>NC_045709.1:55780253-56098253 GCF_009834535.1 Camelus ferus
AGGTTAATTTGGGGTCAATTGAAATATTAGCAATGTTGTATCTTTCAGTCCATGGGCACAATATATCTCAAACATCACTTACCACCCCAACTGTTCTAATTAGAATGCTGTGTTGGGACATCCCCAAGACTAACCCTCCAGGATTGATGATTCACTGGGATGGCTCACAGGACTTCACATACATACATACCAATGGCTCTGATTTGTTATGTCAAAAGAATTCAAAGCATAATGGGGAAAGGGAAATGGTGCTCAGTTTATCATCCTGGGAAACCCAGGCACAAACTTCCAATGTCGACATTCCAAGTGAAAAAGCACAGGACACACTTAATTTCCTCTGCAATGAGTTGTGACAAAGCCTGTGAATTATTGCCCGCCAGGAGGATCCATTAGAGACTCGGTGCCCTGGGGTTTTTTTTTTAACTGGGGGCTGATCACACAGGCAGCCTCTGTCGAGCATACACCAAAACTCAAGACTCTCAGAAGGAAAGCAGGTGTTAAGTGTAAACCATATTGTTTACACAAACAGTTTAGGCACCCTGAGCCACTTATACTACTAAATGCAGGCCAATTATATTACTGGATTACTCCTGAAATCGAAGTTTTCAGACACTTGCAAGGGCAAAGCTTTTTCAAGGAGAGCAGTTCAGGTCTGCTGTGTTAATTCTTTTTGCACAAATCCTACTGAGGACAATTATAAATTAAAATGAAAGAAAGTCACTCTCCCAGTGTTCTGAAATCATAGTAAAATGGATTCTATAAAAGCCATACCATCTGCATGTATCACCTTTAACTGATTTTTACAAGATCTATGCTAAAAAGTATACAAGTATCTTGATAATCTTACTGAAAACTTCTAGGTAAAATTCCTCTGAAGGTCTTAAATCATGACAATATTTTAAGTATATATCTAATATATACGTATGTATAATTGTTCTGCTTATAATCAATTGTAAATAATGACAGGTTTTAATGTATTCATGTTATCTCCTTTATATTTTATATTTTTGCAAGTATAGGTACACATTTCATACTTCATCTAAAATCTATACAAAATATAGTTTTCTACAATTTGTAGAATATTTTGACATTTACTATAAATTCCATAAACTTTTACATATACATCAATAATTACACTAATATAATTGATCTTAATATCATTTAAACTGGTATGAATCTTTCAACTTCAGATGAAGATTCAATTTGACGTTATTATTGAATGACAGTATTATTGATAATGTGAAATATAACACCTCAAAGAATTTTATTGCCGTTGGCAAATGTCTCCTCTGCTAAACTGATCTACAAAACTCAATGATCTAGTAGATGATAATATCAGAACAACAAGGTCCTTGAGCACTTATTAAAATCTTGGAAGTTTAAATAACTACTTCTAATTTTTATCATTGATAATGTCCTTTTATATCAAAACCTAACTTTGGATAGCTAATGTAATTGGAAGTTAATAATGTAATAAAACTTATTTTCATTTCCTTTCAATTTTATTGTGTCCACTTTATCTGCTTTTTCTTTTTCCTTCACTAAGTCCCTTGATATACTTGGAAGCATGCTTTAGATTCCTTTGCTATCTTATTCTTTCAATGAAACTCATAAATAAAACATAATGCTCTTTATCTATTAAACATGTTAAGTTATGGGTGAAATGTCACGTTTGAAAGCAAAGTTATCATTCACCCAAAAAATTTCTTATTAATTATAAAGGAAAATTTTTCTTTAAAATGAAGCTATCTAGCAGACACTATCTTAAACAAGGTGACAAATTTAACACTATCAACCGTAGGACACACTGACATCATGACCTCTCCATATAAAGCACTGAAAAGGGTACAACATCACCTATATGGTCTCTCTGCCAGAAAGGTTTCAGCTAAGTCTTGAGGAAATATATGACTAATCCAAGTTGAAGAATTCTACAAAACACCTGGTCCAGAGTCTTCAGTGATGCAAATACCGTGAATGACAAAACGAGTAGGAAACTGTTCTAGATTAAAGGAGACTAAAGAGACATAACAAGTAGATGTAATATGTGAGACTTGATTAGATGCTGAATTAAAATGTACAATCTGAGGGGGCAGAGCCAAGATGGTGGAGTAGAGAGACTCACAGCTCGCCCTCTCCCCCAAATATACCAAGAATTACATCTACAAACCCATCGAATCACACAGAACACCTACTGCACTCTGGCAGACGGTCTCTCATTTCAAAATACAGGAGAATTCTCACAAGATCCGATAAACAAGTTTATACTTATAGCACAGGGAAGCATATTCAATATCTTGTAGTAGCCTATGGTGAAGAATATGAGAACAAATGTATGTATGTTCCTATGTGACTGAAATATTGTGCTGCACCCCAGAAATGGACACAATGTTGTAAACTGACTGTGTACTTCAATAAAAATGTATTTTAAAAAAAGTAAAATCTATAAAGCATCTTATTTGGACATTTGGGGAAATTTGCCTTATAGCAAATACTACTGTATTGATTTCATGAGTGTGAGTAACTAAATTCATGAGTGGCTATGTAGGAGAATGCCCTTGTTCTTAGAGACACATGTTGAAGTATTTAAGGGTGAAATAAGATGGTTGGAAGTATTATCAAATAATTCCACAACTACAGCGTAAGTACATACACGCACATAGATAAATATGGCAAAATGTTAACACTTGGTAAAATTAAGTAAAAGATATTTAAGTGTTTATTGTACTATTCTTGCAAATTATTATAAGTTAAAAAGAAATTCAGAATAAAAACTGGTGTGAAACAAAAGGTATTCTGTTTATAAAGAATTTCCTTAATAAATCTTCTGTCCTTGAAAGCTAAATTTTTGAAAGTAGACAACTTCCCTAACGTGGCATAGAAATAAATGTTAATGATGGGAAAAAGTGGAATCTAAGGAAAAAAATGCATCACAAAGTTAAAAAAATGTGTTCCAGCTGGCAAGAATATAATTTCAATTAGATGACTGCATGTAAATAATAAAGGTTAATCAATTATTTTTCCTGATGGTTCTACACTTGAGTCTCAAATGTAGACACTGGAGATTGCTTTCCAAGTACATAAGCAACTATAAACGAGTTTATTTTTGGAGTATCATTTGTTTAAATATTGCGTTTTACTGTTTGAAGCTAATAGTTCTGGGCATTGATTCAGAGACTCAGGCTTATTACTCTCCATGTATCCTCCATCCAGGAAGGTTTTGTGTCATCTGCAATTAGCTGGTAGAAGAGAAAGAGCATAAATGAAGCACATTGATGTCATAATTCCTTGGTGTAGTAGCAACATACATCCTTCCACGGACACGTGTCACAACATTAGTACGTGGCCTGGCCCTGTGTTCAGGAAAAATGAAATTTCTAGTGAAGAGGAGCCACCTGTGCCACAAAAACTAAAATGGAATAAACCGTTTCTGAGAATGTACAACTTAGAAAACCTCACTCACTAGTGATAGAACATACGAAGGGGACTAAAGCTATTAAAAATGTGTTGAATTGCTAATGCCATTGAAATGCAAATATTTCAGCCCAGAAAATTTCACAGGCGAGTTTTATAAACATTCCAGACACAGCTCTATTATTTAATAAATTATTCCAAGTAGTTGGAAAAAAGGGCCAACACTAAAGAGCTCATTGTTTTAGGTTAAGACAACTGACCAAAAAGAAAAATTACAGGAAATTATAATCATGGGCACAGTGAGTTTAATACAATATTAGCAATATACAACATATGTATGTATAAATGTGTATGTGTGTGTGTGTGTGTATATATATATATATACACATATATATACACACACACATATATATGTATATATACACACACACACATATATACATACATATATATACACATATGTTCATTATCCACACATAGGTATTTCTTATTCATATACATATGATTATATATTATCAGAAATTTAGTGCATCTTTGATCTCAGCCTAAGCTTGTAGACATGTGTTGTGAAACTTATTTCTCTTTTTTTCTTTCTTAATCCACAACCAGAGGAACAACCATAATTTCTGCTAATTGAGTAGAGATATTTTGGTTGAAACTGCATTTATCTGTACCAGATGGTTTTGAATATCACGTGGACTAAGAAACTCAAGATGCTTAAAACAATCACTGGCTTTAGTGAGCTGTATTTATTTGGATTATCAATTTAGGTTGAGATCATTTCTAGAAGACTGGCTGAATGTTTGGGGTAATATAATGGTTCACGTGATTTCACGTTTTAAACAGTTTCATGATTCTTTTCACTTGATGTTTAGGTTGCTTGGAATTAAAGGAAGAGACCATAGAAAACCTTCTCGCTGCAGCATGCCTCCTTCAGCTCCCTCAAGTAGTCGAAGTGTGCTGCCACTTCCTCATGAAGCTTTTGCATCCTTCTAACTGCTTAGGAATCCGAGCATTTGCAGATGCTCAAGGATGCATCGAATTAATGAAGGTGGCCCACAGCTACACAATGGTGAGTAAATTAAATTTCTAAATATTAGAGACATAGCTGTATTATCAGCGGGTCAAAATACTGTCATTTCATTGCACAACTCTTTTATATTTAAAAATATTTTTTTTAATCTTGGCACACTTTTATTATGGGACATCATTTGCTGTATAGTATTTAATAATCTCAAATTGTAAAAGATCGCATAATGTACTTTATTATTGTTTCATGGCTTTACTTACATTTTATTGGCAATATAGATATAGATATTACTTGGAATTTTAAATGGTGTTTAAACTATTTTTTTGAGCAGAGCTGGGGTCACATTTGATTTTTTAATGTCACCTTTAATTTTGTTTTAAATTGTATTTTATTGAGTTATAGTCAGTTTACAATGTGTCAATTTTCAGTGTACAGCACAATTTTTCAATCATACATGAACATACATATATTCATTGTCACATTCTTTTTCATCATGAGCTATCACATTTAATTTTTTAATGTACAATTTGAGAAAAAGATAAATGATTGCTTTGAGGCCCATTTTTAAAATAAAGGCCTTTGTTATATAATAAAAGACAAATAAAGACTGATGGGGAAAATTTTTATCAACAGAAATTTGAATTTTAGAAAGTCACAGATAGGGAGAAGGGTATTGTTTAGTGGTAGAGTGAGTCCTTAGCATGCGTGAGGTCTAATCCCCAGTCCCTCCATTAAAATAAATAAATAAGATAAAAATCTAATTACCTCCCCCACCAAAAAAGACTGATTAAAAAATAAATAAAATTTAAAAAAAATTTTTTTAAGTCACTGATAATTTCAAATAATGATTTAGAAATTGAATATAATGTACCCGGCAGGCAGATGTAGAGGCTTCTGCTGGGACCTGAGGGGAATGGGTTTCTCAGCAGACCTGCCCTCGCCCCACCCCCTAAACTAAGTATCTTCTAAGCCTGCATAGACTCGTGAAGCCTGTGTTTAAGACCCTCCAAGAAAGGGAGGTGGGAAAGACAGAGTCACTCTGGGCTCTAAAGGAATTTTTTCTTAATTGCTCCTGGTATATCTATCTTTTTCCATCAACTTCCACAGCTGCCATTTTTTTTTTCTTTTCTTTTCTTTCTTGTTAGGAGCTAGCAGCTTATGCTACAAAGGCTTTTTTCTTTTACATATTTTTTACAACCTCTCTACATAGACTGAATTGTATCAACCAAAATTCAGTATTAAAGTCCTACCCTGAATGTGATGGTATTTGGAAGATAATTTGGCTTGGATGAGATCATCACGGTAGTCCCCTCATGATGGGATTAGTGCCCTCGTAGGAAGAGACACTGGAGAGTTAGTTTCCTCTCTCTCTCTCTCCCCACCATGTGAGGACACAGTGAGAAGGTGGCTGTCTGCCAGCTAGGAAGAAAACCTTCACCAGGGTCCCCAGTCAGCCTATACCTTAAATCTCAGACTCACCCTCCAGAAGTATGAGAGATAAATTCCTGTTGTGTGAGCCACCCAGTCTATGGTGCTTTGCTATGGAAGTCCAAGATATCTAATGTGCTTTTTTTATCATAGCTTGTTATGTTATGTATAGATTTGCCTGTGTGAGTTTTGGAGGAAAAAAACTCATAACAATACTGTATATTGTAAAGTATTTATTGGTATAGTGAATACTGGATTTCAGAACTCCTGGGAACTTCTATACTAAGGGAAAATATTTAATATATATACACCAACTGATTTTTGTTTTTTTTGTAAATTTGACTCCCTGGACCATTTTTATAATGGATTTAAACTGATGAATATCAGTCAGTAAATACTTCTAAAACACTTTAAGCCTATTTTATATTTTCATTTTGATTTTTTGCTATATATATATATATATATATATATATATATATATATACACACACATACATATGTATATATATAGCAAAAAATATATATAGCAAAAATATATAAAGATATATATATATATAGCAGAAAATCAAAGGTATGTATGTGTAGGTATTTTAACAGCTTTATAAGAAATGTTAAAAATTATTACTTGTACACTTTAAATGTGTGAACTCATAGTGTTTTTTTAATGTTATCTCCATTCTAGAACTGAGTAATCAGTTACAGAGTTTCATATTCATCATATTTCACATCCTAGAAATAATCATTCTGAAAGCACTTAATACAGTGCCTGGCATATCGCAAGTCCTGTATAAAATGTTAGCTGTTTTTGCTATTGTTAATATTATTAACATTATTAATAATTTGAAATTATTAAAACAACTAGTTATAAAGTATAGAAATTGCCCTTTTCAATAAAAGGGAAGAAATTTTATGAAACAAATCTTATTAAGCTGGACAATTGCTACTTATTAAAAAGCTCTTATTTTGAGATTTAACACTTTTTCAAATCACTAATGAGTCAGCCACTTTAAAAAAGTCTTTTAATTATTATTCTTAGACAGAATTTCAGTATTATTTTAACTTTCCTCTTTAATCCTTTAAGTAGATCAGTAAATTAAATGAAAATACAGAAATAAGGTGACAGTGATATTTGCTTTGTAATTCTGTTGTCAAATTATTCTTTTGAAATACTCTATGACAGGGCACAGTATGACTATTGAAATAAAATGAATCATATAAACTCAATGTAAACAAATACTTCATCAACCAAAATATCAAAGTCCAACTGCACTCCATTTAATTATGCACATTTCATTACAATTAGGAGCTCCTGGCTTAGTTAAGCCAAAGAACAATATGCCTGCATATCCAGAGGGATCATGGTCCCTTCTGGTCTAGTTCAAAGTTATTAATTTAGTGATAAAAATGTTTTTCTTGCAGCTGCTTGGACTGCTCTGCAATTTATCACATCACAGTACCAATATATTTTAAAATACTTTAAAATGTATATTCTATAGTAAAATATATGTAAAACAGAAATATAGAAGAGTTCTAGCTAAGACACTCAACATTCTGAATAATTCTATCTTAATTTAGTTTTGAGACTATGATTGATTATTTGTTGTGTTGAGATTAACATGATTTCAAATTCTTTTGGAAATATGAAGCACCAGTATTCTCTAAATGCTCATAGGTTTCTATTTTAGAAAAGAAAATTTACTGACCAGTTGTCTTCCTAGATCATTATTTTCTCTCAGTTCTAACACCTCACAATGAGTGTTTGCATCTGATATTATAATTTCGCACCACACATTTGCTTCTGATCCCTGTTTAAGCCTGCATATTTCCTCACCTAATCTATTCAATCTGTGCTTTGAGAACAAACCTATTATGCTATCTTTGTTTTCTTCTTCTTAACTGCTTCAGTAGCAAATCATCCCAGTTTTCCTACTACCTCTGGTACTGAATTAACTTATTTATTGGTTTATATAATAAATTAACTTATTTATAGCAAAATATATATGTGTGTATATATATATTATTTGATTATTTTTATAAGTAACATTGTATTCTAATTTTCAATTTCCTTGCCAAAGTGTTTTTGATGCAAACTCAGTCTTCAACATCCAAATCTTAATTTGCTGTCTATCTATATGCCTTTGTTTTTTATACAATTTGCTATGTTCCCTTTGGAAATTCCACTTATTTATTTGGCTTCACTTATTGATTTTGTGTGGATGATTCCAGAATCTATTCAGGGAAGGTTGACCCTGCTTGGCAGTGGTTCATGTGCAAAATCCTGGAAAATTTGTATTGCAAGCTTAATATTGGGTAGACATGTGAAACAAATTCTAAAACATTAATTTAAACTTTGGCTGCATGAATATGCAAGTAGCAGTAAAATAACTGAAGGAAATTACCCTCCGTGCTCTGTGAGTCAGAGTTTATTATGAGATCTGTTCTTAATTCTGGACATCACATTTTAAAAGCATTAGAGAGTGACAGAAACAGATGACAATAACAAGAATAGTAAATGTTTTATATCATATCATATGAGAAAAGTTGGAAGAAAATTAGTTCCTGTGGCTGAATAATAATAGGGCATGAAAATAGCTATCTTCATGTATTTGATAGAATGGATTTGTGTCTAAAACAGTAGTGTTTAAGTGTTCTGTTTTTTTTTTTTTATTTTAGCAATATAAATTTCTTCTTTTCAAATTAAACATTATATGAAAAATTGATAGTGGGTTTGATATGCTTTGTGTGAAGATGGGTGGGAAATCCTTAGTCTACTGCGGTCTTCTAATTTTTCTTTCTCTACTGGTTTGTCTGTTTCTACTGATCATCAGCATCACTTCCTCCCAAGGTCAGCTCTGCCTTTAGAGGAGACACCTGGATCTTCATTTTCTAGGACTCCTCTCTCCATAGTTTCTGGGTTAGAGTTTACCAATGGGGGGCATCCATGCAGAGTCTGGGAGGTGGAAGAGAAGGAGAAGCCATTATTCTCCACATACAGATGAAGCAGATAGGTGGACATATGGAAACTCGAAGTAACTTCTAAGTGAGCTCTTAAAATGGATTTACTTTACTGCAGTAGACTGAGACAGTTGATGGGAACCTTCTAGAGGTTCTTGAGGAACTCAGCGCCTTCGTAGAGTACTTTTGAGAACAATTCACATTCAATGGAAGGTTGAGATCATTGGCAGAAAGCTCCCTGACCTTTACTTCCCAAACCCTTTCGTGGCCATTTCCCAATTGGTCTCCAATTCCCTATCTAAAATTTCTCTTATGTAGAACACAGAGTAGCTTGTTTTCCTAATTCAACAGTGCCTTAAACACATACCCCAAAATAGCAAGTTTTAACTCCATATTTTGATAGGCATGGTCCTCCACACCTAGCATCTGAACAACTACCTGGGCATTTTTCTAAAAATAAGTTGAGTTAATTTCACCCCTCCTAAGTATGTGCTGTGAATTTCCTCCACTTGTGCTTTGCTCATGATATTTCTCTTGTCTAGAATCTCTGGTATCTAATTCTAAATAACCTCTCAGTGTCCAGTTTAAATTCATCCATGCCTAAGAAATATTTTTAAATTTTTCATGACATTCTCTCCCTCATTTAAGTTCTTAGTAATCCCTTCCTCAGGATTATGTGACATCATCATACATTTTCTCATACAATTAATTATTTTTTTAATGTCTTTGTAACTGGTCCTCACAACCATATTGCAATTTCTTAGGACAGAGAACAAGTGTTTCCATTGAGATTTGTTTTGTCCCAGCAAAGTATCTAGTACCTGTAAATATTAATTCCCATAGTTCCTGTAGATATTCTTTTAAGACTGTGATTCTCAGCACTTTTGAAATCAGTCATTCAAGAAGACTACCATGGTTTTTCGCGACTTTCTTTCCAATCGTATTTCCTACCAGTATTTTCCCTATTAACACAATTCCAGCCACACTGACTGTCTTGTGGTTTTTTGACTACAAAAAATATAATATCACTTGATGACCTTTGTGCTGTTCTCTTTCTCCTGCCAGAAACACTCTTCCACCAAATATTTACGTCCTTTCTCTGCCTCATTCTCTTTGCTGTTCAAATATCACTTCTGCAGAGATCTCTTCTCTGAATATTCTATAGAAAGTGGCATTGCCTTCAAAGCTCTCTATTTCCTTACGCCACTTTATAGCCTTTGGAATACTTAATTCCTGGCTTTATATTATATATTTGTTGTTAAGTGTTGTAGTTGTGTACCTCTATCATTAATACAATAGCTCCTTGGTAGCATTTTTTTAAACTTTTGTAACCTGAGTACCTACATAAATGTCTGTTCATTGCATTCACTGTTGAATAGGTAAATGATGGGGTGAGTGATTGCCAACTGCTATGTACCAGGGGCTGTAGAAGGTGGCACTCGGGATACACTTGTGACCAGAATAGGCATAGGTAGCCCTTAGAGACAAGGTGAATATATTGAATCCAAATAAATTTTCACCATCAGTGACAATTATATGTATGATAAATGCCACAAAGGAAAATTATAGGATGCTATAGGAGAGTAAAATAGGGAAAGCCTCTTCAAACAAGAGATGCTAATACTGAATTGTGAAGGATGGAGCAGACTTTGTCAGATTAAGAGTTGGTTAAAGAATATTCATGATATAGAGAAATGGATGCACCAAAGATATGAGGTGGGAAGGAGCTGTGTTCTATTTTAGGAAAGTCAAGTGTAATAAGATGGTAGGAAAGGCAAAGGAGAGGACAGTGAGCCTCAAGGTTTG
Source organism: Camelus ferus (assembly GCF_009834535.1). Classification (NCBI taxonomy): domain Eukaryota; kingdom Metazoa; phylum Chordata; class Mammalia; order Artiodactyla; family Camelidae; genus Camelus; species Camelus ferus. The sequence continues at coordinate 55,790,887 of NC_045709.1, forward strand.
GGCAGACCAAAATTTTACAGGGTTTTGGAGACTCTGTTAAATATTTGGGTTTTATAGTTAAATGACAGTATACCATTGAAAGTTTTTGATCAAATAAGAGCCAAAATTTAATTTTAAGATTAATCACCAGATTGCCCAGAGAAGAAGGCAAGAAGGAAGACCAAGGATAAAGGTTAGTACATCATTAGAGGCCTAGATGTGTAATTACACACACATACTGAGTGAGTGAGAAAGACAGGAAAAAAGAAACTGAGGTAACTTCACTTTCTGCCATTTTGTTTGATGGCCGTGCTCATCACTACTGGCTCTGGTTGTGTACAAGTACAAGTTACGTGTACAGTATATATCAGGCATTGCTCTAAGTGTTAAACATTTTTTGATTTAATATTTTCAAAATTCTTGCAAGGTATGTGTTATATCCTTTCTAAAAATGGTAAAACTACCACTTAGGGAAGTTAGACAGTTTACTCAGGAACAATAGATAGAACATGCTAGAATGGGGATGTAAGTAACGTCTTACTACAGATTTCAAGCTCTATCTAACATGATAATGAACATAGAGTGATTACATTTTACCTATACTACCAAGTCAAATTTCTGCTATCCAGAACAGTTCAAAACATGGATGAGACCAGAGAACTCCAAGAAAATTTTGCTTCTCAGTTTTTTCACTCCCCTGTTCACTTCACCTTCACTCTCTGCCCAGTGCTACCAGCATGGCTTGCAACATTCCTTACACTGGAGGCAGAAGCAGTGGCAATGAGACTAATTAGAGGCTACTATGTTCAATCAGTAGATTAGAAAGGTAGGAGTTTCAGAATGGGAGCAGAAATCCTCCCAGAGTCAGTGTTTTTTTTTTTTTTTGTTGTTTTTTGTTTGTCTATTTTTTTAGGGGGTAGGTAATTAGGTTCATTTATTTATTTATTTTAATGGAGGTATTGGGGATTGAACCCAGGACCTCATGCATACTAGGCACATACTCTACTACTGAGCTATACCCTTATCCCCACAGAGTCAGTGTTTCTTCTGTACAGCACAAGGAACTATATCCAATATCTTGTAGTAACCTATAATGAAAAAGAATATGAAAATGAATATATATGTATATATATGACTGAACTATTATGCTGTACACTAGAAATTGACACAACATTGTAAACTGACTACACTTTAATAAAAAAATTAAATAAAATAGAATGAAACAACAAAAAAAACACAGAGTCGGTGTATGAGTAGCAGCCTTTTCAGAGTCTGGGACTCTGAAAACTCCTGTACATGGTTCACTTGTCCTTCAGAGCCATTAAAGCAATGTCAGAGAAAATGAACAAACTTTATTTATATGGTTTCTGTTTATGGTTTTGAAATACCTGACATTTCTCATGATTTCTAGATAGCAATAGGCTTTTTAAAATCTTAGCCAACAACCCTTCTAATAAACCATAAATTAGAGTTTACTTTGAGTGAACAAATGGAATGGAAATTTCTTTATTTTTCTAAGTCATCAAAATAAAGTCCATTTCACCCATATTTTTCTAATGACTATTATGTGATGTATTAGTACTAAAATTCGCTTTGAATGTTCTTTTTTTTCCCCCTTTCATTCATTACTTTTTGTTACTCCTTTTCTGTATCTCACATACATACAAGGTCTGAGTACTGAGTTAAAATCAGTATGTGTCAACTTGAAAATTAGCAAAATTTGACTTTCACAATTTCCTTGTAAATTGTTGGGAAGTGAAGGTGCCAGGGTGATGAGTGGCTTGGAGAACAAGTGCTATTGAGCAGGAAGGAAGCCCATGGATGCCTGGGTGGAAAGGAACTACCTCTTGTCTTGCTATTGACTAAGATTGGGAGTTGATTTGAGTTGAGGCATTTTAAAAAAATTACCTTTTAACTGTGCCGAATATCATGCACAAAGGGGATATTCAGATTACACTGGATAAATTGATGTAGATGTCTAATAAGTACTAACATTATAACAGATAATTATTCGCTCATGTAATTGCACTTTGACTATATAGAACTTTGTAATTGTTGGAATTCCATAAAATAATCACAATGAAATGTGTATTTATGACAGTTTCAAAGATGAATTAAGCATAATCACGGAGTAGCCAATGAAAATTATAAGCTTTCTAAGGGTTCATTTTAGACTCAGTCCGTTTCTTCCCTTCAGATGCTCTTTGAATATGTTTCCTTTTTAGGCAATGTATTCAAACTAAAGACATTCTATTTTCAGAAATACATCCTTCTGCCTTGTTGCTTGTTGATAATGGTGAAGATGATAATATTCATCTACTTGAAAAACATTCCATTCATTGTAAGAATTCTTTCATTTGCACACTCTAATTTTATTTTCATTTCTTCTACTGAGCTATTTCTAAAACACAGAGAATCACCACAAAGCTGTATAAAGTCACACTGCACATACACACATATACACACTCACAAGCAAAATCTACTGTTAAAATGTATTATTTAAAAAAAATCCGATAACCCACATCTAAAAGATTTTAATTGTCACTTGTAAGTAGTCCCTAAGCATTTAATGATTTCAATTATTTAACCTACAGAATTCTCTTCCATGATAAATACTATTTCTGCATCATTAGAATAGTTCAAAAAGGGCTTCCTATGTAATGTCAGAAGGAAAAATCAGAAACTTTTTGGCTTACAGTGCCTTTTCAGTTTGCAAAGCACAGTTAGTCAACAGTGAAATCAATAATTTGCTTTCGTTCTGATTTTTTAATGCATGTGAGAAACTCTGATTTTGTATGCCCATGAAAGTTTCATTATTACAAAAATCCGCCCATCTTGAACTAATGCTGTAAAATATTTATATTTCCTGATGAGGTAATGAATCACGTATCATGGAACTAATTTCTTTTTATACTTCCTTTTAAATCTTTCTTCTAATGTCATTTCTGTTAAGGACTACTGGCGCTTGAAGATATTTAATAGTGCTTTCTCTAAAAAAGGAATAAAAAGGAGAGGGATTGATTATAGTTCACAAGAAACATGCTAAATCAATCCTTGCCTGAGGGGAACGCCAGTCTGCCCTTTGTCCACAAGGCAGCATAGAGATGGGGCAGATCGTTACCTTAAAATAATGCTTTCAGAAATGTACAACCAGACAATTCAAGGAAAAAAAAAAACTAATAGAGTATCAGATGTTCCTCCCAGAGCTGAAGTTACTCTAAATATACTCAAGTTCTGCACAGAGCGAGACTACATGTTCTAAGAGGTAACAAACTCCATCTGACTTGTTCACTGCTGTACTCTTACTTCTCATTATAGCACCTTCCCCATTCTAGGCACAGGACAAATGATGTTTGAAAGAATAAATGAAGACTTTCACATATTAATAACTTGAAATTCTATTATGTTATCAACTTAAGTGAAATATGAATATTAATAATTTAAAATGAAATACATTATCTCTATTCCACAATAATTAGAATATTTCTATTGTGCCTAATTTTACTTTTCATACCTCTTTAGTAAACTATATTTACAAATAAATAAATACATACAGGATGGACCATGATCCTTAGAGTTCCTTAGCTTTTTTATCAGCTGTTTCAAAACTGTTTCGTGGGTAACATGTATTCCATGTACCGTGTGTATATATTTTTTAATTTTTGTAAGTTTTCAGTGGACCTATTTCATATTTGAGGTCTATATTTAATATTTCTGAGCATTTCAAATGAAAGCTGTTAATATTTAAATTTAATTTTCATCGGAGGTCACCATGCTATCAAGGAATAAATATAAAACCTCATGATTTAACACAAAGAATTAATAAGCCAAATGTATCCTATTGTTATATATGATTGCAGATTGTATAAAATAGCACATCATAATTAAAAATTGCTGAACAATAGTAAGCAGAAATTGGCAAAGGTTTGAAAAATGAAATTCAGATCCTGACTTCACTAAGTAAATTCAATAAATAGTATAATTTAGGTGGTGGGCTTTATTCCAATAAGCATTTATAATTATTTTTATTTTTCTATGTAAGACAATGTTTATTTGAGCAACATAAAAAATTGTATTTTTGTTGTGTTAGAGTTATATTATTTATAATTAGTAAAATGCTTTCCAGAAAATAAAGAAGATTAAACTTTTTTTTCAACAAAATGGATATTTTATCAATACTAAATCTAAGTGGATTTACTTAAGACTGAATAAAGGTTCAAGTCAGATATTATACTATTCTAAGCATTCATTAAAGACAGTTTGCATTTTAATTGGATCTAAAGTTAAAGGTACCTGAAGAATTTCCAAATATATGGCTAGAGATGGAATTCAGTTTCTTCTCCATCTCTGTTTGAAAGGAAAATAACCTAATTGTCAATTTATAAAGTAATGTTTCTATTTTTACTTCTGGTATATGGATAAGAATAAATGGTAATAACTAAATGATGAGGAGACAAGATAATATGAAATGTAGAAGAAGTACATACTTTTCAAAAAATAATTGCAGTTAAACTAGGAGAAAATTGAAGAAGTTAAAATTAGGATTCATTATACGTAGTCACTGATTAAGACATATATGCATACATCCTATAACCCACATCTAAAAGATTTTCATTGTCACTTGTAAGTAGTCCCTAAGTGTTTAATGATTTCAATTATTTAATCTATAAAATTCCCTTCTGTGATAAATACTATTTCTGCATTACTAGGATAGTTCAAAAAGGGCTTCCTATGTAATGTCAGACATCTGTATCATCATTGACTGAATATATCAATCAGAAGAAAGTCTGTCTTTTTAAGTAGTAAACTCTGTGATAACCCTAGTTTACATAGTTTCGTAAATCTACCTTTTCCACACACACACACACACATATGTGTGTATATATATATATATATATATATGTATCTTTGTATCATGATCATCATTATCATATTAACTTTTATATTTTAAAAATTTATATCTTTAATACAGAACTATGAAAAGCACAAAGAAAATATAGAAAATAATTAGGATATTGTCTTCATTAGTTAGGTTTGCTTTGTCATATCTGCTAATATATCATTTGAAGATGCAATAATGTACTTTCTTTCTCTTTGAAATAAGAAAGTAGCAAGTTGTATTCTTGCAGTTATTCAGGAAGACTATGAGGAAGGATGCCATTAAATATTGAAAATTTGAAAATCCTAAGTATTGTCCAAGACTAAATATTGGTTTGTAAGTGGCCAGCAAGGTGGTGTACATTTGAACAGCCTACTTCAACAGGGAAAAAGCCTTTAGTGATTTGTGGTGGTTTAGTTGTCAGTAGATTGAAACATCACTTGGCATAGGAAAGAATATTATTTTACTAGAGCATTTAGAATCAAAAATGGACAGCTTGATGAACTCACTTGGAATCCATTACAGTAAATTGACACTCTTTTTTCACTTTTAAAATCATAAAATGCTCTGAAAAATATTGCCTTATTTTATTTCAAGAAGGTAGAAATGTGAGTGATGTATTCCAGCTTAGTGCAAATAAAATTGGTAATAACCATAACTTAAGCTAACAACACTCAGCTCTATAAACTTTGAATAGTCAATGCATCCTTTGACAGCCCAGGCTGTAGCAATGGGTATCAGTGAAGCTTCAGATTCCAGGTCAGAATAAAATGACTTTTCTGATAGATCAACAGATGAAAACCTTACCAACTCTAAGATTCAGTTTAGATGAAGAGTATAACATAGGTCAAACATCAATTCACCATACAATTCTTTAACAGCAAATATTATTAGAAAACAGATTTAACTTATTGTCCAAAACCCCAAAAGCCTACATAGTAATCTAGAGTTCCCTTTACTTAGTTTAAAAAGCCAATATAATATATATCAGGATAAGATTTGGGAACATTCATAAATCCCTGCAAATATTATTTTTGTTATGTTAATCCCAATCTATGGCTAATAATAATATTTTGTACAAAGAGGATACTAGAATATTATATTCTTTTTTAAATTATCAAATTTATTTTTATTATGGATATTGTTATAGCAGAATATAAAAATTAAATGATAAAAGTTTCTTCTAAGAGTACAATTGAACTTCATCTTTAAAAAGTTCATCTATTTTCTTTTAACTATACATACTTAAACTTATGACTTCAGAAGTAAACTCTAGAAATAAATGCTATGGTCATCTAAAAGTTTATGTTGACAAGTTGCATACATTTTAAATTATAATGCAATCTTTGTACACAGAATAACTATATATACACTTCACTTACATGGATGATATGTAATAGTTACCCAAACTATCTTGAGAGATGTGGCTTAATATAGATTCAAACTAAGTAGAAGATCAGTCTCAATTATAACATTTCTTTCACAACTAATAAGAGATAATCCAAACATTTGCTGAATATAAAAGAAGTCCCATGCTTCATGGTGTGCTCTGGGAATTCCAATATATTTTCGATGAGAGATGTTGACCACGAAGGAGTTCACTGCTGTGCTCACTGGTAAAGCTGGAGGAACTCTGGTCCACAGGAGGGGATTGCCTTCCATCCACTGGCCTCAGTGCAGCTCAGGCGGAGATCTGAGTGAGTGAGTGAATGCAGCCTGGCAGTTGGGAGACCTGAGTGGAGGAGAGGGAACAGCACAGCTCTAATATGAGGGCCCACTCCTGGGAAAGGGATCATCAGGACTTGGTGCTTGGTCCTCTGGTTGGTTGGTAAAAGCCCCTTGTGATGTGCTGATTCTCATGACCTCTTCCAGGAACTTGAGCACTTTTAGTGTCTCTGCCATCTCTTCTCGTATAGACTGCAGGGATCTCTCTTTCTTCAGTTGTTTGACGAGAAAATCGATTTCCTTCCTTGAACTCAGGTTGACCGTCATCAACTTTCTGTAAGTGTCAGTGAGGCTGGGTATATTTACTGGCTCCTTCCCTAGCCTGGCATTCTTTACAGTTGTCTCCATCTTGGCACACTCCTTTTTAGCCACATAAAGCTGGTCTATGAGGTGGCACTTCTCTTTGATCTTTGTAGCCAGTGTTTTTGCCAGTTGCTTTTCATGTCTTCCATTAAGTTCACTTCTAACAGACTGAATAAGTCTGCAAGTAAATAACACACCCACTAATAAGGTGAGGACAGGCAGACTCAACACTGTCTCCCAGTGGAGGCTCTGGAACACGAACTGAGAACACAGGCCACTGGGCAGCAGCGAAACCAGGACCGCACTCAGCTTCCTAAGTATCAGCCCAAAGCCAAGCTCCACAGAGGACAGCAGCCCCTCCATGGCACTGACCCACCAGAGGGCTCTGCCCAGTTACCATGGATCCACCAGCCACAATAAGCCCCAGGGGACACCCCAACATTCCACCTGGAACCCAACCAGCAACTGACATCCTGGATTGGTCAGCTTTCTGGTCAGTGTCTGTGGAGAGAAGCGGGGGGGTTGTCAGAGGAGAGGGTTGTAACTAAAATGTCACTTTTTCCATTATTGTCTAATGGTAATTTTTTCTTACCTTTCTTTTTGTGTCTATATCTGTATACATTAAAAATACAGTGGAATGTGTCAATGTAAAGTTTATGATTTCACAAATCTTTCAAATTCCTAACCCTTGACAGTATTGGAAAAGTCAGTGTATGAACCATAGGTTTGAATCACATCCATTAACACAGAATGTATACTCTCTGTCATATTTCAATTGGAATACACACATTCTCACAACGTGCATCCATCAATGTGAAGGTGGCTGAACTTGATAAAAATGAAAAAAATCGCAATGTGTACTTTGATGTCTTCCTTTTTTGCTCTAAGTAATGTTTTTAGAGTTACATGTTTTTATTTGAATATGCCATTCATTCTGTTTGTAGGGCTGAATAATTTGACCTTGTAAGATTATATCACAAAATATTAATTCATTCTCTTAATAATGGACATTTGGGTTAGTTCAAGTGTGGGTTATTATGAATAAATATTTTTGTATATTATGCATGCATCTTTTTTCTAAATATCTGTTTTCATTTACCCTGTGAGACGAATACCTGGGAGCAGCTCTATTGAGTATAGATATGTGCTAATTTCTCCTTCATTTTGAAAGAGATTTCTTGAGGTATAATTTACATGCCATAAATTCATTCATTTAAATACAAAATTCTTTGGTTTTTGTATGTAAATGTGTATAGTTGTGTCTCCCTCACAATCCCATTTTAGAACAATTCTATCACAGGATAAAAAGAATTCTCAGTCCACACTTTATTGGCTTCATTTGACACAGTCGGTCTCTCTTTCTCTTTGAAATGCTTCCATGATATAAATTCCAGTTCAATACATTCTACTATTTTTATAATTGTTTTTGTTGTTGGCATCTGTTTATTTATGAAGTCACTGGCCTTTCCTTCTGTGACTCCACTGACTGTTTCTACTTTTCTTCCAAACCCTTTCGCATTAGTTTGACTCAGGAATTAGTTCTTCTTCTTTTTTTTTTTTTTTTTCATAGTTTACATTAGAGTTCACTCTTGATGTTGTACATTCTATGGGTTTTGACAAACACATAATGACATATAACCACCACTACAGTATCATACAGAATAATTTCATTGCCCTAAAAATCCCTTGTGCTACATCTATTCATTCCTCCTTCTCTCCCTCTTAGAATATTATATTCTTAACATTAAATATTGTGACCTAAAAATTTAATTAATAATGTCTTAGGATGAATGACAATCCTTGAAGTTTATTTTTAAAGCTATTTATGAAAGGATTGAATACCATTGAGAGTTAAGGGGAAAAAAGTGTTGAATTCTTGGCATGAACATTGTGGAAGTAATTCCAACCCGATAGTTAGACTAAACTGAATATTTTCTCAAGTTCTTCTTTAAAACATAACCTGAGAGTCTAGTCTGCACTCTTTTACTTATTTAATTTTGTCCAGAAAATGTTCTCACCAGCACTGCCTTAATTTTGGCCATCCATCTCATACTTTGAAGTAGTTTCAAAATTTTCCATGATCTCCTGATAGCTGAAAGCATTTAAGATTTTCAACACCTCTTGAGCAAAAAGAGAACATAAAGTACGAGGGAAAAAAAAAGTGGGTTGAAAAATGGTAACTTGTTTTTTTAACTATATTTAATGAAATAGTGTGTTTTCTAGCAAGTCACTGGAGATCTGTCTTTTAACTGTAAAATGATGAAGTTTGAGACTATACTGGTCCCCTGATGTCTTTCACAACCTTATGATTTTCCAAATACCTTGTTAAATCTGAAAATCCATGAAATGTAAATGCATTTCTCAAAATGTGGATAAGTGCCATTTTATCAGTAAGCAATTAAAGCTTAATGTCTCCACAAGTAGAGCATTATCTAGTAATAGTAGGAGATTAGCAAATGATAGTGAAAGAATGAAGAAACATTTAATTTTCCTGTTTCCAAATTTTTTATGTTTTATGAAAAGAGCATTACTGAGATGTAATTCACCTACCAAAAGATTCACCAGTATAAAATGTACAAATTCAGCAGTTTTTAGTATATTCACAGAATTGTGCATCCATCACCAGAATCAACTTTAGAACATTTCCATCCCCTCAAAAAGAAATTCCATACCTATTAGCAGTCATTACCCACCCCTGACGCCAAGCTCTCCAGTCTTAAACAAACAATAATCTATTTTCTGTCTATATAGATTTTCCAATTGTGGACACTTCGTAAAAAAAAAAAGAACAAAACTAAATCATACAATACATGTTTTTTTAAGACTGGCTTCCTGCACTTAGTATAATGTTTTCAAGGCTTATTTATGTTGTCCCATGTGCCAGTACGTCATTTATTTTTATTGCCAAATAATATTACATCATATGAATATACTCCATGTTATTTACGCATTCATCAGTTTATGGACATTTGGGATGTTTACGCTTTGAAACCATTATGAATAATACTTCTATGAACATTCATACACAAGTTTTTGTATGGACATTAAAGTTTTATTTCTTTTGGGGTTGTAACCAGGAGTGAAATGGTTGTATGATAATTCTGTTATGTTAGAGATTCTGAGGACCTGCCCGATTGTTCTTCAGATTAGCTGCACCATTTCACATTCCCTACTGGAGTGAATAATTCCCAATAATTTCAATAAAATAATTTCCCAATAAAAAACTAGTCTTATATCAACATTTTTGTCCCCAAAGAATATTTTCCTAGAATTCTAAAGGAATATACATAAGATTTATAGATTTCAGTCATCTTTTCATAGTACTAATATGATAATTATTTTATTCTAACTTAAAATATTAGCCTAATGGGAATTATTTTCCCATATTACTTAATAAAATTCAAGACATTTAATGCCTTTTTCATATCATATGATCAATACATTTATAATGAGCTATATACTCATCCCTTAATTTCTCCCCAAATGCAGTTCTGATTGGTTAAGTGTGAGAAATATGCTACCCGTAGAATTTGGAGTTCAGTCACACCATGGGAAACATGTGACCCAAGGTAGTGGAAGTCGTGTCCCCAAATCAAACTAAACATCCACCATTATTAAGTTAATGGTTACTTTAATAACTAAAAACATGAAAATAAAAATGTTATTGACTTTGTATTTACAATATGTGGGATATTATATAGATTTAAAAGAGAACAAACTTGTTCTATAGATATTGACTTGAAAGGAGGCTTAACATTTGTTAGTGAAGGAATACATATTGTATTTGAATGCTTTTATTGTCACACAAATAAATAATTTTTATGATTAGTTCCTATCCGTGGCTATCAACTCCAATGTGTTTTACATTTGTTTCTTTCTTGTTATGCAAATTTCTAGAAAGACTAAAGCACTCAAATTCACTTCATTGTAAAAGCAACACAAAATGTACAAAATTTGGAAGCTGCTGTTTATTATTAAAATGTGGAGAAAAAAAGGAATGTTTCTTATAACAAAAATACCACAGTAAAGATGATTAGGCAGAAAATACATATTTTATCTTCCTTTTAGCCAAATACACAGAAGTGTGTGTGTATATATACACATATATATATAGTATGCATATATTATGTATTATGTATATATACACACAAATATATATATAAGATTTTTGATACATTGCATTCAATAAAACAAGACATTTTCTTTAATTATATGCTTAATTTATATTTGTTATATCTAATATCTTCAATTACTAATCAATCTATCATAGAGGAAATATTAAGACAATTTCTGAAATGCCAAATATATAACACAGAATAATGCTAGTTAACAGTTCTTAGGGGCTTTCCCTGGGCTTGGCACAAATGGTTTTACATACACTGGTACAGCATCCCTATGAGATAGGTAAAATCATTGTTCTCATTCTACAGATCGGAAAACCAAGACATAACAAGATAAAATGTCTTACCCAAATTCACCCAGCTAATGAATTGTAGATTTTGACTCTGAATCTAGAACACAGGTATGAACCACTATGTATCAATGTCCTCGATTATACTTACAAGACTGTGATCATAATATTACTTTATTGGAAAAATATATTATCCAAAGCTGAAGATAACTTTTCAAAAGTGATTAAAAAAAAAAGGATTGGCAAAAGCAGATATTTGGGCCTTAGCTTAAGGATAAACAATGTGAACAGATGTAATAAATGTCAAACATGAGCCAAATATGTAAAGTACATCACAATTATAAAGTGCGAGGCTAATGAAAAGCATTATCATATTTTTATCAATACATCTAAGTTTACTTCTAATCTTGGAAGAACAAGTGTCCCTTCTACTATTCAAGACTAATATTTCCACTTGTCTTCCTAATTTCAGCCATCCTCTAACATTATAATTTTTTTTCTATGAAGTATCTTCTTTCCTAAGTTGTCAACCCTTTCTTTGTACTGATGTAATTAATCAGCATATCATTCCCTCTCCACTTCTCCATCTCCATCCACTCTGCAACATAATTTTCAGCTCATTATAATGATTAATAATGAAAAAGGGCTGAAAAGAGATGGCTTAGCTCGGTTGTCTGTGAAGCCTTTTAGCTGTGACAGCAAGATCAAATTTGCCTGGAGGTTACACTTCCAAGGGTTTGGGATTATTCAGCAAATAAGGACTATTTGTTTATTCTCTACCCACCTGCTCCTCATTCTTCCTCCTCACCATATACTTACAGCTTCAGACACACTGTCTAATGGAGAACAGGCAGTCCACAGCATCAGTACACAAAGAAATTGAGTTGGCTTGTTTGATCTGGGTCTCATCTGGTATCATCATTCAAAAACATCCTACCCAGAAGGAGAAAGACAAGCCTTTGCAGAATACAAAACAAAAAATTTGCTGCATGTCAACAGTGCTAAACAAATTTATAATGATAGAATTCCTTTCGATCTAAACTGAAAAAAAAAAAAAAAAAAAAAAAGATGGCCTTCAAATGTTTCAACAGGCGTAAAGAGGGGAGAAATCCGTGGAATGATGTTGAGGTTTAGGGCACAGTAAATCCCCCAGGCCTTCATATTCTGAAATAAAATATAGACGCAATGGTTCCCTGAGGGCCTAGGGGCAGCTTAATTGTTCCTAGGATATTAAGAAAAAAGCTTCCCAGACATTATAATAATATTTCCATACCCAGATAAGGATCACCTTATTTCAAACACTACTCAATTTCTTACTGGGATTTATTTTATACTGACTTATTACTACTGTACAAGGTGGGAAAGTCGCTTAAAGTGACTTATAAACAATTAGGTATACATTTCAAAAATACAAACAAAATTGAAATGAGTTTAATGCAAACAAAATTAAAACCATGATTCTCACACATATATACTGAGCACAAGCCAAAAAAGGTATTTATCTTATGAATGAGAACAGCAGCAGGATAGTAAAACTAGTTTAAGGAGATCAAAGTCACTAAGAAAAATAATACTGAAATGAATTTGCAAAGTTGAAGACAAAACTGGTTAACATCATACAAGGCAATAGAACTTTGAACATTAGGGTTTATCTTTTCCACGAGGCAGAATTAATTTGGATTATTCTTCTTCTTCAAATTAATATATAATTTCACAGAGCTTAAGTCCTAATCAACTTAGAAATAGAAAATCGAACAAAGGTATGTTCTCCTAGTAAATTAAATAATTCTTCAGTGTTCCAATATGGCATTAAAATGACATACGGGCATGCATGCATCTTATTTATAAGTAACACATAATATGTCTTTGCAATATAAAGAACAGAAAGGAAGGACAAGGAATTACAATTTCTTCACAATTTCACCAAAATAATATTAATAGTTATAATAGATGACTCTAAGCTAAACAATGCTCTAAGTGTTTTACATGTATTAACTATTTTAATCCTAACGATGCTATAAGATAGGTAATGCCTTAACAAAGAAACTGAGGCAAAAAAAAGTTCATTAACTCACTGAACTTCACTCAGTGAGTGAGTGAAGGAGCCAGAATTCAAGTTAGGGGAATTAGTTTCAAAGTCGATCAATTATTTCAACTATCACATTACACGGATCTCACTAACTCTCTTATATCCTGATTTTTTCTCAACTATGTTAGTGCCATAAGAAGGTCTTCCTTCTTATCAACTCCTCCTAAAATCACCTCAAAGGGCAATACAGTAATAATAATAATAATAATAATAATAATAATAATAATAATAATAATAATAATAATAATAATAATAGACATTGTTAAAAATAAGTGTAATAAGAGCATCTCAAGAATGCAATTTTTGGTTGACCTGAAATAAATACTTAGAATTTCTCTATAATCACAGCATCAATACAAGAAATCTACACCTGCCCCCACCTAAACCAGATCACCACCCCTAAGCAACAACAGTGTGGAAATTCTTGAATCCACATTGCAGTATGGATTCAGCCTCCACCAAGACACAGAAAAGTTGTGGACAAGTTGACCAGTATCTCCAGAGTTTAAGAATCAAGTTGTACTTTTCTGTTCCTATTTTCTTCAATGTTTAACATTCATGAACACTTTCTTCTTTTAGAGCCCCACCTGACATTGAATTTTGGTGCAACCTTCATTACTGTTCACCTTTCTCCCTAACCATTTACTGAATCTGACTTCTTCCCTTAGGTGAGGGTTCGCTACTCTGTAACGTGTCTCATTCTTTATTACCTGAGCTGTTGCATTAATTCTGGTTCTGTCTCTCCTAATTCATTTCCAGATATTTTATTACATAATATTTAAAAATTCATCTGTAATGTTTTCAAATATTTTAATTTAATGTCTACTCAATTTAACTGGTTTATTATGTAAAATTTGAAACTGATAATGTATATTAGTGTTACAAAGCATAATAATCAAGTAACATTCCCTGATTGTGCTATCCAGCTTAAAAAGAGAACTTCTTAAGTATACTCTTCCCTGTGCCCTCCTCAAAATCCTTTCTACCTGTTGTTCCCTCAGTAGTAAACACTATCCTTTGAGAATAGCAAGAATTTTGTATTTTTAATACATGTGTTGTTCATAACAGATTTACCACATATGTATGCATCCCTAAAATTTATATTGTTTAATTTGCTTATTCCTGAGTCTTATAAGAATTGTGTTAAAGCATAGTTTTCAGTGGAGTTAAAGAAAAAAAATGTATTTTATTACTTATTTTTCTTAAGTCATGTGGCTCAATTCTTAAATCCAAATCTGATTAAATCTATTTCCAGCTAAACATTCTTGAGTGGCTTCCCACAAACTATCAGTATGAACTGTCAGCATACAGTGTTTTTATAATCTAGTACCTACCTATGTTTCGAGCCATGTCATCAGATTTCCCTGTAACTCTGCTATTTCACCATACTTCCACTCCACCCCATATTTCATCACTATGTGTCCTTACAATTATTTTCCTTCTCAGAGCTTTTTACTTATCCCATTGTGTGTCCTTAAAGTTGCAGTTTCATTTTCAATCCTAAAAGATAACTTCCTGCGTGAAGGGATCTGTTACATAGCTCCTGGCCACTCCCAAAGCTTCCTTTACTATATGTAACTTTGTTCTTAACATCAGATGCAGACTTACTACATCCTGTGTGTATTATTTGTTCCTAATTTCATTAGACATTATTTTTTAAGGGCTAGAGGCTATTGGTCTACCTTACCTAAAACTTGATAAGACAGTGTTTGAATGAATGAACAAATGAATAAATAAAAGAGTGAGAACATGAATGAGGGAAAATGGAGAATAAAATCCCACACACGATTGAGAGAACGGGATTGAGGCTAGGATTTGGAGGCTTGTCTTCACATTGAGTTTCAAATGACCAAGTTTCATCCTTATTTGGAGGACAGAAATTTAAGAGAGATCTGTTGCATGGAACACTATAAAATTGTTTCAGAAATAATTATAAACCTGGATTAATTAGACTGTGGTAACTTTCAGTCCATATACAGCAACGTTTACATAGCAAATGTTCATTTGACATACTTAAGACATTGCTGTGCGCCACCAAGATGAGCTGACTGGGACCCCATTATTGCTCTCACATTGAAGGACAGGGATTATGTCTGCATTAACAGTCACATGCATGAAAAATCATGTTGCAGACAATGGGAGTGACCTGTCTTGTGTAACCATATATGATCAGATTTCTAGTTAAAGTCTTTGAAAAAAATTGTTTTTACTGAAGGAAGAAATTTTAAGTTTATTTCCAAGAAAATGTTACTGCAATTTTAGTTCCCTACTGGCTAGATTTTCTAATGAAAAAGAAATATATGTCCCCTGTTATTTGGTCAGTAAGATCATTTACATTTTAACATACAGAAGCCTCCTCATTATCTGCCAAGTTGGTGCTGAGACAGCATGAGTCATTAATTGTTATGCAGAAATAGACTTTATGAATATGCTAAAATGGGATGGGGTTAACATTTACAACTGTTTATGTATTTGAATATTTAGTGTTTCTGTTCATCTCATGTGCAACCTTTACTTTATGAGTGCATACAGAGAAGAATTAATGTTTGTGAGGTGTTTTGTGTCAGAGATAACATGTGAACAAACAAGTATTTGCTGACCTCTCTTTTTCTCTTAAGAACATTTGTGAATGAAAAATACAATGAAAAAGATCATTTTTGTTTATTGTTACCCTTTGATCCATGACTATTTTTAATGAAAAGGCATATCTGTATACATCCCCATAATATAAAGAAGCTGTCATAAACTTATGTAAAATCTAGTATTTACTAAAGGCACATCAAAACAAACACAAATAAATACCCAAGAAAAGTCCAATTTATGTCTTACTATACTACTCATCAATTTAGCCTTAATTTTTATCAACCCGGTAATAAGTTTACTTTAATTTTTACCCCCTTTTCTTTCTGATATTTGTGGAGTAACTTAGCATGTAGGGTTCTACATGGTGACTTTGATTTAGAAATGTCACTTTTATTATAATCATTTCAAAGGTGCTGCCTGAATATTTGTTAAATCAACACTGTAAACTACAAATGGACTAAGGCTTTGTATCTTTTAACATTTATTAACTTTCTCAATTTTCTTTTAAAATGATGTTAACCTAAGAATCACTTCTAAAATTTGGGGATTGACAATCTCATATACATTTTAAATGAATGGGAATTCTCGTAAAGATAGTAAGCACTGTTTTCACAACTCCTTTATTACAACTCTCCAAAATGAATCAGAAAAAAAAAAAAAAAAAAGCAGAGTTACCATATGACCCAGAAATTCCACTCCTGGGTATATATCTGAAAAAAAAAAAATGCTAACTTGAAAAGATATCTACACCCCAGTGTTCACAGCAGTATTATTTAAAATTGCCAAGATATGGAAGCAATCTAAATGTCCATCAACAGATGAATGGATAAAGAAGATGTGGTGTATGTATATGAGAAATACTACTCAGCCATAAAAAAGAACAAAATTTTTGCCATTTGCAGCAACATGGATGGACTTGGAGGATATTATAGTAAGTGAAGTAAGTCAGACAGAGAAAGCCAAATATCATATGATGCTACTTACATGTGCAATCTAAAAAATACAACTAGTGAATATACCAACAACAACAAAAAATTAGACTTAGATACAGAGAACACATTACTGGTTACCAGTGACTGGGAGAGGAGCAATGCAGGGGTGAGGGAGTGGGCAGTACAGACTTTTGGGTGTAAGACAGGCTCAGGGATGGGTGAACGAAAAATACTGGAAACATATCAGTAAACAGAGAATGCTGAAGTCATCAAGCCACCAGCCACTGCCGCCACCCCCCAGTGAAGACAAGCCTGTAGCCTGGCCTCTGCAGCCACTCACAATGGTGCACTCTGAGGGGACTCTGAATAAGAAAGGACAGGATACTGGCCCTGGATAGCTAGATGCTTGTCAAAGGAATGGATTCAATGAGCACAAATGTTTGCTTCCTCCCATATATAGAAAAGCACTACATTCTTTAACTTGAGATGCCTGGTTTTCTTTAGTTAACAAATAATCTTTTAATGTTCCAACTACCTGGTCTTTGTTGTAAAACTCCTATATATCCTAGCTCCTCCTCTACCTCTTTGGAGCAGTCCCTCAGAGGGATCTGAGAGGCTGTCATCCCGGGCTCGAAGGGGTTCGAGTCCACAGAAATGTCCACCAAATAAAACATAACTCTCAGCTTTCAGGCTGTGCATTTATTTCAGTTGACAGATGTATTGTACAATAAGGGGAATATAGTCAATATTTTGTAATAACTGTAAATGGAAAGTAGCCTTTAAAAATTGTATAAAATGCAATTGGCTGACATAAACTGACTGTATGAGATATACTTTCATGAAGTTTCAGCAAAGAAAGGGAAGTGTAAATGGGGTGGGGGGTGTCATCTATTTCGTTTCTTCCTCATATAACATTCAATCCTGTGACTGGGCAAAAATCAACCTTGTGTATCTAAAAGTCCATGCTATATGAGATAAAACATGAGTGACATTTTTAATAAAGAAATATTACTCTTAATAATATAAACCATATTTATTAATTATTTTTAAATATGTCAATAAATTAAAAAACCACGGCAAAACCATATTGAAAAACAAACCTGAGTTCTAGGCTCACTTTCCCTTCTTGGGGAGCCCCCTCTTCCCATCCAGCCCACAGGGCTCCTCCATGGCCCCAGAGCTTACCAGGCAAAATCGCCCAGCATTCACTCCAGCTCTTGAGCAGTACTGAGCCCAGTGTGGGGACCTGGATGAAAAAGTGGCTGGTGTCTGAAGCACTAGGCTTTTTCCTAGATTTGGGGACCACCCCAGGGGGGAAGTGGGGTGGGGGAGGACTTAAAGCCATGAAGGGGATAAAGGACATGTAGGATGGCATGGTCTTCATCCACACCAGGCCTCTGAAGGAATGTGATCACTGTGTGGTCCAGAAGCACAGCAGGATGGAGAAGCACCCAGGCTCCAGGTGCATTATCTCCATGTTGGATGAGCTGCTGGTCATAAGGGACCTGCTCACTGATGACAAGAACACTGAGGCTAAGAAGCAGCCCCAAGCTTGAAGCACATCATATCCACCTTCTGCCACAATCAGCACGTGGTCCTGTCCCCTACAAGGATAAAGCTGCTCTCTTGGAGTGACAACTGAAAGGCGATTGTACAGGAAATGGCTAGCCTTTCAGCAAGATCTGACAGGCTTGGAATTCCTCCAGGAACAAGCCAAGGGGCTGCCACAGTAGCTGAAGGGAAGGAAGGCAAGACGGCAGGGAATTGCAGCAAAGTCAGTGACTGGTGCTATGGAGCAGGGAGATATAATAACCCCTGTGCTCCACCAGACCTAACCATCTAGCACTTTCCAAGATGGCTGCACCTGGTGCATGGCAGGCATGGAAATGTCATGCAAAAATAATCAGGGAACTTTTAATTTAAAATATGTATTTTTTTTCTGTGAAAAAAAAATTGTGAACTTAAAAATTCAAATCTGTATGCCTCGCTCCTAAAAAAGTAGATGCCAGTCACATTATTTGCCAAGGAGTTTATAAATCCAACTTCAAAGGTAATGAGAAACAGCAAAATGACATCTCAAGGAAAGTGTGGACTGAGCTATGAGCAACATCTCTGTTCTGTTCCAAAGTGAGCAGATCATTCTTTGATGAAAATAACCCAGTTGAAAGTTGGTTCATATAACTGAAAATGCCAATGGTGAGGTGAGCTTTAGGCATTGCCAAGTGTTATACTCAGTAAGTGAAATTAAGTTCTTCCATATTTCTGTCCTTTGACTCCAATATCGAATTCTGCATGATTCATCTTGGCATTCTTCACTGATATCAAATCATTATTTTTTACCCATTCTTTTAAATGTAATATTTCATTTTTGTCTAAATTATGCCATGGCTCTTTCAATGGGTTTTTTTTAACTTATCAGAAAAGACTTTATTTGTGGTGTCTTAACAATTTGTTGCTTTGTTTACAAACACTGAAAACTTTTTTTAAACAGTCTTAAATTTTGGAGGCCAGGATAGAGCAGTACATATACTTTGTATGATCCTGCCATCCAGGCACCTTGTTATACATGGTGATACAATGTTGAATATGACAGTATTTTTCCACTGCAAATAGTTTTCAGTGCTGTGGAATTCGCCAGACTATTTGGAGGGATCCTTTACTCTAAGGAACTTAAGGAAGACCACAGATAATTTACTGATCTGAGACTTGGGGAAAAGAAGAGTAGAGGATAGGAAAAGAAAAACAGTAGCAATGGATAAAGAATATAGTAAGACATTAATTACCGATAATTTGGGGGTTCAATAGATTGCTTTTACTAGATCCATAATATGCCATTCATAAACTCAGAGTGTTCAAAAATACAGTTTGCTTGGTTATCCTCTTCACATAACTGTACCTTAAACAATGGGGACTTTTCTTCCATTTAAAAAAAAATCTAAAAATTATTTCCAAGACCTGAAAAGTCACTCATGCAATGATTCGGGTAATGCTATTGATTTGTATATCATTGCCATTTGATAAACTATTGAAAAAATATTTTGCAGGTAATGAGGAAACCTCTGGACATTAAGATTTTTTTTTTTAATTCTCCCCAACAGAAAAGCAATTGTGACTGCAAAGTTTGAATGTGTTTTGCTTTGGATTATTCAATAATAATGTGGTTTATTTATATTTTGTGGATTTTCTCTTCTTTAGGTATTTGCTGTTTTAGCTTCCCTTATACTATGATTTTTAAGCAAAATTCTTTGGAATAATATTAGGTGAAATATTTTACAATAGGGTGATATTTTCACCGTAGAAACATTATTTATGTGGATGTAGGTCCATTTGGAATACATTCTCTCTGCATGTAAAAGTATGCTTATTCTGCACAAGTTTTGCAATAAAACAAAGGCAGTTAAGATTTCCTCTGGGCTAAAATATGACAAGTAAGCATCTAACTTGCAATTTTATTCTCTTTTCTTTTCTTTCTCCCTCTCCCTATCTTGAACATCCAGTGAATTATTTCACTTTTTATACAGAATTCCAGTATTTTATAGAATTATATGTGTATGTATTTACATATAATTCTACTATTTAACAAAAGTAAATAATTATAAGTTATCATAATTTAGAGGAAGCCACATTTAGAAACTTAATATAGAATAAATACTTTTAAACTAGTGATATAAATCATGTATAGCACATTAATATTATTTTAAAATATTTTTAATATACGGAAAATATAATGTAAAAAAAGACAGATACTGTATTTTAACATTGTAAAATGTTAGGTAAAATTCTGTAATCAACTATATACTAGTTGATGAATTAGGAAGAACTAATGAATAGGAGTTATTTTATTATACTGCTTAACCTTTATTTACCAAAGGAAACAAAAATGGTATAAACCAACATCCTCTATAACTTCAGAAATTAATGTCTAAATCAGGGAGTACAATGAATAGGTATTATTTTTGGTTAGTGTGTAATTGTACAAGTTATACACAAGAAAACAAGTAATCATAAGTTCTGTGTATCATTTATTTCATTTTGTCAACAAAGAAATCTTTGTTTTTTGGTTTTTGTTTTAGTGAAAGTGTTTTTCACATTTTCTCCTCAAATTCCTCATGTCCTAAATTTAGGGACTAAACAAATTATGTAATTTTTTGTTATATTTCCCAGTTTGGAAATTGACTCTTTGAAATGTTGAATCAGATCATAGAAGGAAAGGCTAACTACCCAGAGAACAAACTCTTATTCTCTATGTCAACTCTTCTCTCATACTGTTTCCTCACCATATTTAAACATAAGTTACAACACTAATAATTGACCCTTACACTTTCACTTGCATCTTCTAATTCTCCTGGCTCTCTGAAAATGTTTCTCAATGTTTTTCCTTGGCTAATCTCTCTACTTTCCTCACCCCCAGGGTTCTGGTCTTTCTTCTTCTCTCTTAACAATTTATACTCTCTCCTACTACACTCCTGGCCTATGGCTTCAATAATTATTCTTAAATTATTCTGAGCTTCAGAGCTCACTTCTCAAGCTCTGTGTATGCCTACTGAGAGTTGGTATATTCTTAGTAAACAAATTTTGTAGCAAATTCTCTCCAATTCCTAGCATTTCACATAATAGTTCTACCATCTACAAGGTAATGTAGGTTAGTATGTTGATGGCAGAAATAGATTCCTCCTTCTTCATTCCTACCATTTGAATAACTTCTATGTATGAAAATTCATATTCTGAAATGTTTTAATATTTCCCCATCTCCATGTTACTTTATTCTAATCTATCCTGCATCCATCCTACTAACAAATCTTTTATGTAAAAACCTGGGAATTCTCTGTACTGGTTTCCATTCTTTACAGTATAAAGCCCCAGCTCCTTACAAGGCTCTCAAATCACTCTTAAACAACACTCTATTTTATTTAATCAGCATGTTTCTGATCATATCCACTCCCTCTGTCCTCTCCAATTTTCCCCACAGAATATGTGTTACCTAAATTACAATTAACTTTCATGCTACATTATTAGTCCTGCACAATGAAGATCTGCTCACTTCTACCAATGACTTTTATATATCTAATCAAGCATTCATGTAAATGAAACAGCTGTTCAAAATTATCTGACACTAAAAGTAAAATTCACATAAACACAAAATAGTAACATTTTTATATGAATTAAATGTTTCTAGGAATTTTTCAAAGAAAGCAACTACCACATAAATAGAAGGAAGACCTAAAATATCTTCTATTCAGAATGTTACCATAGATGTTCGCCATCTTGGGAACTTGCAGTGCTGGTGTCAATGCTGCTCATGGTATTTTAGCCACGAATATAGCTCAATATAGCTTTTGTAGCCATAGTGCATCTATGTGTACTGTATACTTATTTACATGTTCAGAAGGTCAAATATTTTTAATAATGAAGAATGGCCAGGTAAATATTTAAAAATGTGTTTTAGAGCTTTGCCATCAAATGCTGGCCACCAATGGGCTGACACTGCCAATCTATCAACCATTTTTTTTGGTTTGTTTGTTTGTTTTATTTTTTTTTAATGAGGAAAAGATTATGGCAACACTTTGTTAAGAAATAGGTGATAGAGATTACAAAGATATTTTCTCTTTCTGATATCCAAGGGATAGTTTGAAAATCATAGACAATATTAAGAGTGTGAAAATAAATATTTAAATCAGAACAATAAAAACTAATTTCTTGCAGAATAGTGCAGATGATTTCAAAATATGGTAATATGGCAATACTCTTAACAATTGAGAAAGCTTGCCAATATAACCTGATTCCAAATGAAATGTATTTTTTCTTAGTCTCTCAAAAGCTAGGCTATTTCAAGCAGATTGATAAGATGGAGTAGGATGTGAAAAGTCTGCAATAACTGCCGTCAAATGAATTTTTATTACAAATGAAAGTAGTGTCATGTATGAAAATCAGGATAGATTTTGTCACTTTTGTTAGCATTCTTTTCTAGTACCAAAAAGAATAAATAAATGGGCATTCAACCATAATTACAAAGGTTTTGTATCGAAGATAAAATAAAGATAAAAATATAATTCTAAGATTATAATTTTTTCTCATCATTAAAAATTACTAATTCCAGGAAATCTAGAAATTCCAAAACCAAGAAAAGAATCAAAACCATTCAAAATATCACTGCTGTAAGAAAATTTTAATATTAAAGTATTTTATTCCAGCCCTGTTTTCCATATTAATTTATAAATGCAGCCCCTACCTTGAACAAGTGGTCCTTTATTTTATTTTATTTTTTAAGGAGGTACTGAACCCAGAACCTCGTGCATGCTAAGCATGTACTCTACCACTGAGCTCTTTCCACTCAAGTGGCCCTTGAAGGGGCAATAAAAAAACAGAGTTTTCTCACAACTGCCTCTGTAAGCCTATTTTGAGAGGCCCTCTATCCTTGTCCCTCTGAATAAAATCACAGTCTCTATGTCTCTTCTGGTGGCTTTTAGCTAATGAAGTCTCCCCCAAGAATCCTGAGTCACATAAATAGCCTCATTTCTGTAATTAAATTGTTCAGTCCTGTCAAATTACATATTAGCTGAATCCTATGGAACCTAAGTGACTGCTTAATAAGTGGCAATTCTCTTGAGATGTTAAGAAGGAAAGAAAACACATAGTGTATTTGCCTGCTAAAAACTCAGTATGTGAGGCAACTTTGTTAATCAAGATTCTTATGTCAGTTATTTTAGTTCCTTGGGAGATTTGGGGACACTGGGTTAATCTGGGGGCATCAATTTATTAGTGTGACAATCTTGTTAAATAATCTCCTGGGTCACTGTGATAGGGTAAATTTGGAAAATTTTGACTCACTTATCCCAGTCTTTTGCTCCCAGCCATTTATCCAGGATTATTTTGCCCAGGAGGTAGTGTGCCATGTGATTAAGAACATGAACTTTGGAAGCAGACTGCCTGGAGTTTTAATATGACCACTTTGGAAAACTATTCAAGGCAAGAAACCTTATTGTGACTTACTTTTCCTAGTTTTAAAAGGGTGTAATCATGCTATCCAATTTGCCAAGTTACAAATATTAAATATTATATTTACTACCTTAGAAATTTAAAGTATGAAGTCACAAGTTCATCACAGTTACAGTCATCCTAAATGATACAGAGTTTTCAGGAATCCAAGATTTTGTATAGGCTAGGCCAATTGAAATCAAAGGCTTACTTACTTTTAAATGTCTAGAATTTAACATGAAGGCTTGTCATAGAGTGGATAATCAAAAAACGTTTTTAAATTGATGAAAAGTATAAAACATCATGTCCACTTTTCAGTATTAATAGTTATAAGTGATATCTAACGAGTCCTCAAATTTGGCCAATTAATAAAATATAAAGAGGAAAAATCACTCCCAAGTTACAGTGCATGGTGCCCCCTTGAACATGTAATTTTAAGAATTGTGTTCAAAATGAAAGGATATCAATTAAAACTTATCAAAGTCAACCAGCACTGCCATATTATCTCATGCAAACACATGATTTTCCCACCATACTTGAAAGACCAACTTTTGATCATATTTACATTCTGTTAAATTAGTCAAGACCATTGACTGGAGACTTCTGATGAACATAACCTATACAAATCTGGAACTGAACCAACCCGGTTAAGTGTTTATATGTATTCTATGGAAACAAGCTGAATTTACTCAAAATGAAAGGAATGTAGGAAAAGTTGTTTTAATGGCTTTGTCAACTCCTTTTTGGGGGATAACCACAATGTGGTCAATTTTATTTCCTGTAGTTATTTTAATAATACATTCCAATATTGCAGAAAGTGCAGTTCTGGGAGCCATCACAGAAAACAGATGGACTACAAACCGTTGGTAGTAAATCTTCCAAAAAATTAAAGAAATCATATTATGATAATTGATCATGATTATATCAAACCCAGCATAATTCAGCAGCATTTTATTTAAGCCATACTGAAAGATAGAATAACTTAAGGATTAAGTGTGAATCCTAGAGCCCAAATTAAAATCCTCTGATGCTCTTCTCAACCACATATAAGCTGTGCAAACTTGGACTACTTAGTTAAACTCTCTGTGCTTGAGTTTTCTCAAATGGTAAACATGTATGGCCAAACAAGTTTCTATTCTTAGAGCTGTTATAAGACTAACATATGTAAACTATGAGTCACTTAATTATTATATGGAGTTCTGTCCCCAGATAGTACCAGGGCCAATGGGAATAAGATACAAGAAGAATGATTTTAATTCGGTATAAAGATTTTTTGAATAGTGTCAGCTCCTTCAGTTGGTAGAAAGTTCCCATTAATGGTAAGAATGACTATGCTTTTTTTTTTAATTGAAGTATACTTGATTTACATGGCTGTACTGAAGACATGTAAGGATTTTTAAGAGAGGTTTGCACAATAGAAATCTAGCAGAAATATACATATATTTCTTCTAATATTCGTATTCTGTTATTCTCAAGGTGAGAATCTTCACAATAATTTCAGTTCTGCCTAACAATACCTTAGTTGAGACTCATAAAATTTAAACAAGGTAACTTTGTAAAGAATTCTTCTACTTTCATATTTCTTGACTTCAGCAAAGTTTAAACATCTAAACTTAGTGCATTTTTCTCATGAAATAATGACTATGAAATTATTTTTCATAAATATTTTCTAAGATCTTTTTAGTGTTCAATTAAAAAAATAAAAATCTCTGCTCTGTACATCAATATAAAACAATATAGCAATTAAATTTCTTTTATTAAATATAAACTAAAAATGGTACTTGCTGATGATTTTGAGTATTTCTCTTTAAATACATAGGACATATAGTAAGCATTCCTTTAAATGAACAAGAAAAAATTAAAGGTGTAACATATGATGACTAATACAAGACGAGTGTGTTTCAGCTGGACGTTTTCCCATGTGATCTATAATTTTTTTATACCACGTTCCCTGGATTATGGCTTCTCTCTCCATTTTATTTCTGTGTTGGTCTGTGTGCTTTCATATATTTTTTTTTTTACCCTCCAACCTTTGAAATTCTGCATACGTCCAGTAATAAATTCTCGGAAATAAAGTCCAGGTAATTGCTTCAAAATATTGACTAGTTTTTTGATATTTTGGTTAAAGATGTCACTGTCACTCTTTCTTCTGTAGAAAGCATTTTGTTTTACAATCTTTCATTTGCTTCTGCCTTTTCCTTCCCCTCATTTGAATTCTTTTATGATTGTATTCAGTTTCTCCTCAAAGGCTCTTTCTTCTGCTTTTCAAGAGTCTCAGAATATGCATTTATTCTAAAAAAATACATTTTGAGCACTTAAATTATTCCAGGCTTTGGGATAATTGTTGAGGATTTAGTCAGGTAGACAGATCTCATCTTTACTACTACTACTACTACTACTACTACTACTACTACTACTACTACTACTACTACTACTACTACTACTACTACTACTACTGTAAAACGATGGTATTGAATTCTCTCTTTTAAGCACTGTAGTTCTCCAAAGAGTATTCTGCTTCTGCTGACACTATATTCACCATTCAGGGTTTAAATTCTTACAGTCCGGCTTTTATACTAAGCCACTGACTGGAAGTATCTTTACTGTTAGTATCTTTAATTATACTAACAACAAATCTATAATTTTTCTGTCCTCATTCTCCTTGAACTTACTACAAGTTTTAGTGTTGTTAAACTCTCTTTAAAATTTTCTTTTGCTTACTCTCTCTGTCTCATAGATAACCTCTTTTTCTTCCTTTTCCTTGGATCAGCAATGTTGGCCAAACCATAAAAGGAATTCAACTCTCCGCTAATTAAAATGACTCCAGATCCCATCTGTCCAAGATTTATCTTTTCAGGAACTTACATTTCCACTTCCTGCTAAATATTTATCATATATTGTGCCTTATCACTTCAACAGCAATGAATCTTGTAAGAACTTATTGTACTTTCCCAGATATTATCTTTCCTGAATGTCTCCATTTCTGCCAAAGGTATCATCAATTTATTTGGCTACCAAACTGCAAATTGGTGTCAGAATTTAGGCTGGCATTAAAAGTCAAATGAATTAATTTATATTTAATTTATTAGCCAGATCTTTCATGAAAATTTGTCTACTTACCCTAGTCCTTGATAATATAATGCCAATCCAAGAAACAAAGTTAAGTGCAAAGAGGGATGGCTTAAAGATACACAATTCTAGGTTTAAACTAACAACTTATCGAGGTGTGTGTCCTTGGATAAATTTTCTAGTGTCTATGAACCTCATTACTTATGTATATAAAGAAGATCAAATAAGAAAATATGAGTAAAATGCCTGACACAGGAAGATAAATATCAGTTGCTCTTATGTTAGTTATATTAGTTTAGGCGATTTTCTGATGATGCATTTTTTTCTTTATTCTGTTTTTCTGTCTTTACAATTAGGCACTCAAAGATGTGAACAGAAAGACCATAATATAAAGTCACTAAAGATGTCTCCATATATAATTAATACTTTATAAATGTTATTTCCTTTCTGTTCACCAGTTTTTGCATGCACATTATCTTACAAATGTAAATGTTCCATGAGTCTCTTGTTTGTGTTTATGGTGATAATTGGGCCACAGCTTTCGTGGGATATGCAATCTCAGGGTTGCAAAATTGAGGGGGAAAGAGACAGTGGGCTAGGAAGGAGGGAAAGAAAATTCAAGGCAGTGCATTTCTGAGCTGTTAACAGCTTAACAATAAAATGCAATTGGTAGTTTAATGATGAAAAATGTCTTCCAACCAGTGCACATGGAACCACTGTGGCTCAGATCTGTTCATCCAGAAGTTAAAAGGAAAGGAATTATCTGCCGACACATCTTGTCTTCTATTTCTCAGAGGGTAGAGCTTGTACCACTGTAGATTATTTCTCTGTCTTTTCAAAACTGTGTTAACCAGCTCCACTTGTCCAGTCATCCCAGACTTTAGTTCAGTGTAACTTAAATTATCCACTGGCAAAGTGTCTCCTCCACTAGAACCTAGGGTCTCTTGCTCAACAAATCTTTCAGTTGTAGAGAAGTAATGCGCACATTCAAAAGCGAATTACTGAGAGTAATACTGAGAAAGGTTAACCCTAAATCTACCTCTTATTTCTCTAGCTCATGACTTCTATCAACTGGGGATGCAAGATTAAATGTCAGCATTGAGTCAATGCATGTACTATCCCTTGGAGTACCGTGTTCCAGCCATGCATGGTGCTGCGCCCCAAACTGGTGCTTAATCCAAGCCCTCAGCATGTTGTTCCACTGCTCTTCAGGCTAGATGTTTATAAGTGATACAGTAAGATCAATGAATCTCACATACAAGAGCCCATTGTTGTACTGGCTTTGCCATAAAATAGGTGCCTTTATCTAAAGAAAATTTTTCAGTCACAATTTTGTTAATCATACTATAACAATGAATTAGGAATTCCCTAGACCATTGATGCTGTTGAGGGGGCAAAGAAGGTAAGCCTATCTCCAGAGTGTTTGTATATTTCAGAAAAGATGAATTTCTGATTCCTGCAACATAGAAGGGGACTTGTGTAATCCACTTTCCACCAGCTGACTAGCTTGTCTTCCCCCAAAGTTGTGCCATATTAGGAACTCATGGTGACATGGCTAGGTCAGCCTTGCTGAGGGAGAGCTCATACTTTCAGGTCTGAGCATGACTTCCATGCTTGCTATCATGATGACCTCTTCGTGGGCCCATTGTAGGAATACATGGATGGCTAAGAAAGAAGATAGCAATGTCCACGGTACAAGTAACTCTGTCTACCTATCGTTGAGAGCCTTCTCTGTCATGGGTGCTGTCTGCTGAACATTCAAGAAAGATCCTTACTTTATGATCACTCCAATGGACCTATTGACATAAGATTACCCCAGATCTTTTTGCCACCAATCTACCCCTATTGCTCCTTTGAGGCTTCTCACCAGCCAACCAAGCTATTTGCCAGTGCTCAGAAATCCATGTATAATTTAGACCATCTCACTCTTGACGCAAAGTGGGCAACCAAGTGTATTGTTCAGACTTTGCTATGAGAAGGGTTTCCTTACATCCTTGTCTTGGTTAGCACCAGTGTAGCATGCCAACCTTTTTCTAAACTCTGACTGAATTTTTTATTTTTCCATAGATTTATTATAAGGAACCCCAGTTGTGTTGAGAAATAGGTATGTACTTACTAGTATCTTTTAGATCTGCTTGAGCCGGGTGTGAATGCCATGTTTCCATTTTAAAACTGCGCTCTACAATGGCTGGGCACTATGCCTACTTCACATCACTATCCAATGGATTTAACAACACCAAACAATTTTCAGTCACTGTGTGTTCCATGGTAAGATCCTCAGTTACCACTTGAGCCCAATAGTATTCCAAGAGCTGGTTTTTGTTTGTTTGTTTGTTTGTTTTCAAACAGAGAGCAATTCTTATTTTCAGAGGATGGTCTTGCTATGGAACTTTAGAAATCTGAGTCATGGTTTTACCATTGAGACTTGCTAGACTCTCCCTCCACATTCTCATCTACTGTGGGTACTCCCAGAATTAATTTCTGGTCGTTTAGCACACATGGCAGGGAAGCTTAGCCAACAACCAGGACTTGAATACACTAGCCCCATTAGAAACAGTCTGATGAAACAACCAACAGATAGATTTGAATCATATTCTTATGTGCCTTAAAAATCCAAAGGAACCTAATGAATTTTGCGCCTCATTTTCGCTGGTCAGGTATATGAGGGGCAATGACTTTCTTTCTAGAGAAGTCCTCCCACTATACTCCAGACCATTATTGAAAAGTCTACAGATGCAGAATATACTTGAAACCCCCTAGGGATTTACTTCTCAACTTCTGGCATACATGTGTTTTACTAGGTTATCTAGAATACTTGCCACTTCCTACTCACTGAAACCAGTTAGCAAGATGATATCAATAGAGCAGATACCTTTGATACTTTGTGGAATCTCAGGACAATCAAAGCTTTTGTAGATTATATTATGACAGAAAATATAAATTTCCTTATAACAAGAGCTTGGAGATTATGAAAGTGTACATCCACCTTTGCTATAGAAAGACAAACTCCCTTTGTTCTTTCCTGATAATTTCTTAATAATGAGAATTGAGAAAAAAGCATTTGTCAAGTCAATAACTGGATATTTATGCCCCAGGCAACTGCGAGAGTTTTCCCATACCTAGGAGCACCACTTCAGGTTGGCTCCCTGCCAGAAGGGAGACAGTCTTCCTCTTTCCAGACTTCCTGAGTCTAGCTTCTGTTTCTTTCCTCTGGCCACCTTGGCACTCTTCAGAGATGAGCCACAAAATACAAATTGTGTAATCTTGGTGATTCTGCATATGACTTAAATTCTCTATTGACATTTAAAATTGGAGGCTTGCACAAAATAAAGAGGAAGAGTAAAATGCAGGCTAGTGGTTTACAGGTTTCATTTCTCATTATTTACAGTGGCATTAAATAATCAAATACACCACGACAAATCAGAAGAGATGCTGTGGAAGAAAAGGAAAAGCTTTATATGAACTTTTTATATTTTTGCAGCTTTTTTTCCTGCTCTTTGAGCAAGAGGCCCTGCATCAGCATGTTGTATTGTGCCTCACAAACTGGGTAGCTACCCCTGCTCCTGGGAGATTCTGATACAGGCAAAAATTTGAGAACCACTGTTCTACCACATCTGGGAATCAAAGCGAGAGCACTGCTAGCTGTTAGTATATCTCAATTATATACTTATATCTCAAGGGTAACCACAGAGGTTTATGGGAGTGTTGTACTTACAATGAGATAAAACTTCATTCATTGTGCAGCCTCTGTGGGTCCTCCTATGTCCAGAGAACACTGGTGATGTTGAAATGTCACCACAAAATCAAACAGTCTTCAGAGATGTCAGGGCTCCTCTTTTCAGTACACGTCCACCCTAGCAAAGTCTGCAGATCCCTTTGGGGTAGGACCAGAGGGAAATTTATTGTATAAGCTTGTAACTTGATTTGTTGTGTATCCTTCTCAGGAGATCTCATTCTCCTGAGATTAATATATTCTGAGTCTGTGAACCTACGTTGACCTAGAAATTGTAAGAAGCACTAGAATGTGCCACTGCAGTGGCTAATATCAGCTTTCTTTTATTCAAATGAAGAAATATCCTGAGTGGAAACCCATCAGTCTCACCCCGGGATACTTAAGGAGCAATTCCACAGA
The DNA here is from genome assembly GCF_009834535.1 of Camelus ferus. Lineage (NCBI taxonomy): Eukaryota > Metazoa > Chordata > Mammalia > Artiodactyla > Camelidae > Camelus > Camelus ferus. The sequence goes on from NC_045709.1 coordinate 55,821,964, forward strand.
TTCCCATGGATCTAGGCGATCTACACGCACTCAGGCCCCCCTGCTCTTGTTTTTGATATCCATCTTGCCTCTGATGATTAACTGCCTCCATCTAGAGTCTTCCATTCTGGAATATTAGACCCCAGGGAGATGGCAGCATTTCTCACTCCTAAACCTGGCCTTCTTAAAAAGATGGTGCCCCTCACAGCATCATTCATTGGGCCTTCTCAAGGAGCAGTAAAGAAAGGATTTTCAGTTGTTTCCAAGTAATCAATTCTGATATCTCCACCTCACTCTGACTTCTATTGTTTTCCTCAATGAAGCTCTGACATCTCTAACTCATTTCCACCCACGCATGATCATCTACAGACTTCAGTGTGGTGTCCACGTCCACTATTAAAACCAGCTCCCAACCAGTATGTATTTGGAGTTATGCTGAAACCTGAGTAATGAATACATTCTCTTGTCTTCATTCTTATACCTTTTCACCCTTGCCTAACACCCTCAAGATCCATCTCCATGCATGTTCCTTCCCAGTTTCATCCATACCCTTACCAAGATATTGAAATCACTTTGATATGAATGTTATTTCTTGCTGCGTTGGAGTTTTTAGCTCTCTACCCAGATGGTATGGAGATTTGACTCTGGTATTTAACCTAGAGGCAATGATTATTTGTGAGGAAACAAATTAAAATGAATAAAACATCTACAAAACATCTTTGTGGGTTTTTTAAAATGTTTGTTTATGATTGGTATGGTTTTTATTATTTTGTTTTTGTAACAAGGGAGAAGAGACTTATGCAATCTAGAAAGGAAGGGTTCATAAGAATCTGAGGTTCAAGATTTTCAGGCTTCCTTCCCCCATACTTAGCCTAATTGATAGGATTTCTACTCTTTTCTTATCAGTTGTGTGTTTTTTTTTTTTTCTTTGAAATGAGGCGAACAAAATTCAAGTCATTTATCTACCATATATAATTGTGGGATCTTTGACACCTTATTTCAACTCTTATTAGTTTCAGTTTCTTCATATACTGAGATTAGATATTATAATCTGTGTAAATTATGTCCTTTATTTACTAGCCTATGATAAGTTACAATTTCTCCCTCATTATTTAGCATTAGAAAGTCTTTTATCAATTATTTCTCTAAATATAACTTTTTACTTTGTTTTACAGCAAATCCAGGTATTTCCCTGAATTTTAGGAATCCCATAAAAATTACTAGAAGATCAATGATAATATGCATAGAGGTTGTAAGTTCAACTGAAAGCATTCCATATTGCCGCAAACTCATGACCAATCATGTTGCAATTATTTTTAATTTATAATAACATTTGTAGTTACTAAGTAAAGATCTAAAATCACCATTGTGTATTAAGAGTGTTAAGTCATATTAGGTACTTAAAATGTGATCCTTCATACAAAAATCTTTGATAGAAATACATAGAACTTTGCATATAAATTGCATTATATTGCATAAACTAAACCTATTATAAGAGTGGTCACAGGATTAAGAGTTGTATTTGTGGATGGTAATGTCCTACACAGTAGCTAGGAGGCATCAAAACAGAATAAACTAAATTATAAGTAAAAAAAGAATTGGATTTGTGGGAGTCTTACATATCAAATGTCAAGCAACCAGATGTCAAGGTATTCAATTAGGACAATAAGTCAAACTGAAACTAACAATCAGGACTTCATTCAAGTAAGCAAGAGACCAAAAGTAGTGCTGGCCCTCCACATCCCCCTTTCACCCACAGAAAGGCACCAGGTGAGGCACCAGCTGGTCCAGCCGTGGGTCAGCACAGTTGGGGGAACTCATCTCCCTCACTACCAAGGAACCTGCAGCAAAAGATGTCTGCTACTTTATGGAATAGTGGCTAGAAGAGAAGGAGAGGGGAGAGTTAAGCATAGAACGGTGCTGAGTCTAAGTGGAGGTCTCTATAGGCAAAAACTCATGTTCTACACCTGAGTGGTAAATTGAGAAGGAGGTTCCTGTCTCTCAATGCCTGTAGTTTAATAGCCATCTGGTATCCCATCTGGTTGAATCTTTGGAAAGTGGATGAAGGAGATGGAAAAATTGTATGGAGTCTTCCAGAAAGACTGAGGTGTCAATAACTGTAGAAAGAGGGTGATCAATTGAAAGAAGGTCACATGGGACAGACAACCTGGTCAAATACACAGTACAAATGAAAAGTACCGTTTTGTGGAATTCCTGCCTTGCTCCAGACAGCTCACTTGTGAACTGTAGTCCAGGCTGGGGTTATCTTGTCCCCTCCCATCGCCAATTAAATCCATCCTTTTATTTTACCATTAAAACAATGAACCACCTTGTGGTATGGGAAGTGATACACAGCATTTTGAGTGTATAGTATGCCCCATAATGAGACCCATTGATGTAGGCTGCAAATCCAGGGCTTTTCTTAGATACAGTTTACTTAGGGAAACTGGGCAGAAAATAAATGTCATCTTATAAGTCCTGCATCGTGTGGCTTCAGTAATTGGAATTTGCATGGAGCAATGGCTAAGCCAAACTGGGAGAAAGTGTCAACTTCAGTCAAGATCCAGTGGAACCCCTCCAGATAAGATGGGAGGTCCAACATAATTTATCTGCCAAGAACTCCCTGGCCCATTGGCTTGAAGGATCTGCCTCTAAATACTGTTATCAGCTTTGACTAGGGATTGGTAGGTGGGACAGCTTTTCGATGCTGTTTTGGCATCTTCTGACAGTAGTGGCAGCCCATAGATCCACTTTAGGATACTGTATGAATTTCCATGGCTGTCCTCTGTAGATCCCAGAACATCTGCTTGCTCTGGAGCAGAGAACAATTCATTCTCCATGGTTAGCTGACAGTCATGTTCTGCTCATTATTTTTTTTTCCCCCTTTTTCAGTGTAGGGGACTTTCTGATGAGCATCCACAGGGTTAACAAAAAGTTTATTAGTAACAGATCCAATTTTATCTAAATCTCTTGTCCCCATGGAAAGGGGTGAGGACACTTATTTTATACACCAATTTAAGGTTTGTCAGTATCCCAACTAGATGATCAGGCTATTAGCCACATTCAGTGAAACTGTAACATGGTACATTTGGGTGGTGGACTGGATAAACGTGAAGCTCTGTGCATTGCACCACATGCCCTTTACTGCACTCAGTAAGGGACAGGTCTGTCTCAAGTTATATGGCAGCCACACACCATTCCATCCCAGTAGAACTTAACTGGAAAGAGCCATCAGTAAAGCAGGCCCACGCATGGTCCAGGAAGTCTCTATATATGAATCCTCATTGGGCTAGTGGAGACATGGCTCCTCTTGGGAGCCAGAGTGGTACTCCTGAGACCAACTCTTGGAGTTTCAAGGCCCCAGTAGGGCCAGGGATTTACAATTTCCATTTGATTAGAGAAGATTTCTGAGACTCTCTACCAAGCAAGTTGAGGCCTCTGTTCAGACTCATGATATGAATGGGATTTCTGGTAGTACTACTTCTGGGCTAAGAATCCTGTGCTCACCAGCCACCAAGGCCCACTAGCAGGCCAAGAATTGCCTCTCACAGGATGTTTACCTTTTAGCTGACTTCAGGAGTCTATGGATGCAGAAGCCCAATGGATACCCCTGGCCTGTGATGGTTTCCAGTTGGTAATAGGCTACAATTGACAAACTAAGAGATCACTGAGATCTGTAACTCTAACAGAAAATGTGAGTTGGGGGCCCCAGGGAAGAACAAATTTAGACTGATGGAGAACCTCCAGGTGTCCTATTGGTCAGGGCTCCACTCCAAGTTAGTGGCCTTTCTGGTAACCCAGTAGATGGGTGCCATTAAAATTTCTTCACGGGGAATGTGAGAGCTCCATTAGCCAAATAGGCTCACCTTTCACTGGGCTTCTTTTTATCTGCCAGGGCAGAAGAGTCCAAAGCTTGGCAGTCCTCTCCTCTAAAATGAGATGTCATACCTCTTCCCAGATTTCACCCGGGAATTTCACGTGGGTTGTCAGTCCTTGTTACTGGTCTGTGTCAATGCATTTTACCACACGTGGGTCAATGGGCTTCTTCTAATTCTTGTCAGGAAGGGACCTTGTCTCAGTCCACTAGGAGAATGTCACCAATATAGAAGAAGGCTAGTTCTCCCTCCTGGAACAAAAATTTTTTCCAGATCATGACCTATCAGTAGATGGTAGTAGCCAGAGAATTTAGGTAGCCTTGTAGGAAGGACATTAAAGGTATTTTGCAAACCATTTCACATAAAGGCAAATTGAGCCTGATCATCCACGTAGAGATGGATGCTGGAGAAGGTGCTTGCAATATGTATTGCTGCATTCCAAGTTCCTTCAGCTGGGGCAATAGTCCCCACTACAGTCACCACGTTGGGTACTGCTCAAGCTAAATATAGCATTCCTGAATTGAGCTGCCTACAACCAGCGGTGAATCTTGAGGTCTTGAGTGCAGGTCTATTGAATGGAGAAATAGGCTCTCAGAGGACTTTGATTCCCTCCAGCTCAGTGATAAGTGTAGGCACTCCCTCCCCTCTCCAGGCAGCTGGTACTGGCTAGGGAGACAATGACATTAGATACGGGTAGTTGGATTGGTTCATAGCCTTTCTTCCACATGATTCACTAAAAGAGCCCTAACTGCAGCATTCCTGTTAGGTCTTGGGAGCAGAGGCGAGCAGGAGTATACGTAGAGAACACATCCATACCAGTAACACATTCAGTAGTGGGGGCCACAATGGTGGAAGGAGTAGAGGCCTAAAGGGACCCACTCACAGCCAGGACTCAGCAAAGGTCCCCCCACTGGTGGTGGATTCAGACTCAAAGCCAGAGAGAACTATCTGTTGCCCCCATCCTGGTGCCAGGTATTGCAGGTATCAAAGTCACCTAGTGTACTTGGATCCAAAAGGCCAAAGAAGTGCATGCTCCCCATCTCCGCATAAACCCTGACCTTGACATAGGGCCTCTGCTCACCTCTGGGGAAAGAGAGATCTCAGCCTAACTCCTAGGCATGTTTATTTTTAAAAGCCACTGTGAAAGTCCTTATAAAAGTTGGCAGGGCTCTCCAGTTCATCTACAGACTCGTTGAGAAGAGAGGAGGGGATGACATCATGAGGGAGGTTAACTGGACTCAGTAACCATCCTAGAAACCTAAGTCTGGGTAATAGTCTTATCACCTACTGTTCCCACACCATCTCTGTAAACACAGATGACAACCAGGGTGGTGGCAGGGCTGCCAGACCTCTGCTGGGGTGGTCCAGACATGGTTTTCAGTGGCAACAACTTCATCATGGTGGACTTAACTTGCCAATAGTCATCAGCTGAGGAAGGAGTGGCTCTCAGGTGTACATGCCCTCTTATAGGTGATGACATTTTTATAACTTGTTTTTGATTTTTGCTTGATTTTTTGGACAATGATTACAATTATGTCTAGTGTTTAAAGATTTTTTAAAATAGGTTAGATATAAAAATATACCATCCTGTGATTTTTAACATTTGTTGTGACCAGCTTGTAAATTAGTCCACCCCAGGATGGAAATAGTCTAAACCCTTTTATTAAACAATAAAAGAATGCAAAATTACAATTAAAGTTTTACATGCTTCTGTAGAGACCATTTAGGCCTTAAAATTGCAAAATTGCAATGTACTCTTTATTGAAGAAAGCTAATGTTATTTTTTAATTGCAAAATAATCAATGTAATTATGTAAGCAAATTCCATATTAACTCCTTTATTTTCTACAGATACTTTTTACCCCAACTGTCTGGCTATTTCAGATTATGTATATAGCAGACTTTCCCAGCAAGACATTTATGCTTACAAGCATAAGAACAAATAGATTGATAAAACAATCCTTTTTGTTCTAAATTTTTTTTGTTGTTGTTAAGACAAGGGATAAACTTTCTTTCACTTTTCTGTAAGTACAGACTGAGTGCTACCTGGTAAAATATACATTCTTACATATCAAAGTAGATTCTAAAAGTCAATTTCCTACAAGATGTCCCAGGAAGGAAGGCAGAAATATTATCTTGCATTAAAAAATTTTTGTAATATTACAGTGGATTGTTATTTTCATACTTTTATCAGACACTGTAACTTCTTTAAAATAAAGTTTATATGATCGAGTATCTTGGACACTTTGCTACAATGAAAAGAAACACTTTTGAATACATAAGTGTGCTATAGTCTCATGATTTAATTAGCAATGATACCATTTCTCCCATGGGCCAGCACAAATTTTCATTAAGATTGTCCAGAGATTTTCACTTTGCTTCTAATTTTTCCAGCTGTTGCCATTCTCAATGATCTCTTTCAGACACCTAAAAGTAACCTGCCAAATACTGACAAAGAACAATTTACAAGGGAAGAGGGAAGAGACAGATTTGGGCTCTAGTAAGGAGTAAATGTGCCTAGTAATAATAATTATAAAAGGCAATACTGCTACTCTAATAATTTATGCATGCAGTGTTACACAGTTTATAAATAAAATACACATTTGAGAATAGTTACTTTTCTGTTAACCAAAAAAAAAAAAAAAAAGGAAATATAACTGCTTAGCTAATTGGGCTAATTTTCTTGATGGTGAAATTTATAAATGATATATACACACTCCCTTTCCCCATATTAGTAGATAATATGTATCACATATTAGAACTTTTTTAACAATGTGACTCTAATACCAGAAGTAGACCAAATTTTTACAGGGGTTAAAGAATCGCCCCAAAATTATTGCATATACTTTGTACAGCATTGTATGGTTTAGGATTTTTTTTTCACTTGTGCTTGAAAACAAATCAGAAAAGGTCTTTTATTGGATAGGTACTGTTACAGAACCCATTTGCAAGGTGAAGAGATGATATATCAGGATAATTAGGTGCCTAGCCTGGGAAATCATGACTAGGAGGTGTTAGAATTGGGATTTTTTTCCAATTCTTTTTGCTAAAAATTAATTGATCTTGCCCCTACAATTTCTAACTCATCTTTTCTCTTTAGCAACATATGGTCCGAAAACAGTTCCAGTCATAGACTTACATTTTTAAGGGATTTAATAATAACAAATATCTTTCCTCTCGTATGATAATCTTGAAAGATGACCATCAGAAATTATTTTTGATACAGGGTACCACTTGGGGATTATCCTAAAATGCTTCTTTTTAAAATTGATGCTCTATTTCAGAAGAAAACACTTCTCAATAAAGTAGCCACCCTTAGTGGGTGGTACATAATTAATAAAGAAAATTGGAAACCATTTACTTTTAGCCAGTAGATTTGAATCTAGGTAGTTTTTTGAAGTTAAGAAAAGCACAGAAGAATATATATATATAATATTTACTTATAATATATATAAAATATATATTTTAAAAATAAATAAATATACATATATATATTTATAATACCAAACCCATGTGATATACACCTTGTATACTGCTATTATTAAGGGAGGGCCTAATATACAATTCAAATACTTAAAAAATTTCTAATTCTAAGTTATTGTTTAAGGACTGATAACAAAACTGACAAGGAAAAGAAAAAGTATTATACTTGCACACATTGCTAACTCTTTGAAAACACTCCTTTTCTTTGTTTTATTTTCTGAATAACATATGTATACATAAGAATAATATATAATTCATATAAATAAGATACTTATATATATTAATTATATGCATGTATATAAACTGAGTGATTGAAATGACATTTTTAGATCGTGATTGCTTTATATTGTTTTCCTGCCTTTAGAAAATGTCTTGGGAAAGTTAAAAATATGTATGCCAATAAGCAATATAGTCTGTGAAAAAAAATTTTAATTTGTTTGCATTTCTGAAGGAGTAGTAAAAGAAAGCACATATTTCAGGGGAAATTCAGTGAAAATCGTATTTTCTACTCTAGTACATTTTTCTGATTTTGAAAATTAAGACCCTTTAAAGAAATTAAAAATAATAGTTCTTTAGCTTTTAAAAGACATGATGTAAGGCAAAAAAATATTATTCTTCAAGTATTTGTAAAGCTGATCAATAGAATAATAATACATTTGCCCTGGAATTGAAGTAAGAAAATTACAAGAAAGCCAATTTTACATCAAAATGAGGACGGTTTTCTGACAGAGCTATTAAAAAATGATATGAGCTTTCTTCTGGTGTAGTGGATTTCCTATCACTGAAAATAATCACCGGTAAGCGTTGCACAGAAGTACAAAGGATGTACATTAAATTAAGTGACTTCAAAGATTGTTTCTGGTTTGATATTATGTGAAGTTGCAGATATTCCCATTTTTTTAACCCTGCTAGATTAAGATGAATACTAGGCCAGATGACATCAACATTTCTTTAGTACTGTCTCCAGATCTGTGATTCTATGAGAAACACTTCCTTGTCTTGGGAATTGACTCAAATTCCTTTTTGGCCTCCTTTATTCTACTTACATTCTTATCTGTTGGACTCCATTAAATATCCCATTTTTTTCTCTCTTGTAAAATGAATATATTTCTCTTTTGACATCATATTATCCTCCTCATTGGAAAGTAAGTTTCTTAGAAGCCAGAATCTTTCTTTTTCTTTGTCTTTTCTTTTTTTTTTTTTTTTTTTTTTTTTTGGTCTCTGTATTCTTAGTATTAAGAACATATTAGGCATAGGAAAAGTTTGTTGACTGAATAATCAGTAAAGAAAAGAAGAAGATAAAGAAATATGAACATGAATATACCTAGCAATAAGAGGCTGGAAATAAGGGAAGCTCAGATGCAGAATAGTAATGACTAACACTAATTTAACACTTGCTATGTGTTGGGTACTTCTCAAAGAGCAGTACATTTATTTAACCTTCACTATGATGCTTTAAGGTGGATACTATTTTTATCCTCATTTACAGATCAGGAACCCAGCTTCCTAATCACACAGCCAGTGGGTAGCAGGGTTGAGATCTAAATCTTGACCAACTATCTAAGTCAGTAGTAATATATTGACTCTCCATAATCACCAGGCCACATCATGGTACTCAGTAATACCAAGAAAGAGTTGGAAACAAGATTAAAATGAGCCTTCCAGAATCAGGGTGCATGCATGTTGCACAGATCAGACTAAGACAGTAAGTCCAAACTAGATGGGCAGAGGAGAACTAAAAGAGGAAATTAACCAAAGAATAGTTAGATAGACCAGGCAACATAATTGGACAAAATACTGAATTCTTAATTCCAACCTTCTTTTGAGTAATGCTGTGACTATGTGTAAGTCCTTAGAGCCTCAACATTCCTATCTGTAAAGTAGCAAAATGTGCCTATCTCCTGATAAGTCCTGCTCCTCTGAACTCTAAAGTAGTGCTCAAGATGTCAGGCAGCAACTTGGAGACACAGGAATTAAAAAGTCACACAAGCCAAATCATCAAAAGCCAGTTAAAATTGGTTTTAACCTGAAAAGGCCATAGTCTTGACAGCAAAATTAGTGTAGCAACTTTAAGGTAAGTGTTCCTTATTGGCCCTTGATAACTGAGAAAGGTGCCTCTCCCTGCCCTGCATTTTTAGAAAGTTTAAATTCTAGAGGCAAGAGACAAAAGTATATACATAAAGAGAAGTTTATCCTGAGAGTAAACCACCTTTTTCTATCACTGACACTCCTTTGGGTCATGGGAAATCTAATATTTCTTTTTTTAATTTATTTTTTTGTAGAAGTATAGTTGATATACAAAGTTCTGTTAGTTTCAGGTGTACATCAAAGTGATTCATATATATATGTATATATACACACACACACACACACACATATATATTTATATATATTAGCTTATTTTCCATTATACGTTATTGCAAGATATTTAATATAGTTCCTTATACTATAGAGTAGGTCCTTGTTTATCTATTTTATAAACAGTAGTCTGTATATATCTGTATATCTGTTAATCACAAACTCTACTTCCTTTCCCCTTTGGTAAAAAAAAGGTTTTTTTCTATGTCTGAGTCTGTTTCTATTTTGTAAATAAGTTCATTTGTCTCTATCTTTTTTTTTTAGATTTCACATATAAGTGATATCATATGGCATTTGTCTTTCTCTGTCTGACTTCACTGAGTATGATAATCTCCAGGTCCATCCATATTGCTGCAAATGGCATTATTTTATTCTTTTTTATGGCTGAGTAATAGTCCATTGTGTGTGTGTGTGTGTGTGTGTTTGTGTGTGTGTGTGTGTGTGTACATATATATATACCACATCTTCTTTATCCATTCATCTGTATATGGACACAAGTTGATTTCATGTCTTGGCTGTTGTAAATAGTGTTACAGTGAACATTGAAGTGTATGTGTCTTTTTAAATTAGAGGTTTTGTCTTTTCTGGATATATGCCCAAGAGTGGGATTGCTGAATCACAGGGTGGAAACCTAGTATTTCCTAAAAGGAATCAGTCTATAAGATAAAGAGCCTGGAATTTATCATTTAAAAGATTGGAAATAATTATCACGTTTTCTTAGGTTTATGTGAGAGCTTTAACATAACTATTTTTAAAAGCTTCTCTTATGATACATATTATTTTTCAAGAGCTGCCATAGTAAAGTACTAAAAACTGTGTAGCTTAAAACAATAGAAATTTATTCTCTTACAGTTTTAGAGGCTAAAAGGCTAAAATCAAGATATCCGCAGGGCCATGCTCTCTCTGAAGGTTAGGGAAGGATCTTTCTCACCTTTTCCAATTCCTGGTGGTTCCTGGCAATCCTTGGCATTCCTTCTTAGCTTGTGGCAGCATGACTTTTATTTCTGTCCCTCCAGTCTTACCTGGCCTTCTTCCCTCTATCTTCACAGGATGTTCTCATCATGGTATGTCTGTATCTCTCCACATTGCTTTCTTATAAACACACCAGTCATTGGATTAGGGTCCACTCCAACCCAACTAAGACCTTTTCTTAACTAACTACATCTGTAATCTGAATAAGATTACATTCTGAAGTTCCAAATAAACATGAAATTTTGGGGAACACTATTCAATCCAGTATATGTTGTAAAAGAAAAGACACTGTTTCAGAAGTCAAGAAATGCATGTTTCCATCTTACTCCTGACGACAGTAGAATCATACATATACCAGAAACTCTCAAAACCTTACTAGCAGAGGAGGCTTCAAGAATTATAACTATAAATCTATGACTTTGACCAAAAATTCACATTTTTTATACTTACATAATAAACCACAACCAGAAGATGTAGCCAATTCCCAGGCTTGCCTTTCAGTTTCTCATTTATTTGACAGTATGAGTTTCCTAAGCATTTATCTTTCTAACCAATAACTTTTTTAATGGGCAGTTAAATAAATTCCATACCTTCTGGGGATTTGGAATCAAGCCAGAGAGTTGGTACCGGTCTGGCAAAGGATTAACCTTCCTACCATAATACTTAATAGCAATTGGGAAGTTTCTCTAATGGACCACTGGTCACAAAGTAAAAGATGGTGAGACACAGCTTTCAACCTATATAGAGTTTCATAGAAGAGTTTTCCTTGAGTTACCCTTAATAAGTAGAAAATGTGTTGCTTTGGTAGTAGCTGATAATGAAGTAAACAACATTAAAGTTTGTTAAAGTTACCTTAACACTGATAAAATATTTTACTACAATGTAATATTCTTATTTTCAACTAAATCAATAACTAAACTGTGATAATTGAAAGAATTTACTTACATTCTTCTTAATCTGATGTTACCATTAGTTAACTTTTAAATGTTGTAGAAAAATGAATTTCCAAAGGAATTTCAAATGAATTACTACTTATTGATATATTATTCATAATAAGATGGAGGAAAAACAATAATAGAATTGAGACAAAAGGAAACAAATATTAGAAAATGTTTATGTCAAATTCAGGAAATAATTTAAAAAATAGTAAGAAAATTCTGTCTTAGAATAAAACAAAACTATACATTTTTATAGCTAGCAAAATTATTTTAAAATATTATAAAGTACCAAAAATAGTAGAATTTAATCTTTATGTAATTAATAAGGATTATTTTGTCTTGTGGAATGGCAACTTCAATTTGGTAAAATTTGCTAAAGGCTTTCTTTACAATAAATATTTCAATCTATATGTGAAAGATCTGTTCCATTTTATGGTCTAAATGACACTTTCAGTGTTATTTTCCACAGGTTTTTCTGTGGCCATCTCTATCAAGTTGACATACAGAACATGGCACTTTATATCATCCTATGTGCTATAATGTCTTTGTTTGTATGGTTTCCCTTGGTCAGAATACACTTCTTACCATTTCCTATTTTCTAATGTATACTCCTACCTAATATTCTAGGTCCATTTGAAAAACAAGCTTTAACAGAGTTTTCTAGGCAGTCATTTTTCCAGGCTCTGCACATTGTATAGGCGCTCCATGTATGGTAAAGTTTTTCGCACAAATCCATTTCATTCTCACCACAATAATTCAGAACCAAATGTTAGATGTTCAATAAATATGTATAGAATTAATGCTTGAATAAACTTAAAAGGAAGGTATTATGCAAAAAATAAATAGGCTGGAGAGTTTTGATGTTTCTCATAACAATTTTCTCAGACAACAAGGAGTTAGCTAAGGTGTAATGGAACTAGTGCAAATCAATATTTTTTTTTCTTCTTTAGTGAATAAGAGACAATGAAACTAAAATGATTAATTTCTAAAAGTTAGACTGCAAATTATACATAAAAATATTAGGTAGGCTATCATTGGAAGGAGATTTGATGAGGTAAAAAAAAGAGGTAAGAGAACTTTAGAACTCCAACATATATAAAGAAAACAAAACAATACAGTATGTGTGTCAGTGTGATGGATTCAGTAATATCTGATACTATCTCCTGATGTCCAGTTTATTTACAGCAGTATTTATAAACAACATTGCTTGTTTCCCAAAGACGTAGTATAACTCATAAAGATACAAATTTATAAGAATCCAATTCAAATTAGATGCAAGAATAAAAGAAGAAAAAAATCTGCTGTAGTGATATTAAATGAAGCTATTATCAGAGCTGTCTGAAAAAGAAATCAAACTGTAAAAGGCTGTAACCTTCCTTTCAGATAGATTTCAGTTTGACTCATAAGTTTTCTAGAGACCAAATAAAAACAGAAATCTGATCAATTTTGTAATTTATAACATCCATGATAAAAGCAAACCAATTTACTCAGGAGAAGTGCAATTATTCCTGCTCCTAAAACCTGAAAGAAATTTCTCCCAAGGGTCAACATAAAGAGGACACTGTAAAATATAATGAAATATGCCTCAAACAATATCTTTATAATAGACACTGCTTAGAGTTTCACAGAGCTGCTTTTTTATGGCACCTCTTGCTACATACGGATGGTCTAGCTATACAGCTGTGTGGAGTTTAATAGAGGCATAGATTTTTGAGTAACTGGAAAAATAGATGGACCAAATGCCTTTCAATGATTCTTCCAAAAATTTCTTTATCTTCCTAGACTTCTTCAGAGAAATTTGGTGGCAGTATATCTCAGAACACTCAGTTGGTTCATTCAGTGAGTAGGTATTGGACATCTATTGTTTACATAACACTGTATAAGGCACAGAGGAAACACAGAGGACAAAGCAATCTTCATGAAATCAGCTATTCTGTGATGTCAATTAAATGTAAATAAGAATAATCAACGTTGGAAAAGCAAAAATTGACCTGCTTTTGTGAACGCTAAAGGCACTTCATGCCTTGGATACAATTCTAGGGATTCGCTTATAAACTAGGTCCCTTCTCTCTTCAGGACATAGGTTTGAATCTGATGTACAGACTAATGGGCACTTTCCAAATCTTCTGCCATGTTTTAATACACACAGTGCCTCTTTGGGAAGAGATCTAGTCCCATGCTACTTCCTACTTCAGGTTTTACCCTAAAATAACCATCCTATTGAGATTCCTGCCACAACTGTGGCTTTAAAACTATGATCTAAGAAGCCTTAGTTATCCAACTTCCTTGAAGTTGTCTCAGAAGACATGGAGGAAGGGGGACAAAAGAAAAAGTCAGCAGTCCAATCTCTGTCTCCTCTAACCATTTATCAGCCAGAGAAGATTCCAATGAAGTGTAACAAGGTTTTTGACAAGTAGATTTTTTTTTTTTTAGTTTTTTATTGGAGTATATTTGATTTACAATGTTAGTTTCAGGTGTACAGCAAAGGGATTCAATATATAGATATAGATATAGATAGATAGATAGATAGATAGATAGATAGATAGATAGATAGATCGATCGATCTATATCCTTTTCCATCTTATGTTTTCAGATACTTTTCCATTATACGTTATTAGAAGAAATTGAATATAGTTCCCTGTGCTATAAAGTAGGTCCTTGTTGTTTGCCTATTTTATGTTTAGTAATGTGTGTCTGCTAATCCCCAACCCCCAATTTATCCCTCCCCACCCTTTCCCCTTTGGTAACCTAAGTTTGTTTTCTACATATGTAGTTTTTAAAATGTGTTTGAAAAATACTGCACTGCTCTGTACAATTTCTAAAATGTACTTTTTTCTGCAAAGATCATCAATGCATCTATTCAATAAATATGTACTGTTCATCTGCTATGTTCCAGGATCTAGATATACAAGGTAAATGTCAAGGTCTTGGTCTCAATGAGCTTTACATTTGTGATAAAACCCCTAAATATACCAAGGACTAGGCAGCAGTTTGATAAACACTGTGTCAGAGATATTAACACCTTGCATTGTGCAAGTATAGAGAATAGGGTAGCCAGATCAAAGGGGAGTGAAGAGAGGGTGCCAGAAGCCCATGTGTAACAGGTAGGTTTGGAATTGAGTCCTGAAAAATGACAGAAATTAAGAAAACAAGGTGGCTGAGTAATTTTAAGCAATGGAATGAGTGTAATGCATATTGAGAGAAGAGTCACTTTTGTGACTGGAGTGCCAGTAAGGCAGGAGATGAAGTATCAGCACCAGGAAGCAGTCAGATCATGAAGAACCAGTGTGCTTAACCAAGAGTTTGAAATGAAAGAAAGAAAGAAAGAAAGCAAGCGAGTGAGCGAGGGAGGGAGGGAGGAAGGAAGGAAGAAAGGAAGGAAGGAAGAAAAGAAGGAAGAAAGGAAAGTAAATGAAACAAGAACTTCAGAGTAGTACCACAAACATTTATGTTTTAGAAATAGCCTTCTAGCATCAGTATAGAGGGTCCACTAGAGAGCGAAGGATTCAGTCAGGCAGAGTAATTAGGAGGTTCTGGAGGCAATCTGGAAGAAAATAAATGGGAATCTGAATTAAGCCAGAGAAACTGTCATGAAAGAAGAGAGGTTTGAGAGATAATAAAAGGATGGAGCATATGGGATTTTTTTACTTCTATGGCCTATCCATCCTGCTTTTTTTCCCTTCTGAATAAACAGTGATGCATCTTAACAGTGTTACTTCTGTGTGTAATTTTATTCCCACTTTCTGACTGATGTATATGCAGTCAAGCTTTAAAAACGTTGAAATGTTATTCTTTTCATATTTGCCAAATCTTACATAGCAGTCCACTTGAAACCTGAACATTTAATCACTTAGTACATTCTGTCTGCATAACAAAGCTCAACATTATAATCCTCCAGTTACTACAAGATCTGCGCCGTCTCGGATACATTTACACTTCAATTACAATTACAATGCTTTCATTTTAACAGCTTCTAGTTTCTGAAGGATTAAGTCTCAAGGATTATGTTAGAACGAGAACAAAGGTTATTGACTCCTTTTTTCATTTCTTTCTGAGATGCTTTGCTAGCTAAGTAAAATTGAAGCCGAATTTATGCCAAGCTGTTTTCTCCCTGTAGGAAAACATAATGGAAGTTATGAGAAATCAAGAGTTTTTACTGCTTCCAGCTGAGGAACTCCATAAACTCCTGGCCAGCGATGATGTAAACGTCCCTGATGAAGAAACCATTTTCCATGCATTGATGATGTGGGTCAAATATGACATGCAGAGGAGATGCAATGATCTGAGCATGCTTCTTGCCTTTATCAGACTGCCGCTCCTCCCGCCACAGGTAATTAATTACATGTGATGCTGCTCTCAGAACTATGACTTACTGAAAAGTTCTGTATTAAAAGTAAACATTATGAGCCATTTTTTTTACTTATTCACATTATGTTTTTAGTTTTGATCAAATGCTTTTTTTAAGGTAAATTTGATGGTGGAAAATGATGGATGGTGGTGGGTCCTGGGTCTGAATCCCATCTTTGCCACTTATTGACTCATAGTTATATCACTATAAGAATGTCACATCATTTCTCTGAGATTCAATTTCTTCATCTATCAGATAAAAATGAAGATCAAATTAGATGATATATGTAAAGTACCTGATCTCAATAGGATATTTAAAAGATTTTTAGAACATTGCAATTATTAATTCTCTGCTTCCCTGTTTTGATTATCTATCATCTATCTGTCTATCTATCTATCTATCATCTATCTGACCTAAGATGCAATAATATGATCATTCTTTGATAAAATATATATTCTGTGATCATCCTTAGTGTATTTGAATTGGAAAGTCACACACCAGATTTTTCTGAATCTTCCATCCTAGGTTCTGATATCAGGTATTCTCAGACCTGGCGGATCCTCTCTCAGGATAGAAATGGCCATGATCACTCTTAGCCAATAATAGGTAGATAACAATTAACTGGTGATAGATGATTTGACAGTTAGTCCCTCTGATCCTACCCAACCATTTCAACTGTTGAAATGTGGGGATATTGGAGTTAAACTGGTGCTCAAAAATCATCATACACAGTGGGACACCCATTAGAAGAGGCCAAGAATTTGACTAGAACTCCGTCTTTTCCTAATATGCCTTTTCTTCTTACCCTCCTTCCCTACTCTTTTGTCATTTTGGAAAATGAGAGCTGTTCCCACATGTATATGTCATCTGAACTATTACTTTAGGATAGAGATATACATCATATTGGCTCATTTGTTCCTGAGGCTACACATTACACAGGGAGTTTTAATTCTGATTGGTTCATCTGCTTTATCTTGATGAGTGAAACAATATTTACTAACATTAGAAAATAGAAATATTATTATGTTTTGGTGAAAATAACTAGTAAAGGGCTTTTACATTATCTCTTATTCCAGTGTCCAATACACATAAACATAACATATATTATCTACTTTCCATTCCTCATCTCTCAAACTGGGGACATTACAAGCATAATTTTATATATATTTTCAAGCAATAGATGTGTAGGAGGAAAGAATAAAACATGTTTTCTTTTCATAAAAGTGTCTTTGGATATAGGAGGGACTATCACTTCTGTAACTAATATTAGTGAATTATATGTCATTGTAAGCACTGTTCATACAATATTTCTAATCTTAAAAAACACAGCTGAAAAGTAGGGATTATCAATTGTATTATACAGAGGGATTAACAGTTTCAAAGAGGTTAAGTGACTTTTCAAACGTCACAGAACTAGTGAAAAATCCAGTTTTCCTGCAAATCTAGGCTGACCAGATATGAACATACACAGAGATATTTCTGTGATGAATGTATGTTGTTTCCTTATTTGCTGTTTAAACTGGAAGACCATTAAAATGTCCTGAATACAGCAATTTTGAAGATTTCCTATAAAATGCTGAGAAAGGAAAAAGAGTAAGAAAATCAAAACCAACATGCATTTATTTCTTTCTTTAGTCACCAAACATAATGTATTTTATCTCATTTAATTTCTATAATATATCTACATAGTAAATATTATTATTACCAGTTGACAAATGAGTAAATTGAGAATCAGAACGACAATCATCTTTCTAGTTTGTTGTAGATCTCAGACTACTCTAGTTGATATGATACTAAAGTGTTTCATCCCACTGAGAGAAGGCAAGTGCAATATTTATATCTGCAGTTGGGTTCCTTTCCTTCTACTTCATAAAATGCATCTTTGTAATAAGGGCATATGTAAATTCCTCAGTGTCCAACCAGAGTTTAAACAAGTTGAATTGAATCTAGGATTTTTCACCTTCTTTCATAAATTTTCCAAGCTACTAAGCATCTTGTCTTCAAAAAAAGTCATATGATGATCAGAAAACACTTCTTCCTTGATTCTGGAACCACTGATATGGGTTTTGTTCTTAATTTTGACAGTACTTAATGTGTGTATATATATATATATATTTTTTTTAACTTGCAACTGATTTATGTGTATATACTGTGTGTCCTTATATTACATATGCAATCATATTATATATTACATATATTATAATATATAACTGCAGATGTATATACATATGTACATATGTTATAAGATATGATTACATACTATTTAATTGTTGTATGACAAAGCAAAACATTACATTTTAAAATACTAGCAGTATTTAAATGAAGTGGAGTTTATATCTTTCTAGTGAGGTAGGGGTTTATTTTCAAAAGGAAATAGTACTTGGGCTGATTTTTGAAGAAGACTTGGGAAAAGAATTTGGCTTTTGTTTTTGTAAGATAATTCCTATAGATGTAAATGATAGGTTTAAAGTGATTGACAGAACGGTATTTGGAAGACAAGATGTGGGCTGCTTATAACATTTTAAAGCAAAATGTAACAAATTCATGACCAAAATGAGAGTGGAAAGGTGAAGACGATTTAGAGATGTTCAAGACAAAAAATAAAAAAAAAAAAAAAGAGAGAGAGAAAATACATGCTTCTAGGATAAAGTTAAACGGAATAATCTGTAACTTTTTACACAACTAATAGTTTCTATTTCTACTTAGTGAGTGCACAAAAACATATCTAGATTTAAAAAGGAGAGAGTAACAATGACAGACTTGATCAATGAAGAAAACATGTTAAATGATTGAATAAGGCCAAAGAATAAATGTAGATTACAGTAAAATTCTGCTTTTGTAATCATGAGGCAACTGACCAACTTCACTTCAGAAGATTTCACTTCCTTCATTTCTCACATTCTGCATTCTCATTTTTTTGTTTGTTTCTTTTAACTATGCCCATTATGTGTATAGATGTTCAATTATTTCTTAAGTTCTGATATTCTTTATTATTCAAACTTAACATGTTATTATGAAGTATAAATTATGTTGATTTGATATAGAAAACAAAATGAAGATGAAATTTTGATAGAGAATATGAATTTTAATTGAGAACAGTGGTAGACAAAATGAACTTCAGAAAAAATAAGAAAAGACATTAAAAGACCACAGAAGCAACAATGCCTATTCTATTCTCTGTTGAAACATGATAGCTAATACTGAAATAAATTCTATTGACTTTGCTACAGAAAGGGCCAGAGGGAAAAACAAAGTCAAGGAAATACATAACTGAGATATAGTACAAGAAATGGTAAATGACTTATATTATCTTTTTAAATAAGGGACAGAATTTTGAATAATAGTTTTCATGTTTTTCATGAATACTCAGAAATTTTAAAATTTCAACAGAGTTGGAAGTTTCATTTTAGAGATGTGATTATGTACATAAGTATATATATTAGAAAGAGTCTACTCAATTTGATTTACTCATTTTTCTATTTCAAAGATGCAACAAAAGAACATGTTGCTTTGCAATAAACACCATGTTTAACATTTTGTAACTATTGTTTCCACTGGTCTTAAGTCATTTCATATGATGTATCTTTGTAGTAAGTACATATGTATTTTTTTGTTTAATATGTATTTTAAAAGAATACATAAGTATCAGTTTTGGTGTGTTCTTTCCTAATGAATCATTGAAAAAGTAGAAGCATGCTGCTCTCAAAAAATCAAAGAAATGCAGTTCTATATATAATCAAGGCAAAAGTCTTTAGGAAAATTCAGTTTTATCACAGTCAGAAATTATTTAAAAGGTTAGAGATATACAAATAACTTATGCTTCATGTCTTGGAACTGATATTGTTTATCTCTTTTGAGACAACAAGGAAAACAATTTATTACAATTTTCCAACAAGAATAGCTACTGACTCTTAAGACAAATAAATAATAGTGTGTGCTTATGTGTATAAACATATACTTTTATTTTCTGTAGCAAAATGTGAAGAGAAAAAAAAGGTTGCAATGGATGATAAAATATTGCTTAGGTTTAGAGGAATATAGTTTAGTCTAATAATAGAAATAACAAAATAACAAGGAGACTCAAGAGTTTTAACTTAAGGAAACAGATTATACCTCTATCTTATGGTAATTAATTCTTTCTACATAAAGCTGTAACAGATTTATTCCAAAAGATTCTGTATGGTAGTTATAGCAATATGACGGGAGGTAGGTCTTTAACCATTTACCCCACTGGAAGTGTGACAATTGATCTGATACCAGTGACATAAAAACTCGGTTGTCTATAAAAAATTGTAGCCGCAACTAAAAAACCTAATGAAAAGCAAGCAAGGTGACAGAGAACAAGTCAATAGAAAAAGAGCGGTCATAAATCACAGCATAAGACATACAGAGTGGATTACACTCCTGAGTAATTTATATGTTTTATTTGATTTTACTTCCCCAAAGTAAGCATAGCTAAACTACTCCTTGATAAATCCAACAGTTTTCCAAGTTTGTCAGTGTAACATTCATTGTTTAGGGTAGTATATATCTTATCTTTACAAAAGAAAGTCTTAACTCTTACAAATGACTAAGGCAAAATGTATTAATCAAACACATTAACACAATTCATTATCAATCTTTGTTCCTTTTTAATTTTTTTTGTTTTTTCTTCTCTGATTTGCTTCCTATCTGATTAATGAATGATTATACCAAGCGACCATCAAAGAGAGAGTCTTCTCCACAAAGTTAGATTGTAAGAGTTTTAAAAAATTATAGAATAATGTTATTCTTTGGAAGAAACCTTGAAAACTGAAATGCACAGACAGTATAGACTTCTAAAATCTTATAGATTTATCTTAAATACTATTTAGATTCATGATCATTTAATCCACTATGGCAGTCACAGTTCAAGTTATCACATTAAGAAAATACAAGACCTTTTTACTTCAACAAGTTTTAAGTCAACGGGTTATTAGTGTAAAAAAAAAAAGAATATGCATATGCACCAACTCACACGTACACGTTACTCTTTGTTCAAGTGAAGAGAGTGGAGAAGTTGGAACCTAGTATGAAAGCCTTTATTTTTACTACAATATATCAAATATCTCTGCCTTTACCAAGGGCTGATCCAACTGCTTGTGGTTTTATCCCATGTTTTTTGACACCGAAATATCTCTACTGCAGTGACTCCTTCTATATTTTCCTTTCTTTTTTTATTTTATTTTTTTAATATTTATTTTTGTTTTTAAATTTTTATATTATTTATTTATTTATTTTTTACTTTTTTATTGAAGTATAGTCAGTTTAAAATTTTGTGTCAATTTCTGGTGTACAGCACAATGCTTCAGTATACATGAATATATATATATATATTTATTTTCATATTCTTTTTCAGCATAAGCTACTACAAGATATTGACTATAGTTCCCTGGGCTATATAGCATGAACTTGTTCATCTATTTTATATATACCAGTCAATATCTGCAATTCTTCTGTATTTTTCATTATAAATTTTACTCTATGTTGGATCATTCCAAGTAACTTACAAAGATGTGTTTAAGACTTATTATAACAAAATAATATACCTCATATTCTTTCATATCAACTATCCAATTCTCTGTTCCCTCTTCCAGCAAGATATGGAGCTGTCATTTACAGTTATTAAATCTACGTATTCATACTCATCATTCTTTATTCAGCCCACTATAATCAGTTCTTTGAACTAATCACAGTCACTCAAAACTTCCATTCTGTCATTTCCCCCTCCCCTCCTCCATCTCACTTGTTTTCATCTTACTTGACTTCTCAGCAGCCTGTGACACAATCAGTTTGGCCACTCATACTCAATGGTAATTGTTAATTCTTCCTACTCTCTGATGTTACAATGACCCAAGACATCACATTTTCTGCCTTGAGAATGGTGTTTACTTCCATACTTTTAAATACTATCTGGGAGTCAATGATAAATTCTGATTTTGTATCTTTAGTTCTAAACTCTTCCTGAAAGATAGACTCAAATATCCAGTTAACTACTTGACATCTCTAGTTGGATATCCAGTAGTTATTCAAATCTTCACATGTCCAAAATGGAAAAATTTCTAAGTCCCAAGACTTTCTCCCCTACCATTCTCAGTAAATATTACTCCCAACTATTTAGTTGTTCAGACCTAAATCCTAGGATCGTTTTTAATTCTCCACTTTGTATCGCATTTAACATTCATTTCTTTAGGAAATTCTTTTGACTGTATTCCAAACCATATCCTGAATCTGTTCTTTTTTTTTTTTTTCAACATTTCCACAACCACATCCTCAAACAAGCTACTAGCATCTTTTCCCTGAATTATTGAAATAGCCTGCTATTTATTTTTCTAACTTTTATGCTTAACCACTGCAATAATTTCCATTTAGCAACCAGAAAGAAATTTTACAGTATGAATCAATTCATCTCAAACTTAAGATTTAGACACTTAGAACAACATTCTAATATCCCTGACCAGCAAGTCCCTACATCAACTGTCCTGTGACTACTCGTCTGGCTTCATCTCTTACCAGCTCTCCAGACCCTACAGGCACACTGACATTTCTGTTTCTTGAGCAAGTCAGGGTTATTTCTTCTCTAGTACACTTGTACCAGCTGATTCTGGGGATGGGAAACCATGGCAGCCAAGAGAAGTGGGTGGTAGTGATATAAACAGTTTTCTTGAGGGTAAGTAACGAAAGAGGAGGCATAGTCTATGGATAATTAAAGACAACAATAAAATCGACTAAACATCAGTCTACTTTTATTATTACTATACCTTCGCAATTGTAAGCAATGCTAGTGAGAGCACCTCCTTACCTGCTGGGTAGAAGTGCCCACCACACCCCTTTTCTGGTCCTCTACTACCTAGAAAGTGTTCACCCCACCATAGCGTGATCAACCTTTTCTTCCTAAATACATCTCACCTTAAATGTGTTCTCTTCTTAGCACTTTCACCTACTATTTTCTTGCTTAGTTCTAGTTTGTTTTTATCTCTTTTCTTATAAGTATAGTTTTCCAGAAAATCAGACTTGGCATTCTTGCTCACAAAGTTCCTGGCATAGTTGATAGTCAGTAAGTATTTGCTAAATCAACAGACTGGAGAGTTTGTGCTAGGTCTTAGGTACTTTGGTTTCATTTATCTTAATTATCTGTTGATAAAAGATTTGTCTGAAATGTGAAAGAAAGTTCTGCATTGATGTGTTACTATGGAGCTAACAGTGGGTACTAAACACTGTTATAAAGGGAGATCAGAGAACATTGATTCTGATTTTACTGATAACCCATTACTGAATGGACAATGGGAGGCCAATCTTGAACAGGATATAACCTCTCATCTCTTTACTCTATTAGATACATTATCAAATCAATTTATCAAAATTACACTAATACATAAGTCAATGGTGTATTTTAAAACAAAATGGCTGTAAGAAAAATTGGTTTCATTTTCACTGCTAGCATAATAAATCAGAAAATAAAGTTCATTTCATGAAGAAAGGAAAACTGAACTTAAATGTTAAACTAGCTCATTAGCATTTTTGTACATTTTAAATAATATACCTAAAATTTACCAGGAGACCACACAGTGCAAGAACAATTCTCTTTCTCAAACATTAAAAGGAATTTCATTTTTTGTTCATGTCTATTTTATATATGATATAAATTTATAAAAAAAGAATGATAAAATTAAATTAGAATATATTAATTTGTAAGAGAACTAAGAAAAATTGTGCAGCATTTGTAATAAAGCAAAGACTGTTTAAATCATTAAACCTTTTGCAGTGACTTTAATTTAGGATTTAAGTAAATTTGAATGAACTGTTCAAGGTGCTTTAATATTTTAGTAAGTGGAGTTTATAGAGATGAAATCTGGAGATTAAAATAGGATCATCAGACTGAAGCACACTCAATCTCTGGACAAATTTCAAAGCTAAGGCCCTACTAGAGGAAATCTACATTATAGAATTATTTTATTTTGATAAGTGATTTATTTGAGAGATAGATAAAATACATATGTTCCTGAATCTTCTTGTCCACATTGTTATTTTTATAGGATATTTTTGCTAGTTACTCTTTGAGAGTTAATAAGGCAGCTTTTGGGGTGAAGCAGATGAGAAGGATGACTTGCTGGAATTCAGAGAAGGTGACGAAGCAAATCATTAAAGGTCTAGGAAACCATTTTAAGAACTTTGGCATTTCCTTGGCATGCAAGGGAAACCACTGCAGAATTCTGAGTGGAGGAAAGTCTGATCTAATGTACACAATTCAGTGGACTCTGTCTTGTTGCCGTGTTGAGAGTATTCTAGAGGAAAACAAGAGTAGAAAATGGAAATCAGTTAGCAGGTGATAGCAATTTAGAAGTGAGACATCTTTGAGAGGTCAGAGGAGGGTAGTGAGGTAGTAAAAATGAAGACAGTGGGAAGTGTCTTCATGATAGATATATTTTAAAGTAGAGCTAGTCAGATGGGGGGATGAGAAAGAGAGGAATCAGAGAGATTCTAGGTTTTTTGGGCTTAAGCACCAATGAAGAAGGATGCACTTTTAAGATTCTATGAGGCCTCTAAGTAGAGATGTTGAGTGGGCAATGACTGCATCTGTGGAGAAAGGGCCAGGGGATATAAACTAGGAAACTGTTGGCATATAGATATAATTTAAAGACATGATAAGCGGTGGTCTCACCAAAGATGTAAGTATAAATGACAGGAGAGGACTAAGAAAGATGGTCTAGGGCATCAGAGCAGTTACAAAACTAGAGATAAAAAGAAGGAAGAACCTAGTGGCTGAAATGGAGAAACTAGCCAAACAGAATAAAAAGTAAGGGAGCCTAATGTCCTGGGATTTCAGCTAATAAGCCATCACAAATGAGTGAGGATGCTGCTGGGAAGTCAATAGATCGATGCCGAATAATTGATTTTTGAATTTAACAAAATGAAGGCCATTGGTGACTTTGACAACATTAGTTTCTGTGGAACAGAGCTAAGCAAATATGGGTAAATTGGACTTTAAAAGAGTCGGTACATAGAATCGTTAAAACTGCAAAACTGAACAGAAAAATGTGTCTAGAGGCGTCTGGGTTTGTCAGCCTGGGTCCATTGAGGAGAAACAAAAGCATATTGAAGTTCCTACATGGAAAAATTAAATAATTATTAATTATAGCAAATATTTCGAGGAAGGAAGTATTGAAAAGTGAGAAGGGGACTCCAAGTAACACAGAAACAGCAGCTGTAAGGGGCAGCTACTACTTAGAAGGCAAATACCCACCCCAGGGCTGAGACCCTGACCTCCTCGAAGAGGGAGCAGCCAAGGCTGCCTGGAGGGCAGAGAAGTCACTGTGATACAGCAGTGGCAGAACTTACTAGAAACCTGTTCTCTAGAACTTAAGAGAAATCTTCCCTGGACATCTTACTATCACCTGAGGGCTCTTTTGGAAGAAGTTTCTAGGTTCTTCTGGCCAGCATGCACTATAGGAGGCCGGCACTGGAGAAACTGCATTCACTGCTGGAACCTGAAAAGTGACCGCCCCACCCCCACATCCACCCCTACCCCCACATCCCCCTCACCCACCCCTCACCCCCCCCAAACTCGGAAGCAGATCTTTCCTACTGCAGTGTCTCTCTAGCGCCCTGTACTGACAAAGCCCATCGTTGTGCTGGTGGGCAAGGAAAAATGATTGAAAGGGCCCTGGTCTACTTTCACAGAACAGCGTAAAAGAATGATTTTGTTTCTGAGAGTTAAATTGATAAGTGTCAAGCCGGGGGACTGGCATCAAGCATGTCTGTATACTCCCAGGGTGATCCAGAGGAGAGGGAAAATTTGATGTAACAGAGAGGGAAGAATTGTTGGAATATTTTCTTTGGATGTACTAGAGTAGGTGGGATTTCTTGCACAAGTAGAGAGATTGGCTTTAGAAAAGAGAATTGCAAAATTATCTATGTCAACAAGTGAAAAGCTAAAATATGTGTGTGCAGATGTTGGTAGGTGAGCATATGGAATGATGGTGTTTATTTGGATCCTAACTTTGAGTCTGACATAAATTAAATGTTTGATCATGGAAAGTTCAATTTCATTAGACCTCACTTTCCACCCCAGGGGAAGGAGATGGAAATATTCCTTCTGATAGTAACATTGTATGAGTGAAAATAAGTTTTACTTTCCTAAGAATTGATACCTGCTCAAAAGTATGTGACATAGATAGTTTTATAGAGAATTAATACATGAATGCCTTCTCATATGAAAAAAAATTCGTGTTTCAAACCTGCCATGAATTTTCATTTATTCAAAACATACTAGAGTAAAGCAAAAAACAACTTGAAGAATGCTTTTTGCTCACCAAATAAACGGTCTTTAGTGAAATATATTCCTTCCATTGTAGTCATTTTTCCTAACAGGCACTATTCACAACTTTTAAATGACAAGAAAAAAAAAAACAGTAAACTGTGTAAAATTACTTTGCAAACTTCTATAATTTAAAGTATTTTTAAGAGGAAAGGACGCAGACTATAAGCTATATGAAGGAATCACAAGTGAATTGAATTTTATCACACATGTGTTGAAATAACTACTACTGTGATTTTAATTTCCAAGAATATCAGACAAATAAAAGTTTATTATTTTAATGACTCTGAAAATGAAAAAAAAAACCCCTCGAGAAGAGCAACTTAACATTGATGACTCTCCAGAGAATTAGGCACACGTACTCTTTTCCATTCTAATTAAATGGAAAATGCCTATAGGTTACTCAAAATAAAAGTTTTTACTTCAATAATATTCAAAAAATAACACTACACTGCTAATGGTAAAAAATGATAAATACTATATTATGTCGCATAAGCTCTCAAAAATATATTGAAGCAGTATGTTTTAATAAAATATAAAGGAAAATTATATTGGTGCTGAATATCATGAACTTTCATATTCTATTAAAAAATGGTGCATATGTTAATTTAATAGTTCTCATGTATACATCAAATTTTCCAGTTCAAATCTTGATAAATTTTCTTTTTTAAATTTATATTCCATATGATTAATTTGACTTAATGAAAATAATCAGAGCTGATAATTATCAGGAATTTTTTTGAAATATATTTTTATTGAAGTATAGTCAGTTTACAATGTGTACTCCTGGTGTACAGCACAATAGTTCAGTCATATGAAACATTCATGTATTCGTTTTCATATTCTTTTTCGCCATAAGTTACTACAAGATATTAAATATAGGTCCCTGTGCTATACAGTATAAACTTGCTTATCCATTCTATATATATTAGTATCTGCAAATCTTGAACTCCCAATTTATCCCTTCCCGCTCACTTCCCTCACCCCTGGTAACTGTAAGTTTGTTTTCTATGTCTGTGAGTCTGTTTCTGTTTCGTAAATAAGTTTGTTTGTCTTTTTTTTTTTAGATTCCACATATAAGTGATATCACAATTTTTGATAGTCCTCTGTTACTTCACTTCAACAGGTAGAATTCATCAAAAGGCTACATAACTTCTCTTTTTCTTTTCTTGTTATTTTTTGGTTTATACAATAATTTGTGTAACAGTAGTGTGTGTTTTTTTTACCTTTGTTAATTTGAAGTTATGTTTTACTCCAATATTTTCTACTTACTGTTGATTTCCTTATCAGACCAATTCAGATCAGCTTAGAATTAATTGTTCCAGGGGAAGGTTTAGCTCAGTGGTAGAGTGTGTGCTTAGCATGTGTGAGGTCCTGGGCTCAATCCCCAGTACCTCCATTAAATAAATACATACATACATACACACATACCTTATTACCTCCCTCCATCCCTTAAAAACAAAGAAAGAATTAATTGTTCCACAATTTCCAGGGAAAATTTGTGAATGATCACATGATGCCATGCTAAAATGTGTATGTACTTCACTTTCATAGATTTTTATCGCAAAAAAGACCTTCAAAATTAGCCCCTCAATATTTTGCAAACAGAAACTGAGGCTCTGAGAATTAAAGCACACGGTTTTAAGTAACACTTTTATTTTAATA
This sequence comes from Camelus ferus, assembly GCF_009834535.1. NCBI lineage: Eukaryota > Metazoa > Chordata > Mammalia > Artiodactyla > Camelidae > Camelus > Camelus ferus. The sequence continues at coordinate 55,849,917 of NC_045709.1, forward strand.
ACTCATGAATACATGTAACATGGAATTTAGGAATCCAAACATTCAAATGAGAATTTTTGTCCACCAATGAGAACAAGTTTTCAAACAAAAAAATTATATTTTGACTCATATCTTAGCATTTATCACGTTATCTACTCATACTCAAAATCAAATAAAGTGGAGAAGGAAATAAACAATACTACATGCAAAATATTTTCTTTCAAAATGCATTTAAATGTTGGTCATCAAAATTGAGTCTTTTTATCATTATTTCTTTGTTCACAAATGAATTATAGAACAATAATCTAAAAGTGTTATTGTGATATTTAAAATATTTCATGTATACTTCTGTGGAGTTGTTTTTAACTAAAATTTAATCTTTATTTGGCATGGAACAATGATTTCATAAATAAATGTGTAAAAATCAAATTTAACTATTAACTTTAAAGCATAATATTTATTTTTCTTCCAAAGAACTTTTAAAATATAAGTATCATGTCAACTCACTGAAAAATAGCTTTTAAAAATAAATATTATATAAATCATATTCTATCATTAAAGTTTTCTGATTTAAAGGACACGACTACATATATCTCTCATTTTCCTGATGTGATTAGGAGCTGAAATAACTTAAACAAATAAAGTGTGTGTATGTGTGTGTGTGTGTGGTGGGGAGAGTTATTCAATGACAAATAAAAAGTGAAAATTGAAGAGAAGATAGATTAACAGTTAATATTTTCATTATTTATTTTTAAATTGTCATGTATTTTACTAAAGAATTCATGACCAGTACATCTCTACTTAAAAGTATATTTACTTTCTCAAAATATTTAATCTATTATTTCACCTAAAAGTTATTTGATAGACAATATTAAGGATATTTAATGTTTGGTTTTTATTTCTATGTAACTTTTAATAAAACTGAGGTTATCCTATTATGGTACTTCTGCAAAATTCAAATCCTTCACAATTCCATGGTTAACATCTTTGTTTACCTTTTAGTACTTCAGGCAGCCTAGAGTTAGATATTATTCAATACTTGGGGAGATTAAATACACTTTAAACATATGTTTAAGGGTGAAATATGTGATCTTTAAAGCCAAAATATCCCATATCTCCCACTGGATTAAATGGCAAATGTTGATGCTGAAATCATAAAACTACTAAAATAACAACAAAAAACACAGCGTGTTTTCTATTGTTAAGCCTTCTTATTACTTCTACATTTGGTTTCTGAAATATTTTCAATGATTTGCTCTACACTAGCTTTTCCCAGCACTTTGTCCCTGGACTAATAATATTCAAAGGTATTTTTCACAAGAGTGTTTCATGCTAAAAAAGCTTATGAACCCATCTTTCCATACCCCCCCTCTAAAATTTCACAGTGCAGACCGTCACAGCAACCTCTTAGTAAAGAAACTCACTTAATTCTAACCCACAGAAACCCTAGCTTTTCTAAAAAGCACTTATTTCAAGTAAAGCTGTTAAAGTCTCCCACAAAGAATGAGCTACAGAACACTGGTAAGGAGGCATTGTTCTGGGTGGTTTTATTTATTTATTTTTTAAGTTTTGGAATTCTTTAACGTAAAGGTTTATAAACACTGGATTTTCATTTAGAGTAAATTATTCTAAATTAAAGGTGTTCTAAGGTGTGTTTATATTTAAAGAAATTGGCTTTCTTCCGTTAATATGAGTCTGTCTACAACAAAGTAGCCTGCAAAATTGACTTTGCTGAACTGGAAAAGCAGCATATTCAGTGAATTCAATAAGCTGACCTATAAAGACCTGGAAATAGAGTCATAAATAATAATGAGTGTGTTATTCTCGACTCAGTCAGCTGTGGGGGTTTTTCCAAACCATTAAACAACTTTCCAATTTGCTACAAATTCAGCATAAGTGCTGTACTCCTTTCAAAAGGAGGCTAGGAGTAAGAGATGGCAAATATATGGTAAGAATTTAGGGAGTGATGAATATTTAATCACAGGAACACCTGAAATCTGGTTTCAGGGAGTAGTCACTCATAATATTCATCTATTATAAAAATACAAGATGTAACTTGATCCTGACCATTAGATTTCACCTCATGCTAATACACATTCATGCTAATGTTCGTCATTCTTGGTCTATCCTAAATACATATAAAATTGAGCAGACAAATAGGCTATGTCTGAAATATAAAGATCTATTTAAATGACAAATGTCCATTTCATCTGATCGGTCCATTTTTTTAGAACTGTGGAATGACATTCTGTCCTGACCCCGTGTCCAGAAATGAAGCCTAGAGATTGTTTTCATTTTAAATAAAATCCTTCTCAACAAATACTGTCTTTTTACTCCACATGTCCTCAAGCATTTTTTTTTTTTGTAAATATGGTTTTTCTTTAAAAAGTTCTCAATCTCCTCTTCCCTTGTGTATTATCACTGCCTCTAGATTAGGCCTTATCACTTTTTGTAGTGAACTCCATGTTAATTGCTTATTTCCAGTGACATCCTTCCCCACCTGTATCCATTCTTCACAATGCTTTCAGAATGAATTTTTTTAACACAATTTTAATTAGAATGTTCAACAGCTTTGGAACACACACATCTGATACATAGATAGCATACCATAGCCCTAGCATTATATACGTTGTTCTTTGTTACAGTCTTCTTTCCTATGGTTATTAATCTACTTGAATAAAGCAACAGTCTTTTTAAAATGTTTTCTGGTTTATCACAGGACAAGTCTTCCTACCTGTATGTCCATACTGTGAACCTAATATTCAGACATGCACATGTTTCATTAGCAACCTACTTCACCATTAAAAACTCAACTTGGGGTTGACTTTGCTATGAGACACTTTCTTGACCACTTATACCTGTTTTTGGAGATGAACTCTCCTCTCAGTGTTCTCACACACCCTGTTTTAACTCCTTGCCTAGCACTGGTAATATTTTATTTAGGTTATTTAGAGGTATGTGTTTACATGTCCTAATCTATTGTAAGTTCCTCATGACCTTATCTTCAATATGTGACATACATTGGGCACCTAATAACTATCTCTTACAATGCAAACATTTTTTTAAATAGATGTTTATCAATGTCTTTTGTAACTAAATTTTAAGCAGATTGCACTGAACTTTACTAGTCTTTTATCTTCTGGATATGGCATTTTACTTGAGCCAGTAAATTTACCTGAAAACTTAAACTCAAATTTTTATGTACAGCTATGAAGAAATTGGAAAACATACAAAACACAAATGAAGTATGACTTATTTCACCATGATGAATACTGAACACAATCAAAATTTTGAAATTATATTCTTTAATACATTTTATAAGAATTTCAAAGACTTTATTTTTCTTTTGTGTGTGTGTATATGTATACATTTATATACAAATGTATATAAACCAATGCATACAAAATATATATATATATATAATATGTGAAAAGAATACATATATTTTAAGTTTTTTCTTATCAGCTAACATTTTAGTTTAGTTGAATACTTTAATAGCACAGAATATCAGGTCTATGATTCTTTACAGAATAATAGAAGTGAAGTCATTATCTCTTTGCTGTGACAGTGACAATTTTCACATAGTCAACAGCCCATGTTCTTTGCATGTGTAAAGTCCCAGGAATAACAGAAAAAATTATCATAAAAATAATGCTATTGTTTCAGAAAAAATTTTTTTAGACAAATAACATTTACTTAAGATTGTCAGGTTTCATACTCTGTCCTTTGAGACAAATCTAATTAGAAATAATCATATTGTTCATTGAGTTGTTTTGACTATCAGGTTGAGGTGAAAGCAAAAATATGTGATTAAAGGTATACTGAGAAGAATCAGCATAGAAGGGCAATTCCAATGTTACAAGAAAAAATGAATGTGGGTGTTTGTTTGCATCATTCAATAGATACTGAATGTGGGTATTTATTTGCATTGTCAAAATGGCAACTTGAGCAAAATCAGACAACTCATTCATTCAGTCTTTCCACAATATTAAGACTATTTTATTTAGGAGTCATGGAATGTGATAAACTTCATAACTTCAAATGTAAAAGGAGTCTTACGTAGTTTTTTTACCAAAATGAAAAATGCAAAATTTGTCATCAGCTTCATTTTCAGAAGTCATTCAATTCCAAATTCTCCCAACAGAGAAAAATGAGCAGTAAATGAAATATGTTTCAGTACTTAACATTTTGCTTGCATCTATCTATCCTTCTTTAAGTACTGTCTCTCTTCTGCTAGTGGATGGAGGGACCCCTAAATTAGGAGGCCCACCAAAATGTGAGTTCTTGCCACCGACTGTGGAAGAATTCACATAGCAGAGGCAGGACGAAGTGAACTGCTGCTTAACTGCTCAGAAGGGGAAAGGGAAAGAAAGTGCTCAAGGAGGGAGACGGGAAGAAAAAGCACCTGAGAAGGGAAACTGCACTCTAGTCGGGGGAGCTGCCAGCCAAGATGGGGGGTAGTGACAGCTCGGGCCCTGGTCAGGCCACATGGGCTTTTATGAGAGGCTTCCACCATCATGTCCTCCATTCAAGTGTGATGGAGCCAATCAGTCCTTGAGAGTTTCTCAGTCCTTGTGTGGACTTTTCCCCTTGTTATATGGCAACCATCAACTGTCATGGTGCTGGTGGGTGTGTCGCTTAGCATGCTGAGATGTTACAATGAGCAAGCACATGATGAGGCTCAAGGTCAGCTGGAAGTCAGATCCTCCACCATCTTGGACTGAGTTTTAATCAGTTCTTGTTTCTTCTCAGCAGCTGCCTCCTGATACTTAAATAAGAGTAATTGCTTTCTATATGAGGAAAGGGCAAAGGTATGGTCCTGGGGGAAACAGCTTTTGTAAAAAAAGGAATGCCGTCAGTCTGGTGGATCCAGCATCCCCCCCCCCAAAAAAAAAAATCTCCAAAGATTCTGTTCAGCCATGAAATTTTTAAAGGAAATGAAGGAATAATCTCAGTCAATCATTGAGATAGGTGGTCAGAGTCATTGTCATCCCCTATTGTCTGCAGGCTTGTCCTAATCAAGCCTGCTTGAGTCTACTATTCTATGACTTAGAGAGGCCTGGGAGACTCAGCTTTTCTATAAACAAGAGGCAGGGGGATTTTGTGGGTGGGGGCCCACAGGGTCCTGCTCCCTTTCACTTCCTTAATTCCCAGTACCCAACATCCTTCATATTTATAGTTTTCTATCCTTCCATTTGCTTCCTACTCTGAGCCTTGGGTTAGGACTTTTTCTAAAGTTTTGTTTTCCCTAGTTAAAACATAATTACTAAATGCCTCATTCTTTCTGTTTTTCTGAGGATTGGTTGGAATTTATGAGAGAAGAAGAAAATACACATAAAAAGAGTAATTACAGTATGAAGAAAATTGTAACATGAGTGTGTAAGATGAATTAATAAAAAATACAATGTTCCTGATTGTAGGTCCTTAAGACATTTCATGAGAACAGAATAAAACGTTATATCAATTAAATTGCAAATCTGGAGAGAATCTTTAAAGGTAACTGACAATACACATACAGTAAAACAATATACATAGAGTGAAATATGACAATCATTTGCTTAGATTTTTGTAACTCAAGTGTATCAGTTGGCTTGGTTTGCCGTAACAAAAAACTGCAGACTACGTGGCTTAAATAAAGAAATTTATTTTCTCACAGTTCTGGAGGCTCTAAGTCCAAGATCAAGGTACCAGAAAATGTAGTTCCTCATGAATTCTCTTCCTGGCTTCCAGATAGTCACCTTTGTACTGTGTTCCCATATGGTCTTTCCTTTACAGTAAGACAGAAAGGAAGAAAAAGAGGTGTATATTTCTCTTTTTATATGAATATATGGATCCAGTCCTACCTGGTTAGGGACCCATCCTTATGATTTCATTTAACCCTAATTATCTTCATAAAGGTCCTATCTTCCACTGTAGTTGCTTTGGGGTTTAGAGCTTCAACATATGAATTTGGGGAAGACACAAAATTCACTCTGTACTGAGTTTACTTTTACACTTACCTGAGTGAGTTGTGATAATCTGATGGTCATAAGGAGCATTTAATGACAACAAAATTCACTCTAACACATGTTACAGTAGTAACTGTTAAAAAATATCTCATTTATGAAAATCTATATTTGAATGAAAGGACTTCATATCATGTCATATATTTTACATGCAGATATTAAAGGATACACTCTAGCACCTAACATTGCCCTGAGTATTTTGGTAAAATGGAAACTTGGAACCCCAAGTTCAAGAATTCATACATGAGTCTGCCTCTTTTCTAATATTTAGTTTCCTTGCTTTGTGAAAACAGTGTAATAGTACCTATTTGTGTATACATTATATAATTAATAGATATGAATACCAAATTCCCTCTGACCACCTCAGTGTTTTTCCTTCTAATTACATCTTGTATATGATTTTTTTAATTAAGTTTCCTGAAAGTATTTATTATCTTATTGTGTGATATATGTGCAAAGATTATGTAAGTCCCTGTAGAAGAGCATCACTTGCCACCCCAACATATGTCTCTTTGGATTAACGTAGACTTTTTATTTTTAAGGCCCGAAAGACTAAGGAAGAACTTTTGACCTTCCTGCTAACAGCCTAAAAGAGTGTAGACAGAGAACTTGTTCCAGGAAGTGAGCTATCACCTTAGGTATCTATTGTATGAACTGGGTGTGGTAGACAGGGAGGGACCTAGCAAAGTCTGTTAAAATTCCTCTCTGTGTACCACTGACTCTAGATGGCCCCCAAAACATTTATTTACCAAATGTTTGCTTTTCCATCTTCATATAAATTGCCTTCTTCCCCTTTGAAATCCCAAACCACTACCCTCAACATCCCCTTTTGTCTTTAGTTGAAGGTGGTATTTCAGGTAAGAGCTTTAACCTTTTTTGGCAAGTTACTGTTTTCCTGGGTCTCTCCATGTATACATGTTATTAAACTTTTGTTTGATTTTCTCCTGTTATTCTGTCTCATGTCAATTTAATCCTTAGACCAGCCAGAAGAACCTAGTAGAGTAGAGGTTTCTTCTTCTCCAATAGCTCCTTCCTCTGAATCAAATATACAGTAGTTTGTACAATAAAATTATAATATTCATTGCTAATTATTTTTGAATTATTTGCTCTCCTCTTTCAGGGCAGGATGAGAGGCTATATTGATTAAATATAAAATCATAAACTTGTTTGTAAAATGCTGAATAGATATGTTATTAGTAGAAAACCACAAAAGTTATTTTTCAAACTGATAAAAATTATGTCAGCAAATAAACTGAAATATTAGCAAAATGTGGACAGATGTAAAAATCATTCATCTATAAGGATTTATAAGCAAAAATCATAAGAAGATAGAGAGATTAAGGCAGGGAAACTTAAACTTTCTTGAGCAATAAAACTTAAAAAGAGTTTATTCCCTCTTGGTGAGGTACTATAAAAAATTTAAAGAGCATCTCATAGAATATTGTTTAATGGCTTACATCACTTGGGGCATTTCTGAAATAGTTTAGAGCTGCTACTAAGAAACATCTTTCTGTCCTCTGGTGACTAGAATTTTAGTATTCTCTATGTATTGTAGTCAGAATTCTCCATAAGGATGAGATTACCCACAAGGTATTAGAAACTGACTAGAATGTGTAAACTACATCTCCATGAATATCATAGAAGAAAAGCTATCTCACACTTTACCATATTTCATTAATGTGTTTTTAATTAGGTATCCTATTAGTAAGTTTCTTTCCAACAATGTAATTCTGAAGAATCCAACTAGAATCACATAGGAATTAATATATTTCAAAAATCTGATGAAAATGAATCTTTTTTTACATTATCTATCTTGTCCTAGATCTTTCTTAAATTTTAAAATTAACAAAATTTGAATAATTTTAAATAATGTTATATGATTTAAACAGATATGAAATACTTTCACATACTTATCTCATATAATGATTTGAGAAATGTAAAAAAGGCATTATCCACATTTTATACATGAAGGATTAAAATTCATGAAATTTTGTCCATGTTCATAAAGCTTGAAAGAGTTACAGCCAAGATTTATATCTATAACTTTGGATTTCTGAATCTATAACCATCCCATTACATTTATTCACTTTTAACTCTGTGCTAAAATTTTATGTTGTATTATCCATAGATATGCAGGTAAATTTGTTCATTTGTTTTTAAAAGAAGCCAAAATATTGCTGCACTGGTTACTCCCTTTCTCTGAGAATCCTGCCTTTAGAAGTTGAATCAGTAGCCTATGTTAGATAAAAGGAAACTCAATATGTTCTTAAATGTTTGTTTTCTATTTGTTTGTGCTAAAAATGCATTTTTTGTTCAGTTAGATTTTGTACATTTTGTGGATAGAAATTGTATATTCTATCACTGCATGTCCTCAGTGGTTCCTAGTATAGAACTAAATATTAATAGCTAATATATTTATTACTAAACACTTTGGGTTGTTTGTGGTTACCCACAAATTTGTGGCTGAACCTCTCATTTATTTAAGTCAAAATTTATCTTTTGCATATAAATGCACTAAATAACTTCAAACTAGTGACTGGATTGTTTCTGGTCTTGACAAAATAACCGAGTGAATGAATAATGTGTGAATGAATCAGGATTAGTAGCACACTGGGTAGGTACCCTTTGAGCCTTCAGATTAGACTGAGTTTCTCTGTTGTTATTTCTGCTGTATCTCCAAGACTAATCTTTGCTTTTATATACTTACGATGTGCTAACAGTCATTTAGCATGAGCTTATTTTCTGACACAAAATACATTCTACTGATATGTTGATGGCTTATTGACATTTACCTGCTCATAGTTAGCAATTTACCTTTTTCTTTTATTTGCTTAAATTTAGCAAAGTAATCTCTGTGGTGTATCTAATTGCTTGCTGTTCATATTACTTTAAAATTTTTTTTTCTGTGGGTGCTAAATGTAAAGGCATCATTCTTAGATTTGCTAGGCATCTTCTTTCCCAGACATTATTCCTTTTATATAATAATTCAACAGTATAGCATCTTGGAAGGTAGTTAGATCAAAAGACATATGATTAAATATAGATAGATAGGTACATACATGCATACATACATACATATAGTTTTTACACTAATTATTGGCATATAATAGAATTTTTATAATTATTTATGACTATCAAGCAAATTGTCAGAAAAGGGCATAAGCTTCATAAGGCTGTTTCCAAATTTCTCATGTAAGCAGACAATGCTAGTTGTCTCCATTTATTCATCAAGCATTCTTTAAAATCACCCAGTGTAGATTATCAGTGTTCTTAAATCCCATGGGGATTTTCTAGTATTCAAATTGAATTGCTCAAATTATTTCTTTCTTTAATCTTTCTGCTACATTTGGGTTTTGTAGACCTCCCCTCTAACGCTTTTCTTCCTTGTCCCTGAGCTGTGTATGAGATGTTACATATTCTCTCTAAGCCTTGATCTCCCTTTGTTTTCATCCTTTATTGACCTTCTTATACCCATGGGCGTTCACTAAGGTTAAGACTGTGGCTCATTGTTTTCCTTCACCCATATTCTTGCAGTCTTTTCATCTCTTCCAATGACTATAAATATGATGTCCAGGTGTGAAAATCCACAATCAACTGATTCTTCAAATACCTGTTTTTATTACAAGCCTATATGTTAAGCTTTGTATAAATATTTTCACATATATACTTTCAACTTGAAATCTGAATTCATTTTATAGGTATGTTACATTGGTTAAAATGCAAATCAATCATACACATACAATGCGGCAAACAATAAAAATCCAAAACATTACCAGTAGTAAAATGCCAGAATCAATCGTTTTGTGAAAATTATTCTAGAAATATCTTTACTCATTTCTTCACTCACTCATTTCACAAAGACTTTCTGAGTGCCACCTACGTGGAAGGAGTGTGTTCTGTGTTTTTAGCACTGAATCAGACAGACTGGTCCCTACTCTAATGTTGCTTACGTTTTAGCAGGAAGGGGAAACTGTCCTCTGGGCCCTGATGAACTCTCAACTTTCAAATATACAACACAGCATTATTAACTATGGTCACCATGCTGTATACTAAATCCCCTGGACGTACTCATTTTATAACTGGAAGTTGTACCCTTTGACCACATTCACCCATTTCTCCCAACCAACCTCCCTTGCCTCTGGGAATTTGCAATTATTTGTTTGTTTTTTAGATTCCATATGTAAATGAGATCATATGGTATCTGTCTTTCTTCTCTGTCCAATTCATTTCTTGCAGCATAATTGCCCTCAAGGTCCATCTATATTGTCACAAATGGCAGAGCTTCCTTCTCTTTTTAAGGCTGAATTTTGTACATATCCATTCATACATCCATGGGCACTTAGGATGTTTGACCACCATAAACATTGCTGCAATGAACATAGGGGTGCAGATATCTTTTTGAGTTAGAGTTTCATTTCCTTTGGACAAATACCTTCTAGTGGGATTGCTGAATTTGGTGAATACCACTGTAAACAGTTCTCTTCCAGCATAAACCTACACATTAAATTGATTAATGTAGTTTCTTGCAGTGACTTTCAACTGTTATGCAAGTTCAGGAGGGTTATCTGTAAAGAACGAAGGAAAGTAAATAGTTTAATGATTTCTGTTTTGAAAAAGTCAACCATCTGAAAACTGGGCTGTTGGATAAAAATCTACCAGGTTTCTCAACACAGCTTAATATACTCCTGCTTAACTGTAAATACTAGAAAATAATGACCACATGCTCCATTCTATTATACATTATACTACAGATTATATTATAGGTTACTCCATTATAATACAAATTATATTACAAATTATTTTAGTTAAGAACTGATGCATTACTTTCTGCATACCCCAAAATATCTGGCATAAGGTTTGATGCATTCCAATTATTTTAATGCCTTTATCATTAAAGTTAATGAGCTTATATTTTCCTTTATCCTCAAAGTTTGTTCAGTCAGGATGTTTGAACAACTCATTTCATATCCACACTTTAGAAACTCTACAGACAGACTGTATGCCCAGTGGAATTAGCTTTACTTGGGAGAATTATTTTAATCCCTTATTGACTTGCAAGATGCATTCACCTTGATGTTTTCACAGGAACTTATTTCACTGATGATGATCAAAAGAGGTATGTTGGGCTTTGATCAGAGTAAATCTAAGGAAAGTTGGAAATCTGCAAATATGTGGTGATTAAAATTCTTTCTCCATCTTCCCTTAGTGAAATGAGGAAAGTAAAATACTGACTGATACCTTTTAATTAGTGTGAGAGAAATAAAAATATTTTTATTTAAAGATAATTGAGATAGAGCTAAAGCAAAACAAAAATTTAATACTAGGTCCACATTATTATTTACATTAGGAAATCCAGTTTTCTAAATAATACATGAATGCAGTCCCTCAGGTGTTTTCCTGCAGATTTGTGTCCAAGAATTTCCTGGAGCACCATTTACTTCTTAACATCAGAATTAACTTATTTGAGATAAAATATGGGAGAAGCAGAGGAAGAATTCTCCACCTTTCTTTGAGTACCACATGCTCTGTACAGGCTTAAGGTGGTGTACACCTCTTCTGGATCTAGTGTGTGGGCTGCTTGCAGACATAGCCTTCTCGAGGAAGATGTACTTGAGCATGACATTTACACTTAGTGCATTGCACTTGTTAGCTATGGTTAGTCTATGGGTGTTGTGTTACCTCTCAACTCAAACAAAGAGTAGGTTCAGATTTAAATGTGTAAATTTGAATTTTCAGTGGAACATTCAAGTTTTATGTTTCTTAATTAACAGTCAAGATCACCTCACCATAATGTCCAAGATCCCAAATTATTTGTGTAATGGAATTTTGCTATTGACTACAACTGAAAATAAGCCTGCCATCAACTGGGTCTGAGATAAATCATTTAGAAGAAGATATTTGGTTGGTTATTAAGCAAAGATATTTCTGAAAGGCTATTAATGTTTATGAAGATGATTAATTTATGCAAGTAATTTAAGATGTGATGGTGAATATATTTCTGCCTATACATTGTATATGTTCAAATTTCAACACTGAATATATTGTATAAAATAAATTATTAGGTATTCTACATCCCAATGTTCATAGCAGCACTATATACAATAGCCAAGATGTAGAAACAGCCTAAATGTCCATCGACTGATGACTGGATAAAGATGTGGTGTATATATATAAATAATGGAATATTACTCAGCCATAAAAAAGAATGAAATAATGCCATTTGTAGCAACATGGATGGACCTAGAGATTATCATATTAAGTAAAGTAAGTCAGACCGAGAAAGATAAATATTATATGATATCACTTAAATGTAGAATCTAAAAAAAAAGTGTTACAAATTCTATTTACAAACCAAAAACAGACTCATGGACATAGGGAAAAAAAAAAAAAAAAAAAAAAACAACTATAGTTACCAAAGAGGAAAGGGCAGGGAAGGGATAAATTAGAAGCTTGGGATTAACAGATACACATTACTATATGTAAAACAGATAAACAACAAGGACCTTCTGTATAGCACAGGGAATTACATTCAATTTTCTGTAATAATATATAATGGAAAAGAATCTGAAAAGAAAGTGCATACATGTGTACATATTATTGAATTGCTTTGCTGTACACCTGAAACCAACATAGTAAATCAACTATACTTCAATAAAAATTAAATTAAAAATTAATAGATACTATAGTCATGAAAATAATCAGTCACTTAAATAGCTATTGAACAATCCCTAGGAGCCCATACCCCTGTTAGTGACCCAAGAAGAGGTGCCAGACATTTTTCCTGGTTTCCTGTAAGTTTATGACTTAGCAAGACTATAAAGCCCTTCAGTGACTACGCATCAATTGATCACAGTCTGATATGACTAATAAAAAAAAATTGTGTCAACTGTGGCCTAAGAATTAGGTAAGTCCTCATGGAAGTAATAGGACTTACACTAGACTCTGAAGATTGGGTCACAATTTAATGGAAGCCCAGAGAGAAAGGCATGAATAACAATTTTTTTTTAAAAAGACATAATCTATTCAGATGAGAGGAAAGAGATCGGACAAGCTAAATTATGAAATACAGAATAATGTGTGCTAGAGTATTGGGGAAAGCGATTCAATAGCTAAGATGGAGTTATATCATAGAATTTATGGCATGCTAGTCTGAGGCTGTTGCATAATGTCTTGCAAACAATAAGAAGATAATGCATGGTTTTGAATATAGCCTAGACATGAGTCTATTAACAAAGGTGGTCTAATGGGTGGGGAGGAGAGTGGGTTTGAGTAGAATAGGTTAGTGGTAAGAGAGATAGTGGGTATCCAGGATCTGTTACAGCACCTGGCACAAAATAGGTGCTAGCTAAGTATCTGCTGAATGAATGAATAAACGCATGCATGCATGCCAGTCCACAGCCTACTTGGGAGGCAATGAAATTTTTCAGGATGGAGGTGATACAGGGCACAGGATCAGAAATCTAGTCTTAGAAACTCTGAGCTTTCAAACTACTTATAGAACTGCAAACTCATGTTAAATAAGTATAAGTTAATCATAAATTCTAAATGCATGAAACCCATTTTGCTTACCGCTAATAACCGTCATTTGAATTACTTTAATGAGTGCTACTTGTTTTGATGATGTCATTATTCTTCACTATTTGTACTGTCAGCATAGTTAATTATTTTTCATCATAAGGCAATCAAATATTTCTGTACTCAGAATAAAATTAATGAAGCTGTTCCTCATTTCGTAGATGGATTCTTCCGGAACCATTCTGATATATTAGATGTAGGTCTTAGCACATCAGTAATGTGTGTTTTCATTTTTAAATGATAGAACTGAAAGATAACATAGGAAGCTTTCTTATGTCTACTTTTCTCATTTATTTAAAAATAAAAGTAATATTCTCACACAGTTTAGCCAGAACCGTCAGTATGCCTGCAGACAGAGCGAGGCGATATTTCAGTCTCTTAAAATTTCATGACTCTATTCTTTGCCAAGATTCTTTTCAACTGATGTTCCTGGGATTTTGGGTGTAACATGAGGATCTATCTACTCATCAGTGAGTTTCTCTCAGGTGGTAGACGGATACTCTGGCTACGGTTGAGCTAGTTTCTCTTGTACAGGCTTAGGCTGTTCCAGTCACAAGCAGATCCTGAAATAATAACTGCCGAAGGGCTGCAAGCATCAGTGAATCAACCAATATTGTTCAAACTTTCAGCATAATTGTCCATTTTCCTCTCCCTGTGTCTTTGAAAACCTACTGAACAGGGAGGAAATATAAAACCTCTATAGGCATAAGGCAACGTATGTATCTCCCTTGAGAAGTGGGGCAGCCCTACCTGTGTGCATACCTTTTATCATGTGGCCACAACGTTCTATAATAATTGAGATCTCTCCTTTCACCAGTACCTTCCACCGAGTGCAAAATAGGTTCCAGGTTCAAGGTCACACTGAGTGTGACTGTTAACATCGCTGTTTCTCAGTGGAATGTCCTAGAAACTGCTTAATATGAATACTTGAAAATATTTCATTTTTCTCCCCTGTTTATAAGACATTGAAGTAGAAAATCACTTTTTTCCTGCTGCTTACAGTGTATGATAATATTTTATCATTCATCTTATTTATTTTGTCAAGCGGAAAGCTTGAAAGACTATGAATCAGTCACTTGTTCCCTAAGGACTGTCACTTCTAATAGGAATCAATTTGGCTTGATAGATTCAAATTCTGGGAGCTGATTATTTTAGCACAACACCCAGTAGCAAAACAAAAGTTTCAAATGCTATGAAATAATATGAGGTATATGAGATTTTGTCACTCTTTTGTAAATGTGAGAAGATTTTCATAACTTTGATGGCCCACAGATATAGGGTTAGAGCAGTTATTACTTTCTTTGGCCCATAGTAAGTTTAAATTTAACTTTCTTTAAGTATACATTCAATGCTGCATTTAATTTTCCAATGGACTCTTTAATCAGATAAAAGATATAGAGAGATGTATTTGCAGTGCTTTGTACAGATTCTGGAAGTTACCCTGCCTTTCAAATTATGTATACATTTATGCAGGTTTACTCTTACTTAAGGAGTACCTTACAATATAGATTATTTAAAATTTCCAGCCATTAACATCATAGAAAACTGTTGCTGTTATTTATATTTCCTTAAGATTATTACTTTACATTTTAAGGAAGTCATCTAAAAATGCACATTTTTACGATGTAAATATTTTTTGACTCTTCCTGCAAAATTAGAGTTGTATGCCCTCTATGTAGTAAGAGTAGGTCATGCAGCACAAATTTGTCCATTTGATTTTATTTGCTCATGATAAGAGAAATGTTGCCATATTACAATTCTAAGGTAGCATTTATACATGCAAGTTACTGCAGAGACTCATGACAAAGATTCTAGCCAACAGTGTATTTTCTTTGACACATTAGGTCAATTATAGAGAAAAGGAGACAATATTTTTGAATGATACTTTCTTACTTGGAGGTTGGGAAAAATAATGCAAAAATCTAGGTAGTTGAATAATGCATTTCATTTTAGTGAAGCAATACTTTCAGAATCGTAATTTCCAATTTATAGCAAGCATTTGAAATAAATTCATATAAATATTCTTGGAAAATTCAGTTTGAAGAAGAGTGTCTATGTGTAAGCACACAGAATTGAAACACAGTATTTCCATGTTGCTAAGTATGTGGTTCAGCTTTTCAAACCAACACATTGTATTTCAATAATAAATGTAATGGTCATTTGAAAGAAATACTGTTTTACTCATTGTATCTTTTTCATTGTTTTCCTAATTAAATTGAAGTTAATAATAAAGTCAATGAAACTTTAAGAGGAGTATATAAAAATAAAATAATGTTTTAATATAAACAATTGCAAAGAACATATTTATTCTAATTAAAAGTTTATAACATTTCTAACAAATTTACTAATGAGAATTCTAGCGATTAATGGGTACATTATTCTGATTTCTTACCAGTCAATTCTGAATATCACACACTGAGTTCTCATAGATGTTTCTTGACCCAGTTCCCCTCTGCAGCTAGAGGTTTACTCTAACTTACTGGTCATTGTTTACTCAGAAAGAAAACCTATCAAGGTTATAGGGAGATAAAGCATATTTGTAACATGACTGCCTAACTGACATTGATCCTAGGATCAACCTCTTAGAATTTTACACAATGGTAATTTATAATATACCCTATGCTGTCCTCCATATTAAGTCTCAGGATATTTTTATTTCAGACATATTTTCTAGATGATAAAATATTCTGAAACATTATTGGTTTGTAGACAGCGAGATATTTCCTTGAGGTTTATGCATAATTAATTTATAAGGATATAGCCAATGATTATCCTCAAAAGTGAAAGAACATACTAACAGTGAAGATATTAAGAAATTTTCAAGGGCATTTTTTGTAAGCTAAATTGTACTTGGATTATCTGTGATTGGAAAGGGTATTGGTATGTGGCATCCTAAGAATAAAATTTAATTTATAGACAATTATTGTATAAAGTCTTGTACATAAATATTAACATGTCTCAAAGTAGTATACAATTATTGAAGTCTATTGATTTTTTAGTTAAAGATTCATGAAAAATTTAAGAATGCAAAACACAAAACTAACTTTCATTGTATAGGGAGGAGCAATATTTGTATTAATCTTGGATTGTTGCAGAAAATCTAAAGATAGTTCAAGATTAAAAAGCAGCTTAACCATTTTGTTATTCTGCCTTTGTGCCTGAATTTGGGATGAAATAACTTTAGAAAGTGCTTTAAGAGGAGATATAATACTGACACAAGTCATACAGTGTTCATAAGCAAGACAAAGTTACAAGTAATAATCTGAAAACATAGTAATAAGTAACAGCTATTATGAAAAAGTCAATTTCTTTCAAAATAAAGAATCTTGTTCCCAGGGACACAAGGATGGTTCAACATATGCCAATCAATCAATGTAATACATCACATCAACAAGAGAAAGGACAAAAACCACATGATCATCTTAATAGATGTAGAAAAAGCATTTGATAAAATTCAACACCCATTTATGATTAAAAACTCTCACCACAGTGGGTATAGAGGGAATATATCTCAATATAGTAAAAGCTATATATGACAAACTTACAGCCAGCATAGTACTCAATAGGAAAAACTCAAAAGCTTCCCACTAAAATCTGGGACAAGACAAGGATGCCTACTATCACCACTCCTACTCAACATAGTCTTGGAAGTCCTAGCCACAGCAATCAGGCAATAAAAAGAAATAAAAGGGATCCAAATTGGAAAAGAAGAGGTAAAAGTGTCACTATATGCAGATGACACGATACTATATATAGAAGACCCTAAAAGGTCCACACAAAAACTACTAGAACTAATCCAAGAATTCAGCAAGGTAGCAGGTTACAAGATTAATGTTCAAAAATCAGTTGCATTTCTTTACACTAACAATGAATCAACAGAAAAAGTAAGTAAAGAAACAATCCCCTTTAAAATAGACTCAAAGTAATAAAATACCTAGGAATAAATTTAAGCACAGAGATGAAAGACTTATACACAGAAAACTATAAAACACTGATGAAGGAAATTAAAGAAGACTTTAAAAAGTGGAAAGATATCCCATGCTTCTGGATTGGAAGAATCAATATTGTTAAAATGGTCACATTGCCTAAGGCAACCTACAGATTTAATGCAATCCCTATCAAATTACCCAGGACAGATTTCACAGAACTAAAACAAATCACAGTAAAATTTATATGGAACCACAAAAGACCTAGAATTGCCAAAACATTACTGAAGAAACAGAAAGAGGCTGGAGGAATAACTCTCCCAGGCTTCAGACAATAGAGCTACCGTAATCAAGACAGCATAGTATTGGTACAAAAACAGACATATGGACCAATGGAACAGAATAGCGAGCCCAGAAATGAACCCACAAACTTTTGGTCAGCTAATCTTCGACAAGGGAGGCAAGAATACACAATGGAACCAAGACAGTCTCTCCAGCAAATGGTGTTGGGAAAACTGGACAGCAGCATGTAAATCAATGAAGCTAGAACACTCCCTTACACCATACACAAAAATAAACTCAAAATGGATCAAAGACTTAAACATAAGGCAAGATACAATAAACCTCCTAGAAGAAAGTATAGGCAAAACATTATTTCACATACATCTCAAAAATGTTCTCCTAGGGCCATCTACCCAAGCAATAGAAATAAAAGCAAGAATAAACAAATGGGACCTAATTAAACTTACAAGCTTTTGCATAGCAAAGGAATTCATAAGTAAAACAAAAAGACAACCTACAGAATGGGAGAAAATTTTTGCAACAATGAAACCAACAAAGGCTTGATCTCCAGAATATATAAGCAGCTCATCTGACTGAATAAGAAAAAACAAACAACCCAATCAAAAAATGGGCAGAAGATGTAAACAAGCAATTCTCCAAGGAAGACATAAAAATGATCAATAGGCATATGAAAAAATTCTCGATATCACTAATTATCAGAGAAATGAAAACCAAAATTATGATGAGGCATCACCTCACACCAGTCTGAATGGCCATCATTCAAAAGTCCACAAATGACAAATGCTAGAAAGGCTGTGGAGAAAAGGGAACCCTCGTACACTGCTGGTGGGAATGCAGTTTGGTGCAGCCACGGTGGAAAACAGTATAGAGATTCCTCAAAAGACTAGGAATAGACTTACCATATGATCCAGGAATCCCTCTCCTGGGCATATATCCAGCAGGAACCCTACTTTAAAAAAGACACCTGCACCCCAGTGTTCATAGCAGAACTACTTAAAAGGGCCAAGTCATGGAAACAGCCTAAATGTCCATCAACAGATGACTGGATAAAGAACTGGTATATTTATACAATGGAATACTATCCAGCCATAAAAATGACAACATAACGCCATTTGCAGCAACATGGATGTCCCTGGAGAATGTCATTCTAAGTGAAGTAAGCCAGAAAAAGAAAGAAAACTACATATGAGATCGCTCATATGTGGAATCTAAAAAAAAAATCAAAAACAAAAACAAAAAAACAAACATAAATACAAAACAGAAACAGACTCATAGACATAGAATACAAACTTGTGGTTTCCAAGGGGGATGGGGGTGGGAAGGGACAGACTGGGATTTCAAAATTTGTATATACTGACAGGCATATGCAGAATAGATAAATAAGATTATACTGTATAGCACAGGGAAATATGTACAAGATCTTGTGGTAGCTCACAGCAAAGAAAAAATGTGACAATGAATATATGTATGTTCATGTATAACTGAAAAATCGTGCTCTACACTGGAATTTGACACAACATTGTAAAATGACTATAACTTAATAAAAATGTTAAAAAAAAAAGGATCTTGTAAATGATTTAGAGTATATGAAAGTTAAGAAATTTTACAGAATATTTTGTTAATAAAATGGAAAACATCATTTAAGTACAGAATACCTTATCAATTTTATAGAAATAAAGTACAAATTTTAACTTTATTTTGTTTACTTTCCAGGTCATATTTTAAATAATTTATAACATCTTTTTTTTAAATGTATAAACCTTTGAATATTGATAAATTTATTTCTCTTTAAAAATTTTTACTTGAAGGCATTTTAACCTAGGCACTCAGAGTTGACTATCTTCTGATACTTTATTTTTACAGGATTTCTTACATTTTCTTTTATAATTATCTATTACTTATAAATTTGCAGTAATCCTTATATAGCTTTGTGTGTGTGTTTAGAAATATATAAATATTTAGCTATTCAAATAGATGATAAACTTGATGTTTTTAGCTTCAGCTTTGTCATCAGTGCATATATCATCTTATTTTATTTTTAAAATACACAGTATTTGCTTTACATCCTATTTCTCTGTAGTCTTTTGTATTAATTATATAATTTAATCTGAATCAATAACTTCTGTTTTTCAACCACAAGGAAGATAAGAAACAAAAAAAAAACAAGACCTGTCTACTTCATTTTTTTCCAAGAACACATATTTTATTTCATTTTAACAAATGTTATCAGATAAACTAACATTTAAGATATGTTGTGCATTCTGTTCATCTAAGTCCATTTTATATATAAAATAAGGGATTAGGGAAATTTAGAAATAATTTAGTGATCAAAGTTTGTAACTTTTTATCACTATAAAATCAAAAAGTTATTGAAGAGTTATTAATTAATCAACTTAATATTTGTCTATTTTTAAAAATTGTAGAATAGATAAACAAGATTACACTGTATATCACAGGGAAATATACACAAAATGTATGATAACTCACAGAGAAAAAAATGTGACAATGAGTGTGTATATGTCCATGAATAATTGAAAAATTGTGCTGAACACTGGAATTTGACACAACATTGTAAAATGATTATAAATCAATAAAAAATGTTAAAAAAATTGTCCAAATTAAATGAAAATTTTAATGTTAAGCCAACTCAGTAAGTAACTATAAGAATTTGTAAGATTAATAGGGAGGAAAATAGCTCAGTGGTAGAGCACATGCTTAGCATGCATGAGGTCCGGGGTTCAATCCCTAGTACCTCATTTAAAAAAAAAAAAAAAAAACTCACAAGATTAAACCTGTATATAAGATGTTAAGCAACTGAAATTTCATTTAAACAATTTTGATATTTTGGTAATCCTAAGCTATTTATTATATTAATTATTGCTTACAGGCCCATGCCACTAATATACACATTTTTAAAAGTTTAAAATAAACTTTAAACTCATCTTTTATTTATCAAAATATTGTGCTAACATTATTTTTACATGGTGATAAAATAAAGAGGACATGAATTAATTTTAAGCCAAAGCTAATCAATTCTAGTTAGTTAAAATATCAGAAATACTATACGAACTCTTTTCAATATAAATAACCCTCCATATTCATGTCACATTTGAAAGATCTACATTATGAATCTACTTATCTAAAAACCTAAGCCATTACCCAAACTCCCAGGTAATTTTTTGATTCTGAGTTATAGTTTTCCAAGGAAAAACATAGAAAAGAAGCACATAACTTTAACATTGTTTTCTCTTTTTTTTTTTCCCTCCTTTATTTGGAATCAGTTAACTGTTTATTTGGATAAAATATACCTAAAGTGTAATCCTTCTGCAAGAACAGTTTTTTATCATCAACTAATCCAAAATCTCCCCCCAAAAAAGGTAAACAGAGAGAGAATAAAAGAAAAAAAATTGAGAGTCACATTTAGACAGACATAAATTTATTTTTTCTTTTAAAGAAAAGAAAAAACTTAAACATAGGAAAAATATATTCTGATACACAAATGAAAGAGTCATATTAAAATAAATCTCTCTCTCTCTCTATCCTCCTTTCTCTTAAAGGTCTATTATATAAAGACCACTGGGGCCTCGTTAGAAAGTGTTATTTTCTTTGGTAGTTAAAAAGTACTTAAAAAGTATATTGGCCTGGACCAAATAGATTGCCAGGTATTTCTCCAGAAAAGTTGGGTTTATTTGGGAGCAGTGAAGAATAGCAATTCTGGGTCTGCAATCCTGGAGAGTCACATGCAAGTCCCTGCATGGCAAAGAAAGGAGAGCACATCTATAGGGGGAAAAGGAAGTTGGGAAGGCCCTAGGAAACAGAGTTCTTGGCTTTTCATTGACTGAGTCCTTACCAGGAAAGAAGAGGTCTCTTCTTGTTGGGCTGTCATTTTTGCAGAATACGAGAGCTCTCCCTTCTAGTCTCCCAACTCTATTTAATTAAGGTTTCTATTTATTAATATTTGACAAGTAAAATAGTAGTCCTTTTAAAAAAGAATGAAATGGTATGAAGGCAACTAAAGTTTCATTATATAATAAGAAGAGAAATATAAGCAAGATTTTAAACATCTTCCCTTCCATACTCCAAAGCATCTGGTAACTCTAATACATTACACTCCTCATTCACCCTCAGAGCTATTCTGTTATCTTTTCCACATCTCATATATATGAGTATCTTATGTGTTTTTATATTCTTCCTGTCCCCTCCAAAAGTAACTTGTGTATTACAATGGCTAAATAAATTTATTTAATTCAGGTTCAAATTATAGTGTTACAATCAATTGCTTAATTATATGCTCCTGTCCCATATTAATGTATTCACTCAATAAACATTTGGGTACTGATGTGATACAGTTTTTTATCAATGTAGAAGAAAATGTCAGTGAGTCAATGTTACATTTTCTACTTCTTATTTTCTAAATCTATGTGACAGATTTAACTCACTTTGAAATGAAACAGGATTCATGACAAAAAGAGAGAATGTGACACTGAAAGAATCAAGGGAAAATAAAGTTTATAGAGAAAGTGGAAAAATAAAAGATACGGTGAATTTGTTCAAACAAATGTACAGAGAAGAATTTGCAGAGAAAAAAACTCGCTGTAATAAAAGAGGCATAACAGAGCTTAAAACTCTGGTCTCTCCCTGCTGCTCCCGCAGGTGCCGGATTTTTGGTAGAATTTTTTTTACTTTCACCATTGGAAACTATTACCCTGCCTGATATACAGCTTTTCAACTGCTCACGTAATTGAAAAGATGTCATGAACATATGTTTTTTTCATTTTTGTCAAGTTCTTTTAAATTTGAAAGGGATTTAAACTATACCTGCAACATCTTAAAGTAAATACATGAATATTATGATAGGCTTGTTAGAATCTAATTTGTTGAAGATTATTTTTTAATTTACTTCACCAGACATGTTTATGGCCAAATGGGCAACTGTATGTGATTTATGAAGAGCTTTCATAAACGGGGAAGGAAATGGAAAAAGCGATCTTTAGAAGTTCCTTTATATTCTGTGTGACAAAATGAATAATAACATGGAATCAAAAATAATGTCCATTCTGTTTCTCTTGGAAGCCGTGCATTTCATTCATATTTGTCAATACAATTCATTCTTATTACATTTTGCATCCCTCTCAGTAGAGAGGTAATATCATAGGCACTAAGCTTCTAAGTTTAATTTGATGCCTCATGTTCATCCCTATAAAAAGCATTATTAACGGTGATTGTCTATTATTCACAGATATTGGCTGACCTAGAAAACCATGCGTTATTTAAGAATGACCTGGAATGTCAAAAGCTGATTCTGGAAGCAATGAAATACCATCTACTGCCAGAAAGAAGAACTTTAATGCAAAGTCCAAGAACTAAACCTAGAAAATCTACAGTTGGAACTCTGTATGCAGTGGGAGGCATGGATAACAACAAAGGTACATGTTCTAGATCTGTACCATACCATGGCGTGATTTTACTATTGTCATGTGTATAATAGTAACAAATTTCACATTAACTTAGCTTACTTAGTTCATTAAGATTTAAGAGTTAGGGCAAAATTAGGACACCTCCTGTTTTTCTTTTTTTTTTTTCAGTCTGGAGTTGCTGATTTTGCTTCTTTCTCATCTTTAAATCTTTTATCTCTTCTGCATCATCTACAAGTCTTCATATGAAATGCGTGGGGGAGGATTGAAAGCACTTGATAGAAAACGCAGGCTAAGTAGTCTGTTGGATAGATTGAAAAATGTATTTCATTTCTGAGTAAAGGGAAAATAATATGCCAGACACATGCTTGCTGAGAGTAATAGCACGAAGAAGAGAGACTTTACTTTTGAGGAGTTTAGATTCTGACAGAAAACCGACCAGTAAATAGACTACAGATGAGTGTAATGATTGTGGCGGTTCTCATTTACAAATGTACTTGTAGTTACCACTGTTGCCCTTAAAAGGAAGTGAATACTTCATTTAAAGCCAAATGCATACATTTGAACTTACTCTTCTATAGTTAGTGGAAAAATCTCCATGAATGTTTGTCCTCTTCAGACTTTTTTATGCATGTCTTAATTTTCTTGATCAAGTACACAAGACAAAGAATATAATTGTATGTTTGTGTCTAATAAGTGATATAATTATCCATAATATATGTAATATACATTTAAAACAATAGATTGTGATCTCATATTTAACCTCTATTAAGGGAACTCTGTTGCTAAAGAATCATGAGGAAGCAACAAGGCTGACTTTAACCACTGTGAAGTGAGATGCCAAAACAGCAGCTGAAGGGAAACAGTTTGTGTAATCAGTAGAGAACCGAACCCATTCCCCTTTTTATTTGTCAAGAAAAGATCTTGGGGCTATTAGATGGTTTTCACTAGTTTAATTTTTTGAAGAGTTTTACTCCTATTTACCGGGCTGTTGATTTCTAGTAGCTATCACGTTAAATAAGCACTAGAATATTAATATATATTTTAAAAGACATCACTATCAGTTAAAAAGGGTAAATAATTTAATGCTTTAAGAATGAGTGAAATGGCATTAATCTCTCTCATTCCCTCCACTCCTCATTCCTTCTTTAATGTTCCTACTTAAGAGAACATGTCAGAAGTTTTCCCCAAAACAGATGTGCCTTAAAACCCTCCTTTATGAAATGGTAAAACAGAAAATATCTTAAATACAAATCTGACTCAAAAATAGCCAGAAATTATACTAAAATACCAAAAAAAAAAAAAATTTCAAGCTAAGAAAACAAATCTATTAACCTGTATCCATACTGTCCTTATGAAAGTAATAAATACCAAATAGCTTGCACCACATGATGTAAATTGCATCTTCTGAAGCAAAAGCATGCAAACTTTATTGGAACATTGTAATAGGTTCATTTTACCTGTTAAAGTAAATATCCTGATTTCCAGTGACTTTCAGTAAATACATTCATCCAAGTCTCAGATTTCACAAATGGATAGTGATTTTATACATGTTTATCATATTTTAAGGTCAAATGAGTGGCATTTGTTTTTAAAGAACACTGCATTCTACAGAAAGAATGCCCATATCAGATCACTTCCATTTGTAAATCTGCTCATATCATTTAAAAAATAAATAAATAAAAGAATGCTGATTGAATCAGGCCAGCCTATGACTAGGATTGAAAAATAACAGTAAATTAATATTAATACAAAAATCTTTGTGCTATTTATTAAAGAGCCAAAAATTTAAATGACAAATTAAAATTTTTTAAACCTGGTGACTTTAAATACAATCGCCATCACATAAAAGAAAATGAGAATAAGGAGTCTATTGAGTTAAGCTGTTTGCCAGCATTTGAATTTCTCTAATCTTACACAATAGTCTGTTGAGATTGAAGAAATTCTTTAATAATTGAATTTTCTTAGGAATTCTGAATCTCTCATTTTAGAATTGAATACTATTTCGTTATTGTTACACGTATTCAGTAATCCAGAGGTTAAAAGAGTGTGATAATACAGTGGGTATAAAAAGATACCCCTGCTTAAATCTGTATTAAAATAGAAAAAAAATTTTGAAGAAAACTTTAGGAATTCTTACTATATTCTCAGCCTCTAGGAACTGGACATTAAATATATCTCACAAACTTAGATAAAAATCTGACACTTAATACAAAATCTCAGAGAACCTACTTTTCCTGCAGCAGAAACTTAAGAAGTCCAGTATTTCAAGAGATTTAAAGGATAATCCTCAGTATTTGCATCCTGCTTTTATTGCTTAAAGGGTGTTTTCTACACCTTTATTAACTTGTGTTATCTCTAAATAGGTGTTAAGATCTTATCTTAAAATTGTGTTTTCTTTTCTTGAAAGGTAATAAGGCGAAGGGAATTAAAATGTAAAAAGAAATAGAAATCAGAAGAAACAATGCATAATAGCAAAAAATTGGAATTTACTTGGCATGACTAATTGAAAAATTATGCAATGTAATATAATACAGTACAGTCTTACAATCCAGTATAATGGTATACAATACTTAGTGTGTTTTTAATTATTTACATAGGCATATTGTGCCTTAGAAGGCTATATAAACATTTTATTAAATTTCTCTTCAGCTCCACAATTTCTGGGATGCAGATGATATCTTATGGGATTGATAAACTACAGGTACAACCCTTGCAGATTTTCTGGAGATGCTATGAAAATTCAGAGCACTGTCATCTCCTTCCCTCTGCTTTCTTCTGTATTCACACATCCATGCGTTCTACAATAATAGACATATCACACATCTGTTTTGTGCCAGGCTCTGTGTTAACTTGTGTGCCATGGTGAACAGTATGAATATTACCCATACGTCACAGAGTTGCCAGGTTAACCTGGGAAAACAAATAGCAAACAGAATTATTTGTGAATAGGCAGCAGAAGAGGAGCCTGAAGGCACCTCCTCCCACAAGCACACCACATCTACAGCTACGCATGGTGCAGCTTTTTCTGGAAAATACCTAAAGGCTGGCTGAGCCACTCCTAGCATCCCCAAGCGAGAGATGGTCCACATCCAAGCAGGTAGGAAAAGGCGGGACACAATCTGGCATAAAGCCCCGCACCCACCCGCACCTCCCCTCCCATTGTGTGGAGGCCCACAGCTTCTCACTGAGGAGCAAGGGGTTTGAACCCCACATCTGGCGTCCCTCACTTTTAAGACCTGCCCCTGAGATACCGGCCCCCGAAACATCTAGCTTTGAAAACCAACTGGCTGCGGAGGCCTCCAGCCTCACAGAAGGCTATAGCTTTCTGGACTGTGGTGCTGGGACCCCCAAGCCCCAAGGCCAGGGGCAAAGCGCCAACGGGGGTGCCCAGACTTGGTGTGGGAGAAGCCCGTTTGCTAGTCTTGGGGTTGGTGTGGGGGCAGGTGTCTGATCTACAGGCATTTGGGGGCCTGAGGTGGCTCCCTGGGTGGAGACTGGCGGTCACCATCCTCGCGTGCTCCCTCCGCAGCCGCCTCCAGGGTCCGGGGTCCCCGGGGCGAGTCTGGCAGCCCCTCTTTGCGGCTGCCACCTTGGGGCCAATCCTTGGTCACCAGGCTCTGGTGGCCGCGGGGCTTGCGTTCTGGATCCCAGAGGAGTGTGGCAGTGGGAGAGATTGTGCTACGCCAGCTGCACCGCACAGTAACAATCCGTCCCTGCCCGCCCCCCAGGCTTTTTGGAAGGGAGACCACATTGCTGGTCCAGAGCTTTTGCTTGAGAGGCAGGTACAGCTCTAGGGCCCTGTGGACCGGGATGTGCTCCCGGGGAACTAGGCTTGTGCACATCCTCCTTTTGCTGTCTGTCTGCCTGCAGCTCACCCGTGTCTCCCAGACAGGAGCTGATACCCTCATCTGAAGCCCCAGTTCTGGGGACTGCTGCTCAAGGGACACCTCGAAATCAATTGGCCATGGTGGCCAGCAGGGCATAAGCTTGTATAAAGTACTTGTGTATTTTAAAAGCTGCGGTCTCAGGGTCTGGCTTGTTAATTCACGATATAGCACAGCAGAAAACTCTGTGTAAGAAAAATAATCTTCCACAATCTCACCAGCCATCCTTGACTTTTTTCATTTATGCCATCCCCAGTCCTTGTCCACATTCATTTTCAAAATCTGTATATTGTATTGTACCTTCTACTATGGTGATTTTAGAATACAATATTTGTTTTAAGAAAAAGATCTCTTCAAGAGCTATGCATAAGCTCTACCAAACACAGCATTAGTTTCCAAAATGTATGTCATGAATAAATTTACAAATATAATGGATTACCTTCCTTGAGTTTCTTGTGCTCACCTGCAACAGTTCATGGACTGACTTTGCTAATAGGTGCCTGTCAAAATAGGTATTTTATATTCATCTCTTTAAGTCTTGCTTATTAAACTTCACAGATACAGTTAGTGGTTCTCCATGATATATTATTAAGAACAAACAATTAACTTGTCATTTTGCTTAAAAGAACAAATTTCTAATTCCTAAACTTCTGCACACCTTTACCATAATGATATGGGAATCTTTTTAAAGATGCTTTTTAATCTTTTGAGGTTCCCTCTCTAAGTTTGCCAAATACAGTATTAGTAAGTCTCTACAATTATGAATTTTAAACAAATTTGCTTACATTTAAAAATAAGTTTGAATGTTTTACTTTGGAATGTAAGTACTTTTGAAAATATAAAAAAGATATTGGCCATCCTTGAAAGTCATACTTCTTAAAACTGACCTTATAAATTCTCTGGTGCATGAACTTTGCATTAATACTTGTATAAATGCATATCACTGCCTCTTCCATTACGATAAGGCTTAATGATTTTGATCTTAGGGTGATGTTGAAGATTTATTTTTAGTAAGTAGTACCTGATATCTTTTTGAGAACATTTAACATTTTTTAATTAGAGGCAGTATGAAGGATTGGTGACTGATCATTTATATCAGATTAATTCTAATGTGCATGTCTCCTTAAAGTAAATGAGTTAACCTTATCATTAAACCTTATTTTGTTTTTAATGGAAAAATAAAAAATAAAAAAATTTAAATTAAAAAAAATTGTGAATAAAATGAGCGTCACAAGAAGGGACTTGCAAGTGTTATCAGGACCATTCTCATTTAGTCTAGAAAAGTAGAGAAGAACAGAGAATGTGTTTGTTGCCTTTTTTTTTTTTTCCTAGCTGAAATCTGAAGAACTATTAGGCATTAGTTTAGCACATCATCAGAGTGGCAGAGTAGGGTGGTGGTAAATTCCACCTGAGATGTAAGGGTTTACAGTTGAAGAAGTGTGATGTCTTCAAAAATGGAGAGAAATCCCTCATGGCTGGAAGAGAGCCCCTGGAGAAATGAAAGCAGCATGGTGGTGGAGGAAAGATACAAGCTGACTTCAGTGAAAGGCTTAGTTGAATAGATCCTGATGTGAAATGTAGACATCCTCGAAAGCTGGTGACGCTCCTAGTGGAGAAAGTCTTTTTGAAGTCAGAGATATGCCTACTCAAATCCAGGAGTGTCATTTAAAATCCCTAGTCTGATTCACCCTTTCTCAATGTCATATTCTGTTTCTGCAACAATTGCAATGATTAAATGAGATGGCATGTATAAAGAGGCTACACTAATACAAGGCCTTCCAACATGTTCGCTTAGTGTCAGAAAGACTGTCAGAGAACTCGGCAGCAACCTGGGCTGACTTTTGTAATCATGTTATGGAATAAGGTCAAGCCAACAGGAACTTTGGAGGCATGAGACAACAGGGGTTTTATGGAATAATAGTGATGTGATAGGGAAGGAGACAGGACAAAAGATATGCATATAAATGGCACTTACATGAACAGCATTATGTAAAAAATAAATGCCTTTTATGCCAATACAAAAAAGTCAAGAATCAAAAATCACATGAATCATATGCGAGAAAAGAACCAAGTCATAAAATGAAGTTAGCAGTATGTTTTGAAAAGTATGATTTATTTAATTCACTGCCGTAACTGGAAAATACTGAAAAATAAATCTGTAACAATGTAGTAATTTGTAGCATATTTAAGGCCAATTATAATCATTCATATGTTTATTCACATTTGTTCTAGTATGAATGAGAAATGGGGGGACATATAAAATTAAATATGTTTTTTTAAAGGTAATACATTAAAAAAACTATTTTTATAAGAACAAATTTTATAAATGCTGTCAACTGAAATCAAACGCAGATTTAAACCAACACAATAAATTGTGCCAATAAATTTGCTCTTGTTTTGATAAGAATTTTATTACAAATTACACAGGAATCATCATAAATCCTTTGGAAGGCTGGTTTAAAAGTAAAACATGACTTGCTTACTCTCAAGTGCTTGGACTATCTTATACTTATGTGTAATTCATGTAAGCTATGAAATAAAATGTGGTGCTATTGGTTAATGGAAGATATTTGTGTCAAAAAATCTCTACTGGATTTATTTTTTGAGGTTGGTTGATTGGACAGTCCCATGGCAATAAAAATAACTTGGTTTTGTTCTCATAAAAACAGTATTTTTTGGAGATACATTTTGTTTCATTCTAATTATCAACATATATTGAAAACCTGGTAAATATACAAGAATATACATAAAAGAAAAGCCAATCATGAGCTTATAACCTAAAAACAACCATTGTTACCACTGTTAACAGAACACGGTATTATTTCCTTTCTCAAATTTCTGTGTAAATGTATGTATATATATGTTTGTGTAGAACCACAACTCTATACCTACATTTATATAGAGATTATCTATTTATATTTGCCTTCATCTCTTTCACTATGGCATTATCTAGATAAGAATCTAAATATAGATATATTTGGATTTATTTACATACTTAGTTATTTTTGTTGCTTTTATTTATTACTTATCTTACATGTATAAATTTATATTTCATTATATTTTTAAAAATACATCACTTCAAGGAGCTTACTAACTCTTATTCATGTGGAAATGCCACAGTTTACATGAGCTTAATCTTAGTATCAAACACTTTGGTGGAATCCATTTTATTTTCTATAAATAATGCCATCATTAGTATCTGCATGCCTTAAGAGTTTTTCCTAACCCTTGACCATTTGTACAAATAACTAGAAAAAAAATTACTGGGTGGGAAGGTCAAGTCTTTTTGACATATGAGCCAACTTCTTCCTAGATAGTTTTTAAGAATTTATAGTACCACCAAATTAGATAAATAGTGCGATTTTCAGCGCCTTGTCAACAAATTTTCTATCTTCAAAAATCTTTCTATTGTGAAAAATTTTAGCATAACAAAAGTAGAAAAATTGTATAATGAACCTCCACGTTCTTGTCATTCCATTTGCATTTCTCTTCTTAGTAGTGAGATTGAACTATTTTGGTATTTTGAATTTTTTATGTGTTTAATCATGTATATACTGGTGAAGAATGACATATTACTTCCTTTTCTCCTCAATTATTGCATATTTTATTTCAGTTTCTTGAACTAATTGCCTACACTGTATTTTGCAAAGTTCAGTAGAAACAGCTTACAAGGTACTCTTCTCCGTTTCTATATTTTAAAAGGAATAGTTCAAATATGTTACAAGTTTGCTGTAAATATCTAGTAGGTAGCATAGCATACCAAGCAATTTCTGAAAAAAAATGATGAATAGTGTATATGAGAACATAGAGACACTGGTCACCCTTACGTTCTCTCAGAGATAATTTACTTTCCTTTTGAAAGACACTTGAGTAGGAGCAAAACACCTTCTCCCAAACAAACATTGGATGATTCGAGACTAAGACGGAGAATATGTGAGGGCTGCCCTCTTCCTGGTTTGCTGTTGGTATTTATAGCAGGGCCATTCGTACTTGGTGGGCACTGAATGCCATTTTATTTTCACCACAATAGAACCAAGCCTATCTGATTTTTAGCGTCTTAGCCTCTATTTTCTGCCTGCCTTTCGTCATCATATATGTCTTAGAAATTAGCAAATGCTCAGAGAAGACTAACACTGATGCCCTGTCATTCTCTTTCCTGAGTCTAAAGTCCTGATCACATTGGTTGCCTTGAACTACAATTAGCGTCTCTCCAACCCCACAAGGCTGCCGAGAAGCCTGGACCAGGACTGTCAGCCTAGTCCTGCCTCTGCATGAGCTGTTCCTTGAGGGGAAAATGGCAAAGAATGTTAAACTCCTTTTAATTCACATCCCTTCTATCTGGGACTTCTTCCTCCTAAGCGTTAGCTGTCTTTTTAAGTCTACCATGTCTTTCAACAGCTAAGTTTTGTATTTTAAAACTGTCACTTTATAGTTCCTCTTGTGGAGATAGTTCCTCTGATACAAGCTAATCTGTCAGCAGAAGAGATCCCTGTGAATTTGAAATTTCAACATTGTCCGTTTCTGAAACTTCTCTTTGAATTTCTTGAGATTTATATGATAACTGTGGATATTTTTATTTTACTTGCTTTTTAAAAACAATGATCTACTTTTTCTTTAAATATTGCAAGTATTTATTTTTATATTCTGTAGCTTATAATTCCAACATCTAAAAGCTTGAAAGTCTGTCTGTTGATCATTGTTTATTGTTTCTGACAAGTCTCATTCATCTTAGTTTGATTCTTTTTTTGTTGGGTAAGATTATTTTGAAGTTATAGTTTATTTCATACTCTGTAAAGATTTTGGGATCCTAAATTGGTGATGATTTTTGTCAACCGAAATACAAAAGTAACTGGAATTACCAGAAATTGAGTTTATTCTGGAATAGCAGACAAATTTGCAATTCTGGAAATTCGATCTCTAGCAAGCTGCAAATTGGTGTGTTAAGGGTTTAGGGTGGGCTGTATTTATGGGTAAGGGGTGCAAAGAAAGAAGACTCCAGCTAGAGTCCAAGAAGTTAGTTTATTGGCTTGAGGATGGGAAGAGACTCTTGGCAGGTGTTCATTGGTCAGGAGACAAGCTTCAGTCTTCTCTAAATCAGGCATTTGTAGGAAATCAGTCTTAAGTTTCATCTTCCTGAGGACGCATGCTTGAGATTCTCCATTTCATATTTTCTGGTTCCATTGTAGTTTGAAATTCTTTCCCACTTTTCTCCAGCAAGCATGAGTCAGCTTCAATGAAGAACCACCAGTAACAGCTTCCTCAGGCCTCCTCAACACTCTAGGCTTACTGCAAAGTCTCTGGATCATTCTCCCACTTTGTGTTAGGGGCCCAAGGCAAATGCTCCAGATCCTATCTTAGGTGTAGACATTTGCCTCAAAGGAATACTGGCTTTCATACTTACTCGGCAAGCTCTACCCCAGCTTTTCCCTCACTGTTCTTTCAGCTGTTTGGCTGTGCCCTTGAAGTTTTTTCTTTCGTTTATGTCCAGCAATGCAAAAAAATAGTGTTATTGTTGCAATTTTCCTAGATTGACTATTATTCTCGTTCTCTTGTAAGCAGACACCTTCTTTTTATTTTGCATTCTAAATTTTCCTGCATAGTTTTTTTTTTTTTTACTTGTTTTATACCCTATACTTTTTTGGAGAGTAGGTATTTTGTTTAAAACTAAACTATTAACAAAGCTGACATTTTCTCACTTCTTAAATATTTATGAAGTAGATTGTTGGCATTTCCATGATTAAATAATTTTTGAGTATTTGTAAATTTGGTAACACTATATTCACATGTAACTTTGTATCTCCGAAATGAAGATACTAATTCTACCTCAGAGTATTGAATTATATCATGTAATAAATCAGAACAGTTCTGATCACAGTGTAGATGAGGACTCATGAACAATTTGATTAGATCCTTACATATTCTTTTCACAGCCAGTGCAATTCAGACTCACGCCTGAGCTTAAATAGAAACTGATGCAATAACAAGAAATGCAATATTATCACACAAGGAAAGAAATCAACACATATCTTGAATCTGAGAGAACTTTAGCAAATATTCAGAACTATGAGTATAAATTCATGAGTGTATTTGTGCTAATGTAATAGACTCTCTTCTAAATAGTAAGCAACTTGGAGATGGGAACTTTACATTTCTAACATCAGAAACAATCGTCACATAGAGTAGGCACCCAGTAAATATCTGCCATATTTAAATTGCAACCTATTTAACTAATATTAGTAGATATAAAAAAATGAGCAAGTCGTACGTATACATGTATGTATATATATATATGCATAAGATACTATTTATCAATATAAACTTTGTATTACTATGAAATTCTTCTTTATAGCTTTTGTAAGATTCAAAAGACAAACTGTAAACCAAAGATTGCCGTTACCAGAATAATTTTCTCAATAGGATGTTTCAAGAAGAAAAAAATTATTGCAAATCTGTGTTATTTGTTCTCAGTAAGCAATCATTTGGGAGTGATAAAATTATCTCATCAATGACTTTTTTTTTAATTAAAGTATAGTTGATGTACAATATTATGTTAGTTTTAAGTGTACAACATAGTGATTTTTTTGTTTAAAAACACTTTGAATTGTTGACCCCAGTAAGTCTGGTCACCGTGTATAACCATATAAAATTATTACAGTGCTGTTGGCTAAATTCCATATGCTGTGTATTATATCCCTGGGACTTACGTGTGTTATAACTGGAAGTTTGTTCCTTTTAATTCCCTTCACCTATTTTGTCCAACTCTCCACCTCCCTCCCCTTTGGCAGCCAGCCATCTGCTCTCTGTGTCTGTGAGTCTGGAATTGGCATAAATACCCGGACTGAGGAGAGTCATGTGGGGGTCGGAGCCTTTGCTCCTGTGGGAGGACCACCACAGCTGTGATATCCCTCCCAGCCCTGGTTCACAATGTGGGGGCTGTGGATGCATCTGAACCCCACCTCCCTGTCTCAATGGTGACTTTTTCTTTTTATCCTTAGTTGTGAAAGTCTTTTCTGCTAGCCTTTAGATTATTCTCAGAGACTATTGTTCTATATGTAGTTGTAATTTTGGTGTGTGTATAAGAGGAGGGGAGCCCTGGATCTTTCTATTCTGCCATCTTGCCCCCTGCCCCAACATGACATATATTTTAAGTACCAACTTCCAAGCACCATCACACACAAAATTTCATTTACTTTGTACAAAAAACTATCCTGAGAGTATATTCTTTGATCATTTTGACTCTGACAGAGGCTGAGAAACGTTCTTAATTTCTACCGTTTAGTAAGTAGTTAAGGTAGATTTTAAATCTAGGGATCTGTGTAATTTCAAAATTGATATTCTTTCTTCTACTCCCCCCCTCCACTTTTAACCTAATCTATTAGTGATGAGCTATGTTCAGAGTGACTTTTTAAAATATCAGCATAATATCCTGACATATTTTTAATTCTTAATATGTGATTTTTATTTACAACTTAACGGCAGTTTGGAACTAGTTATCCAGTATAGCGGGTGAACAAAAAAATCCCAGGCCATATGAATAAAACTCATTTTATGATTTTAAAGAAGCACATTAGGAATATAAGAAAGTAGGCAATTGAAAAAATTAAATATGCTCTATTATATTTATTTCTCTTTCATGTTTTGTAAATTAGTTTTATGCATGTAGAATTATAAATATTTTAACAATTTCTCCTAATTTGAAAGTTTCTATTTGATCAATGTCTCATGAGCTTTACCTTTTTATAACATATCTTCAAAACTCAGTGTAGTAGACATTACTTCAAAATTCAGCATGCATTTTAAAAGTTTATTCTTAGGATAGGTATGAAGAACTATTAAATTCATATTCTCAATTGTCTAAGAAATGTCTATACTTAAATATCCAGAAAATTTATGCACATAAATACACATAAAACTCACATTCAGCATATTCTTTTTTAAAATAAAAGTCTTATTACAAGTATTCTAAAACACTCATTTTTTAATATTATTTTTGTTTTTTTGGGGGGAAGGGTAATTAGGTCTATTTATTTATTTTTTAGTGGAGGTACTGGGGATTGAACCCAGGACCTCGTGCATGACAAGATTCTACCACAGAGCTATACCCTCCCACTAAAACACTCATTTTTAAATTTAACTTTACTGTGCATATTATTTCCTCAAATTACAAATTATCCATATTAAAAGACTTTAAGATATGAAATATAAAAAATCTTGTTTTTCCGGGATTAAATATTTCTATGATGAAATACATGGTATAATTATTAAATAAAAGTTCTATAATTCAACACCAGGTCTTTACATTTCCTACTATTAAAAACCACTATTGATATCCTATCTAGAATATGTTCTATTAGCAATGCTTGCATCTGTCTTGGCTTCCAACTTGAGTCATCAAAATTGCTATGCCTCACATAGTTGATCAGTTCTCAGGGATGGTCTGATTTACACCAGGAGTTCTACTACTTTGGTTGAAGCTTTATCATCTTCTGCCCACAGACCTCAGATAATGTATGGATTTATCAAGTGGACTTATTTTTTTTCTGACAACACATTAATAAGCAATAAAGCTCTCCCTATCTCCAGTCTCTCTCTAGTTCCACTCATCCAGCTCATCACTGCCAAACTGATTTATCATAACTTCTAACATACTCTTTAAAACACAAAAATATAAGTAAAATCATAAAAGAAAAACTTTCATTAGTTCTCTATGCCCCAGGTCAAGCCCAATTTTCTTAACCAGTGAAACATTTATCCTTCACCATTATCATTCCAAATTTACCCAGCAGTTTCTTCCCATTCTCTCTCCATCACAGATATCTTGAAATGATCCTTTTAATTTTTATCAAATTTCACCACTCACTTCACCTCAGATTTGAAGCACCACACCGGTCAGTGCACCACCCACACTTTTTCCTTTTACCCCATTTTCTTTGTTGTCTAACCCCACTGTAAAATTCTCCCACCCATGGCTTCTCTGCTAGCCTTACTTATCTCTTTTCTGTAATATCTTAATATTATGTGCTTGCCACTTTAATTACACCAGTCCAGTTATATTGAATATATCTGTGTTTAATCATTTTCACTTTTCCAAAATAACACAAAAATTTTGGACACATTAAAAAGTTAGACGAATCATACAGTGAACTTCCATATACTCAGCTAAATTTTACAGTTAAAATTATGTTACATTTACTTTATCATATATTTATCCAATTATTATTCCTCTACTCATCCCTCATATTTTTTTTAGTGTATTTCAAAACTGTAGACATAAATACCCTTCAGACTGGACATACCACCAAGATTACTATTAACTAGATGTCAAAAAATTTTAGAGCTTTTGCACAATATTAACATACAGTGAAATGCACAAATCTTAAGTGCACCTTTACATGAATTTTGACAAAGACACATACATATGTAATTCAAAGTCCCAATAAGATAGAAAACATTACCATTACTCCAGAAATTTCCCTCAGATTCCTTCCTAGTCAGTCCCCAGCTTCCACATCTCCGAGACAACAACTTTTGTAAATTTCTTTATTCTTAAACTTCATATGAATGCAATCACACATTCCCTATTTCTTTATCTAAACTTTCTGTTATTTAGCGTATTTTGGTGATTTGTCCATGGTATTGTGTATATCAACAGTTCATATTTTCTTTGAATTGCTTAATAGTCGTCTGTTTATCCAGTTTCCTCCTGAGGAACACCTGGGGTACTTCCCGTTTTAACTATTATAAATAAAACTGCTGTGGGTGCCATGAATAAATAATTTTTGTGATCACTACACTTTCATGTATGAGATGCATAAACCGATGTTACAAGACACATGACTTACAAATGAAATATGTGTGGAAAACATCACAAAAATATCTCCTTGCTTCTTGAAAACCATATAAATGTATGACTAATTAAATCACAAAAGAGTGTTGTTTTCGCTGTGCTTAGACATTACTAAACCTATTTACATTTTCATAGTTCTTGTTCTACTGATAATAATATTCCATGTGTTAGACAACAACCTGAGCTTTGAGGATTTTTTTTTATGCATGTGAAATAGTCTTTGATATACCAGAATTATAGGATGTATTTTTATTTAATGTCAAAGCTTTTTGAAGAATTGTATATTATTTCTGTTTCACACTCAGATAGTCTTGATGCCTGACTTAAAAGAATACTTTTAAGATCATGCAGCAGTAATGTGGTTCAGAAATACTAATGTAAACTTGTAGATAATGAGCTATACATATAATGATATACCCATCAAAAGATGGTTTAATGCCAGGAACAAAATTCATGAATAAATACCAAGGGGAATAAGTATGTTTAATTTACTTTATTACACTTGAGTCATATTAGCTATACATATTACCCAAGGAAACCAACCATATCTGCTGAGAGGAAGATGATGGTTTCAATAAGGGTGATGTCAACCTCAATTTCTCTGGAGTAAGCACTTCTGGGAGAAGTGAAAATGCTGATGTCTCAGAAAGTTCCAGTATCTGTGTCGTGCGGGGAGTAGAGTTGTACATCTAATTACTTATTTTCCATTTTATATAAGAGCAAGTTATACCAAAAAAAAAGTATTTTATTTTGTATCAACAACAATGAAATATCCAACAAAAAGTAAGTTTCCATATTTAATCTAAACTTTTGAAAATATAGCTATATAGCTGTCTGTATATTTATCTAAGTCCATATTAATATGCATTTAGTAAAAATGTAAGGGAATTTTAAGAAAACAATTTCAGTTATTTTACACCTTTTGGCTGACTTACAGACTTTAAGGCCTTATTCCTCATCAACAACCCAAAGAACCTCTTGGTGCATGACATTTACTTATTTTAATAAAATCAAAACAATTAGAGTTGTGCGAGCTGTGTATTCCTTAGCATGATAATTATTCCAAATGTTGATGTTCCTCATATACGTGATGGAAATAATATTGCATATCTCTTTGAGACACTGTGAGAAATATCAAGACAAAGACACATGTAAAAAACTGAGCTGAATGCTGATTTAATAAATGACAGTAGAAGTAATTACTTGAAATGCTTTATACTATTAATTGCTGACAGTTTTTTTGGGGGGGAGGGTATTAGTTAGGTTTTTATTTATTTATTTTTGATGGCAGTACTG
Source organism: Camelus ferus (assembly GCF_009834535.1). Taxonomy (NCBI): domain Eukaryota; kingdom Metazoa; phylum Chordata; class Mammalia; order Artiodactyla; family Camelidae; genus Camelus; species Camelus ferus. The sequence continues at coordinate 55,888,149 of NC_045709.1, forward strand.
GGGGGTGAACCCAGGACCTTGTACATGCTAGGGATGCACTCTGCCACCAAGCTATACCCTCCTCCTTCATTGTTGGCACTTTTTCAATCACACTTAAACCACTAGTCTTTAGGATTGACGCCTTTACAGCTCATGGAACAAACCTAACCAAGAAGAGTCTCCTTAGTAAGCTTTTGACTTGTAGACAAAATTCCTTTTGAAAGGAAGTTTATGAACGACAAGAGTGCACTTATAGAAATATATAGGTGTCCTTCTGCACATCTGATTTGTACGTAGATATTTTTTAAATCTGTATCTTAGCCATTGTTTCCTAAATTTTATATGTATCAAAATTGCAAGGTCAGTATCAACTTAATCTTTATCAGATAGGATTTTATAACAGTGATTATTCTTTACTATAATAAAATAAGTATGTTTTATAGCAATCATGCAATAAATTATGTTCACTTAATCTTTGCTTGGTGTATTGTCATAAGATTCTAGCTGGAGGCATTTTTGTTATATATAATTACAATTTCCTTTTAAGTGGCTTCTTTACAGGAATCTGTAAGGGTGATCACTGTCAATGCCCACCTTTGAAGCACAGGCATGAATAATAACAATTTCATATACTTGGAAGTCTCATAATAATTCTATAAAAATCATTTTTTGTAGGTGCTCACATGTTGAGTAGAAAAGGTGACTTTCTGATAATTCTTTAATATTGTTTTTCCCCCAAATTAGGAAAAATAGATTTTTTTTAAATGTGTCACAATAATTGGAAAGAATTAATTATGAAATTGAGTTACAATTCTATCCCTTCTACTGCCAGTTCCTCAGCATTTCTTAGGTTCCAGCTTATCAGTTCACCCTTTGTGGATTATTTAATTCTGCTATAAATATTCATTGAGTATCTACTAATTTCCAGTCACTTTTCTCGATGCTAGTAAACCAAACAGCAGAAGTTCCTGACCTGCTGTTTAAATTATATTCAGGAGGCCAAAAACAAACATACAAATTAGTTAAGCTTATGTGATGACTAGTTACAGAGAAATATAAAGTAAAGAAAGGGGAGTGGGGAGCACAGAATGAGGGAACAGTGCTGCTGTTCTGTGAGGGTTGTCTGAGGAAGGCTACCCTGAAAACTTAAATCTGATATATGAACTGCTATCTGGAAGTTCAACCAAATTTTTCTTTTGAAAAGAAAGACTTCTTTGATTTATTATGATCAATAAAAATTTATTTGGCACCATCTCTGAGTATTTATATTTTATTGGTATTTTAAGAGCAAGAGCTAGCAAACTGTGGATACTAGACCAAAACTAACCCACCAATTGTTTTGTATGGCTTTGATTTTTACATTAGAATCATTGAAAATAACCAAAGAATAATATTTCAAGGTGAATTTAGTGAATATTTGTATTTTGTGAAATTCAGATTTCAATGTCCAGAAAGTTTAATTGAGACTCACTCATTTGTTTACTTCTTGTTTATGGCTGCTTTCACTGTGTAATGCCTATATCATTGCAACAGAGACCCATAAGATGACCCATAAAGACTATGCTGTTTATCATCTGGCCCCTCATGGAAGAAAGGTTTCCAAACTCTGTTATAGAAGAAAATAAACCTCTGTATCATATTTCTAGGAAACTTGTGGTGCCACATATCACATTCCCTTGACCCAACTCTAATTTATTGGTAGTTGGAGTGGGCAGTTTCTGTGTGTGTTTACAATGTCCCACCACAAGCAGCCTCCTGGTCTACCTGCTTATCTGTGTAAGAGCACTGAGGTACTGAGAGCAAGCTCAGACTGCATGGCCCTTACACAGGAAGCCCAGATGTGCCGGTAAAGCTCTAGGAACAGTCTTCAACCAACTGGGTATGGAAGGATGTGATTCTATTGTAATTTCCCTTCCAGTGTTCACTTTTTTCTTTATATGCTCCACTTACATCTTTGTTGGCAAATTCTCTCTTGAGTTATCCTTTCTTTTTTTCTTTTTCTTTCTTCCTTCTTTTATAGAACAGCAGTGGGTTTATTATAGGAGACAAAAAAATTAGCACTTGGTGCTGTGCATGAACTCAGTAACAGAAGTGCAATGACCAATCACCTGCAGACTTTGATAGAAGTGAGGTAATTGGTTACTGATCATGACGCACATCTGTTATCTAAGTAGTGATTTACGGACTAAAGAGCTAGGAGCAAAGTTTGTACTTTACACAATTATTCACAGTTGATAACTTGTGATAATTAAAATCTGGAGGTGCGGACTGGTTTTATTTAACTCAACCATGGTAACTGAAATTCATTCATATCAGAACCAAGCAAAGCAAGGACTGTCTGTATTTGAGGAGACTTTACAGAATCATCCTGCAGAGATTAAAGGCCAGGTTGTTAGGATATGAGACTGACAGGCAGAGGCTTATGAAGATGCAGCCCTCCTTTGCTTTGGTTGATAGGAATCAAGATTTTGAGAGGCCTTTTCTGTCCTTGACATAAGGAAGCCACATTGTACTACTGGGCAAGCAGAGGGCCTTTTGGCTCAGAATAAGCCATTTATGAGACCATTTAGTTCCTAAAAAAGAGTAAGCACAGAGATAAAAGCTGAGAATCTTTCAAATTGATATATTTTGGAAGTAAAAGAGAGAAAATAAGAGGAAAATTGTGTTATTACATTGTTCTGTTGATCATCTTATGCATGATAGCTGTGAACACTAAATGGAGCCTAGTTAGAGACAGAGCAGGTATACTGATGGCACGTCAAGACCACAGTAGTGACGACTCTTCCCTTAGAAGTTGATTGACTGAATGGACAGGAGAACGAGTTAAAACCATCCTTTATTCTACATATTTGCATTGCCTCCTTGTTGACGGCCTTGTTGCGGCCACAGGTCAGTTTCTGATTTTCATTAACAACCAGACGTCTGATCAGAAAGCCTGATATCTTTTATGTGAACTCAGAGCAAATTTTCTTAACATAGCCAAAAATAATAAGAGTCTTGGTGGGGAAAAAAAAAAAAAGACATAAAAGGAGAAAAAGCATTAATTCTTAACTATGAAATAAAAACTTAATTTCCTTGAGTTTTTTTTATTGAATAATTTTATGATGGAGGATATATTATCGTATTTGAATATTTAATGGGTACCTTGGATTTTCATATATACAAAATTTTAAAGTTATCTAATTGTAGGGAGAAACAGATATATATTTTTCTTTCTATTGAAAAGACTTGGGCAGATCATTTTATTCTGAATTTGTCTCTTCTCATTTTGCATCATTGTTAGCATTGTTGAAAAGTGAAAATGGAAACTGAAATAGGTAGGTGGAATTAACCATCTTGACCTGATTTTTACTTCCTGGGCTTGAACTGGACTGACTGCATTCTCAAGAACTTTTAAAGAACAGCTTTTCATGTTGCCATTCTATAACTGGATAATTTCCGAAGCATTTAACTCAATAGTCATCATCATACGGCTTCAAGAAAATGATTCACTCACAATTCTGTATCAGAGGAAACTAAGCATTTGCAACTAGGTGGGGGAAATAACTTTAAAATACCGTATGACTTATTCTGAAGAAAAGCAATATAACAAAAGAAGGCTTATTCTTTCATCTCTGCCCTTTTGAGGACTGCCCTTCTTGATGTCTGCCTCAGTAACTCCATTCAGTCACTTTGGTTCCACTTCAGTACATTTTCTTTGAACTTGAAGTGTATCATTGGCACTTTCCAGTTCAAGGTCATCAGTTTGCACCGAGCGATAGAAACAACTCAAAATAACATCATGTCAGCCTAAGCTCAGTTTGTTTTTCAGACACAAAAAATTGTCTTCTGGAATAGGTGTCGACTTACTGGGCTGCTAAGAGATATTTAAGGGGAGAACCATACTTCCCCAAGGGTCTCAGGGGAAGATTCACTAAATAAAGTTTCAGTATCTGTTTCTTTAACCATCTTTAGAATCAAGAAAGAAGTCCCATGTTAAATTAAATTCTGGTTGTTACATCTTTCCCAGTGAGTCTGCAGACAGACCACTTTCAGCTCCTAGAAGCTCTGTTCTGTACTGAAGAGCGAGGGAAGGCTCTTTCTGGTGAAAAGTGCATCACCTGTCTGTGAAGTTTCCTTTCGTAGCCTCACCGTCACTAGAAAGACACAAAACTTAGCGGCCATGTTGGTTGTTAACTATTCCTGGTGTCTCTTCTGAAGATGGATTTGGGTTAAAATTATAAGTTAAATTCTTCAAAATTTAGTCTAATAATAGCACTATTTTGCCCTTAGTAGTCAGTAGAGTTATATACATATAACTATGTACGTAAATTGATAAACTTATAAAATATAACAGAATTGACCAGTTATATAGAAAACTAGCGAAGTATACTGGTGAGAAAATTTCTTAAGGAATATTCTTATTAATAACTTTCATTGGAAAAAGATGAGGTATATTTTTAACTTCATGATCATTAAAAACTAGATAAAATATTTATATTATATGCTGACTAAATAGGAAAATGACCAATTTATTGACTACTATAAGTAAGCTCTACAAATCAAGAAATCTTTGTTTTGTATTACTCAACTTGTAACTAAGCAAAATTAAAGAGTGGAGTGAAAATAGAGCTTGGCTTTTGGGGTAGGCAGAAGAATGCCCTCCAAAAAATGTCTACATCCTAATACCAATGATCAATGAATATGTTAGTTTACATACCAAATGAGGGGAGGGGTCATTGTGAAGGCAATTAAGGCTGCTAATTAGCTGATCTTAATCATATTATTCTACATTAAATCAGATTATTCTACATTAACTCAGATTATATCGGGGTGAGCCCAATGTAATCACAAGACTCAATGTCAGAGAGATACAATGTTGCTGGCTTTGAAGATGGAAGAAAGGACTATAAAGAATGCAAGTGGCCAACAAAACCACTTCTCCCTTGGAGCCCCCTAAACTGAAGAAAGCCTTACCAACACCCTGATTTTAGCACAATAAGACCTATTTTGATCTTCTGACCTTCAGAACTGTAGGATAATAAATGTGTTTTTTTAAGCTGCTAAATTTGAGATAACTTTTCACAGCAGCCAAGTAAATTAACATAACCTCTAAAATAAAAAAAATATAAAAATACACTCCTATTTCTGATGTAGCCACTTTAGGATAAAATGTATCAGTCACCTGTGAAGACTGCAGTTAGAGGAAAAATACTGTAAAAATAAAAAAAAAAATCCTGCCATATGTTGAGATTTAAGACATAGCTAGCTTGCTTGAATGAGACTTTGAAACTTAAATCAAGTCCTCACTTTCTGCTTTGAATGATATCTTTGGTTGCTCAGAAGCCATTAACTTCACATATTCTCAATGATTTTCTCTTAGACGGCTGACCGTATCTTAAATTCCCTGCAAAAATTTTGACCAAAGTTTTAGAGATTAAGGAAAATAGTTGTTCAAATACTTTCTTGTATATCCATACTTGCAAAATATGGGTTTCATAGAATTTGGTTAATTGGGATTAGGTTACACTATTTCTTCTGCAATGATTTGTCAAGACTTAGTCTTAAGAGAGGGGCATTTGCATACAATTCTTAATTTTTAGTTAGGCATCCATGAAATCTCAATGTTATCAAGCTTTGAAAATTCAGATCACCGTGAAGTGATTTAACAATTTAGTTCACCTTGGAATTTCAATTTGTACATATTTGAATAAAATATTCAATATAAAACATTATAAATACAGTTAAGCATAAAAGAAGCACATTTGTTTAAATAATATTTCATATAACTAAACAATATCAAATGACTTTTATGAATATTACAGTTTATTTTTATTCTAAAAATAATAGTAGTCTTATAGTACTTTATATTTAGTTGTATGAAAATTAGCTCATGTATTTAATAACATCAAAAGCAGACTTAATTCATCCAACTCAATATTTATATTATTACTGCTTTACTTCTGAATAAAAATTGAGTATAAATTCTATCATTTTTACTTCAATTAGTAAAACTTTTCCTGCCAAGTTGTTTACATTTGTTTAGTTCATTGCTGGTTATGTTCTAAAGAGTAAATGAGTCCCCTGAGGAATGTTTTCCCTAGTTTGCAACCTTGTAATACATTACAAGTAAAAGGATCTTTAATGCATAAGTAAAAGTACACAAGAATGTTGACTCTCTTTGTAGAGATATTTAATCAGTGAAGATGAAACATTGGTGAATGTGAGTCTAAACGTTAAGATTAAACACTGAACAAAATCAGTGTTTGTCAGTGTATATTTATCATATAAACATTTGTTCAAGGTAGGTGTTTTCACTGTGGAATGTTTAACTGAATCCATTAAAACACACCCCATCAGCAATTAAACTTATTCTTTCAATTTCTATTTTATTAGATTTATTGCATTTCTCAAATTTATATATAAGAAGCTTTTAGGAATGATAAGCTATTTTATTTAGAGATTATAACATAATTGATAAGGATAGAGATCATTTTATGTCTATACCTGGCATTTGTTTACATATCTTAAAGTTGACTTTTAAAACCTTCTGTTGTTTAAAGCATAAGGCAAATTTAAAGAGGAACTTGATAAAGAATTTATTAAATTAACTTCTTTTCACTTTCAGAAGTTATACAGATAACATACCCAACTTAGTTTTTCAAAGGGCTTTAACTAATTTCTTTCCAGGCTAGGATTATGTTACACTTTGTTATGACAAACAGTGATAGAAGGAAGTTGTAAAATCTACTCACAGAACTGTGTCATGCCCCAAACTGAGTCTATTGACTCAATAGTTTGTCATGAGACCATTATGTAATTCAAACAAGCTGAACATTTGTGTCTAATCGTTAGTGTCTGCCAAGAAGAGAAAATAAAATACTTAAATTACTACTCCTTTTGTTTCTCCGCCATTTTTTTCTTTAAGAAAAATGAATGTGACAAGAATATTTTCATGTCTTAATTTATACAGTGCCTTGGGCAGATTGTTGGATTAGTAGTAAATAGTGACTATTTGATTTTATGTTTTATCAGGGGCTACAACCATAGAGAAATATGACCTCAGAACAAATTTGTGGATCCAAGCAGGGATAATGAATGGCAGGAGATTGCAGTTTGGTGTGGCTGTCATTGATGACAAACTCTTTGTAATTGGAGGTCGAGATGGCTTAAAGACATTGAACACTGTTGAATGTTACAACCCCAAAACCAAGACTTGGACTGTCTTACCACCAATGTCAACACATAGACATGGTCTAGGTAAGATCTCTTACTTTATTGATATTACTTTTAGAACAAATTTTTTTATCGATAATGGAAATGTATACTAAAATATATCATCCCTTCCATTAATTACCATTAACTTTAGGTAAATTGTGGGCTTCTTTGGAACACATTTTTTTAAGTTCTTGATATTTTTCTGTGTTAATCAATGTGAATTAAATTGTTGATAGTGATGTTACAGATACCAAAATGAGTAGACCTCAAGCCGTTCTCAAAGATTTACAATCTGACATTCATACAACATGTAAAATTCAATGTGAAGGAAAAAAAAAAATCAGAACTATCATGGAGAGGCCAGAGTAATGCAGCCTAGAGAAGGAAAAGTTAATGTGAATTGAGGAAAAAATTAAGGTGGCTCACACCCACATTACCAAATAGACAAGTCTAGCTATAGCTTTGTACTTAATTGATTCCATCTTGAAAAGTCCATGGGGAGAGGGCAACACAGGTTTAGAAAAAAAGTGACACATCAACTGGCACCAGGGGTCAACATGATAGGATTCAAATGATCTTTATTATGGAGTGACCTAGAAATGGGAAGAACTCTATTTGGATTCAGAAGATCTGGGTGTGAGTTTCGAATCTACCATTTGATATTGGCATGATTTGGCACTAAAACTATGAGCTTCAGTTTCCTGATTTGCCACCAATTCAAGGATGTTGATTAGGTAAAAATCAGATGATGACAATGAATATGAAATCACTTGTAAATTGTAAAGTCCTACACAAATATTTGAAAAAGGAATTTAATTTAAAAAGTTCCTGAATTGGCATTTTTTTATCATATGGATTATAAGGAAATGCAAATTACTTTTTTTTTGAAGACCTGAAGTAAGTCAGATAGTCGACTACCTTTCCTGTATTTAGAAGTACACTTAGAGAGATATTGAGGTTTAATTGCAAATCCATTGATTTGTTACCAGAGAATAGGCTGTTGTGTTGCACAGGAAAAATTTCAAGAGTGAGGCATAGTACAGTGAAAGCAAGTTTATTTAGAGAGATACACACTCCATAGACAGTATGTGGTCTGTCTCGCTCAGAAGGGAGAGCAGCTTAGGAGGTATCCCTTTAAGATCTCTATGCATTGTTTCTGTTAGCTAGTTAGCTACCTACCTATGTTCCTATTTGGGACAAATATAGAGAATAAACACTCTGGATTGGAATTTTTTCAATTTAATGTCTTTCTTCCTTTTTTAGACAATTCAATTACTTTCTACTAAAGTATGCTGAAATTCAGTTAGTTATGATATTGGCATATCAAGAGAACATACGTGAAAAATCTTTACCAAAAACACACCATAAGTGGTATAATTTTAGACATTTAAAGTGTACAAGGTAACGGTTTGCCTCAAATCCTACCACATAGACTGCTGACCTTTTAGGCACCAGTGCTAATCTGGGTGGTAATCTTAGATACTGTCTTTTAGTTTGTTTTATCTGTTAAAGGATCCACTGGGGAAAGAAGGCTGCCTAGAAAATTAAATAAGCCAAGTATCAAAGATATCTGATATGTAATACAGCATTTCTCACAAGTCATGTTCACCCAGGACCAACTCTAGTAGTCCCCTGTTTTCAAGCCTAAGCCTCTCCTTTTTTGTGGTTTTTGTTCTGCTTCAATTCCATTATCAAGTTGATCACCTCTCCTCCATTTCTCATGGCAATGACTTCCTCTGTGATTTACTTCCTAGGGGCTATTGCTTGCTGCCAGTTTTTTGATAATTCTCCACCACAGTCCTCCCCAAGATCAGACCTGATTGAGTTAGTAGGGAAAATCATGGCACAGGGCATCAATTCTGGGGTCAGTTCTCATCTCAGTGTGCCTCATAGATTGCCAGCAAAGCCCAGTACATAGAAAACTGCCTTTGACTTGGATCCAATTCCGGATCCAACTAGTTGAAGCCAGATTGACAGCAACACAAAACATGTGTGTTCTCTGATAAGGCAGAGTGTTTCCTTTATGATCAATCACATTTCTTATGATTAATTGAATCTTAGGAAGTTCAGCATTACTTATCATATCCAAATGCAATAAATATTCTTGGCCTAAGATGCTGTTCTTTCAATATAATGTATCAGTCTGTGATTTACCTTCTCCTTTCTTCCTAGGGACCTCTATGACACAGATGTTGATATTTCTTATTTAATCCTTCACATCTTTTAAATTTTAATTCTATAGTTTCCCTTGGTCCCTTTTTGATGGATAATTTCATTATCCAGCCCTCCAAATTATTCTTGACCTGTGTGCATCATGATATTTATCCCATGTATTAGTGTCTGAATCTTAATGAATTTATTTTTTACATTCTCAGTTTTCCTACTTGGTAATTCATTATAATTGCTTTCTTTTTCTTAATGGTATTAATATCCCTCCTTATCTCTGAGAGTTTACTTATTATGCCTATTTCCAAATCCTATCTGTCTCTTCAATTAATTCTTTTTTATTTGTTAGAAGTAATCATCTTCCTCTACCTCTTCTTTTAGCTCTCTCCCCTTACTTTTCTCTTTCTCCTATTAGTCATCCTTTCCCTCCTTCTCTCCCTCCTGTTTCTCTTCATTTTCTTTTTTTCTCTTCTTCTTCCTCTTCCCTGTCTCTTTCCATTTCTTCTTTCTCCTTCTCTTTTAATCCTGTTTAACAGGAGTTGTAACCACTGAAATACATGTGTTTTGTGCGCTCATGGGGCATATCAGATACTTTGGCTAATGTTATAAAGGTTATGCCATTCTTTGTGTCCTCCCAAAACATTTAGGATTGGGTGGGGAAATTGCACCAGGGCATGAGGTCCTGCCCTTGCAAGCTGACTTCATACAACCTGTTTTCATTTATTCCTAACATGTAGATTTCAAGGATACCTCTACTTACCTTCATTTGCACATATCCTTGAGCCTTTCTTCATTATCAGTGATGCCTTAACTATAGGGCTGGGAGCCTGGATGGGAAGGGGTTGTTTTGAACCAGCAAGTCTGTTTGCTTTGGCTATTAGCAGTTTCTTGTGCAAGCTGGGCTCTGATGACATTCTGATGTTATCCAACGAATGATGGCAAGCTCTGCCTGGGCACTGCTGTTTCACTGCCTGGCAGTATGGAAGATGCAGCAGTCCTTTTGAAGAGAACAATATGGCATAGGAAAAAGAGCACAAATCAGATTTCCCTCCAAGATCTTCCCTCAAGGCAATGCCATGAATTTTTGTCTCACTCAGGAAGTCAAAACTGACTGTTTCTCAAATCAATTTTAGTCTTCATGTTAATTTTTTAAACACAAATCATGACTCTCCCTTTGGTGTAATCACCAATATAGAGTCTGAGTGTAAACTGATAGCCATCTGCACTAGTTTGAAACTAAAATGTCTCATTTTATTTGCTGTAGTTAATCAGTACCTACCCTGTGATATGCAGTGAGATTACAAAATTGACTATGTATCCCAGTATTATACACTCAAGTGACAAGGAGCTAGCTAAAATTTTAAGATATAAAATAAAAATTAAATGTGTTTTCCCTGACCTATATGTCTTTCCCCTACCTTGATTTGTTTGAAAAAAAAAATCCTTACATGATAATATGAGAAAGTCACATGAGTTCTTTAGGTTGCTAAAGATGAATATGTGGTCAAGAATGTTTCAAAGCTATCAATAAAGAGAGAATTCCACTTCTGCTGGATAATATAGCATATAAAGTTGTGTTCACATTAAGTTCGTGACATCAAGGGATTCATGCATCTGTCTAGAGAATTAAACTAATTAAGAGCACAGTTCTCTCAATATGCTGTTTTATTTTAGCATTTATGTCTTTGAAACACATAATTCCAGATATCAGGTCTTCTTTCTCTCCACATTTTATATTGCATAACACTGATTAAGACATTACTACAATACACTGTTTGCAATTAAGTCATTTTATTTATTTATTTATTTATTTATTTGCAATTAAGTCATTTTAGAAAAAAGGATTTTTATCTTCTGGGTAATATAGCTACTGTTTATTAGGGATTTTCTATATGCCATTCACCATGTTGTATGTTAAATATATGGTAGGAGTTGTTTTTGGTTTTGTCTGTTTAGTCTTCAGTTGAGATAAAATTAAGTATTTAAATGTAAAATTGAATACTTTTGGATGTATTCACAGAGTCCAGTAGCCACCACCACTATAAAACTCCAAAACACTTTTATCATCCTAAAAAGAATCCCTGTACCCAATAGCAGTCTCTTGTCATTGCCCCATCTCCCTGGCTCTTTGCAACAATTAATCTACTTTCTGTCCCTATGGAATTGCCAGTTTTGGACATTTCATATAAACAGAATCACATAATTTGCAGCTTTTCATGTATGGCTTCTCTCACACAGCATAATGTTTTCAAGGTTAATCCATTTCCTAGCATGTATCAGTACTTCATTCCTTTTATGGTTAAATACTATTCCACTCTTAGAGTGTACCACATTTTCTTTATACATCATCAGTAGATGAGTGTTTGGATTTTTTCCACTTTTTGGTTATAAATAAAACTGCTATGAACATTTAGGTGTGCATTTTTGTGCGAACATACATTTTTAATTCTGTTAGACATATACATAGGAGTAAAATTGTTTAATCATGTGCTAACTCCATCTTTAAATTTTGGAGGAACTGCCAAGCTCTTTTCCAGAATGCTTGCTCCATTTTCTATCTCTTTCAGCAATATATAAGGTTGCCAATTTCTCCATATTCTTGACAACACTTGTTACTATCTGTTCTTGTTTTAGTATAATGATCTTAGAGTATATGAAGTGGTAGCTCATGGTTTTATAGGCATTTCTCTAACAAATCATTATGAGCAACTTTCACATGCTTATTGGCCATTTATGTATCTCCTTTGGATGAATTTATATTCAAATATTTTGGCTAGTTTTCCTTGGGTTATTTTTCTTTTTATTGCTGAATTCATTGTATATTCTACATATGAGTCCTCTGTCAGATACAACATTTGCAAATATCTTCTCCCATTTTGTGGATTCTAATTTAACTTTCTTGATAGTGTATTTTGAAGCACAAATCTATTAACTTAATAAAGACCAATTTATTTTTTTTTCTTTTGTTGCTTGTGCTTTTGGTGCAATATAACAAAAAAAATAGTCTAATCAATGATCCTTAAGTTATGTTTCAGAAATTTTACATTTATCAGGTCTTAATTCAAAAACATGATCCATTTTGTATTTTTTAATATGGTGTGAGGTAGCACATCATTCTTTTGCATGTTGTTCCAGGAGTTATTTGTTGAAAAAAATCTTTCTTTGTTGAAAATATTCATTGAATTATATTGGCACCATCATCAAAAATCAATTGGCCATAACTACAAGAGTTTAATTATACTCAGTTCTTGTCCATTAATAGACGTGCTATCCTATGGCAGTACCACACTGCCTTGATTACTGTAGCTTGTCTTAAGTTTTGTAATTGGATAGAGTAGCTCTCTGATTTTATTCTTCTTTTTCAAGAATTGTAGGCAATTCTGAGTCTCTTGCATTTCCACACAAATTTTAGAATCAGCTTCTCAATTTCTGCAAAACAAATCTGAGATTCAAATATTGCTTTGCATTGAATCTATAGATGAATTTGTGAGTTTTGCCACTTTAACAATATTAAGTCTTCTTTAAATCAGTGAGTATTACATTCTATTTATTTAGGTCTACATTCTTGAACTTTCTTTGCTAAATGTGTTGCTCAATAGTTTATTATATTTAAGATGCTGGATGCCTCTGCTGGCATCTCTGCTTCCGTCTACTCTAGATCTGTGAGATAGCTCTGAGCCACGTTGCCCTGCAAGCTAGATATTGCTGCAACCTTTGCCAGTCAAACACAAAAACAAAACAAGATCTTGCTTGCCTTCTTTGTTTTGCTCATTCCAGTTTTAAAGTTCCTGTTGGGAGCACCTCACCAGCCAAGCTTAGTTTGTAAGTACAGACCTTAGTTCTTCAGAGTTAGGAAAAATAAATTAATCAGATTATTGGCATCTATAGTGGAAAGCAACCCTGTGTGAATATTCACAAAATAAGAAGGGCATTCAGATGCTGAGGCAAAGTAGAAAAAATGGCCAATATCTACTGTACATTTGCTAACTGATTAAGTACAATCACCTCATAATATAAATATTTTTATTTTTAAATTTTAAGATTTAATAAATCATGAACAAACTAGTCAATCATTTCACTTTCTCAATGCCACATCATCTTACAAGAAAGACTTGAAATTTTAAACTAAGCTTCTTTGACTCCAAAGTCATATTCTTTTTAATATAACATACTGTTGCCAATGTTAATACTACTACTGTTATTAATACTAAATACATTCCATTTCTTATAAATATATTTCTTATGTTTTTTTAAACTTTAATTTATCAATTGAGACTCATTCTATCATTTTAGCTATCCAAAATGAAAGACATACACACAAAAATATCAGTTTAATACCTGAGTGTCTGAATGATTGATTGCAAAAATTCCTGGAGAGTGATTTTGAGAAATGATTCAACCAAAGTATTTAAGATATGAAGGATAAATGTAGATTTAGGTATAGAAAGGTGACTAAGTAGATAGGTAGGTAGATAGATAGACAGGTAGATAGATAGATAAAGTTCTGTGCTAATTCATTGCTCATATATATTCCTCAATTCCACTGAGAGTGAAAAAGGGGGAAATAATGATAGAACTATGTTTGTTATTTTCATATCAGCAATTTTGATACCATTAAAATGATACAATTTGAACTAATAAATCAGGACAAAAAGATCTCTATAATCTGTCACTTAAGGATTACCTATCTTATAAGTTGGTCTTCCATCCAGTCTTCCTAAAAGGAAAGCCTTCTATTATAGATGTACAAGCTATCAAGATTTCTGGAATAGTTTAAAGATTAAAAGAGAAAGAAAAAGATATGTTTATATGCAACATTCTCTGAAAACCCAGACATAGTTCAGCTTCCAATAAAAAAATGTTACAACATAAAAAGAGCATATCTTTGATATCTTTTAATACATGCCATAAAATATTCTTTCTTGAAATCAGTTATGTAAAAAAAGAGAAAAGTATAAGAGATATTTTTAAAATTTAAGATGTTTGCTGAAATTAAATATTAAATGAAACTTTTGGAAAAAATAAAATTGGCATCATTTCTTAAAAAAATTAATGTGAGGAAATATATTAAAATTATGGTAAAAACATATGAGACAAAAACCAATTATCAGAAAGTAGGATGTTCTATCCGTGGTAGTTTTAGAAAGAGTACTGAGAAAGTGAGAGAGAAAAACAAGGAAGAATCTGAGAGAATTTCTCTGAAGTGTAACACATGGCCTCTGTTGACCTGAAATAAATAGACTGCCAGATATTTCTCTGGCAAAGATGGGTTTATCCCTGATCAGCACAGAATTGCAATGATGATCCATGTATAAGTTCCCACACAGCAAGGGAGTCATGGCTTTTCATTGGCTGTCTCATTGTCAGGAAAGAAAAGGAAGTCTTTCTTCTTCCTGTTTGGCTCAGCTCTTGTCACCAGGTGTGAGCGCACCCCTTGTTGGTCTTTCAACTCCATTGAATTGAGGTTTTTGTTTATTATTATTATTATTTTTTCTACATTTCTAAAATGAGTAGTCCAAAAAGCAACCAGAAAAATGAGTGAAGAGCAAATTCAGTCTGTCTGTATGAAATTTCACAAGTATCAGAGATAAAGAGATGATTACATGCCTCCCAAAGCGGGAAAAAACAAGCTAGTGAGAACAGTAACTATGAATAAACAACACTAAAATAACTGCAATGAAATACCCAAACCCACAACAAAGGAAGGGTAATCAGACTGGTGTCAGGTTTTTTAGTATCAATCCTATGACAGCAAATAATAGAAGCATTCTTCGAGCTTCTGATGGGCAAAGGTTTTCAACGTATTTACATCAAGCCAAACTATTATTCAAATGTAAAGGGAGAAATAAGAGGCACCTTCAGACATTTTGATTCTACTGATTTCAGCAAGTGTGTGAACCTCAAAGTCCAGTCACACAAACTTGAGATTGAAAAAAGAAAGGAGCATCTTAAGAGAATTAATATTGTATTGTTAGGCTTTGAAGATCTCCTTCACTGTCAGGAAAGACAGAGGATAAGCAGTTGTACATTCACAGAGTTCTTGGCCTCTGGGAGTAATAGGTTATTAGATGGTCTCTTTGCGAAAAGCAAACACAGGACTTTTTCCCACTTGCAAAGTTTCGAGCACTGAACTGTCTTCCTTCTGGTTGCTTACAAGAAACCTGATTCCACGTCTGGGCTGTTATCCTTGACTAAAGGAAAATTACTAAAGCAATCTGAGGATGCTTCTCTCAGAACTTAGGATGGAATGAGAAGGTGGGGATCTGATTATCTGCATCCAGAAACGCTCACATGTCGGGGGGAACAAAGCAAATGAGGTTTCATGAAGCAACTAGGGGAAATGTGATGTTCAAATGAAAATATTAAGGAACATTTTCTAAACGATATCAAGTATTTAAATGAATAAAATTCCTGAATGTGTGTACGAAGAAAGAAAACCCAAAGTAACATTTATTATCAGTCTTTTCTCTGGCTTTTTGAAACTATACTTATAGCAACAAGTAATGAATAGCCTGAAGAAAATATCAAGCTAATAAAATCTTGCATTTGTTTGTCATACAACCCATTAGACTAGAAAAATCTCATTTTAAACTGTCAGTGTCCATTGTCTTAAGAGGAACATTTGCTTCAGCTTAGCCTATTTCTTTAATTATATCAGGATATGTTTGCTCTCGTCATATCTCCTTTATTAAGAAAAAACAAACAAACATTTCTCACAAAACCAAGAGGGCCTGGGTTTCTTTAAAAGTTTTGCAATTTTCACAAGTAAACAAAATTCAAGTCTACCTACTCAGTTTTCCTGTATCAGATTTAAAAAAAAATCATGAAAAGAAAAAAGAAAATGGAGTAAGTTGGGAACACAAGTAAAACATTTAACTCTTTTGATAGTAATACTCATATACACATACACAAATACATACACAGACTCACCATTTTCAATACATATGCATGTCTGATTGATAAGACAGGGAAAATTCTGAGGAGGATATGAGACACAAAAAGAAGTTTTTAGAGCAGATAACTACCATTTTAATTGCAAACTTTAATATTTGAGTGAACAGAAAATCATCAGGTCATGTTTCTTATTACCTAGGCAGATGTGATATAGACACAGACGTGTATACAGTTTTAAAGAATATTTTAGAACTTTTATTCTCTTACTTTCGTTTTATTAGTTCCTCTTGGAAATATCATACATATAACATTGGTAATGCCAGCCAAAAATAGAAGAAGGAAGGAGAGAAGGATGAAGGAAGAAAAAAGAAACAACTCTAAGACCCTTCTCATTAGAATGTGATCTGATATACTGTGACTTACAAACTCTAAAGATCAGTGAAATCCTTATTATATATTTAGTCTTCTGTCTAAGCATAGATATTCCCTGGTCTTTCCAATGAATTATGTATTTGTTCAAATAAACATTTATTGGAGACCTTTTCAGTACTAAGAGTCCCACTGGTGTTGAGGAAAAAGAGAAGAATAACAAAGACCCACCTTCAATATTATACACACTAGTTATCCATATTAGTTGCAAATGACCCCTCACAAATAAAAACTATTTATCCAGGCACAGAGATTCTGTGCTTTGTTATGTAATAATCTTTTATTTAATCTACTACTCAGTTCCAGAAGTAAAATTCCACATCACAAAGTGTGTAACTCATTCACAACATGATTTCTCCGTGATCTGTGGATACCCTGTCTCTTAAGTAGTCAAGAATTGCATATTATTCTTCTATATAGTATTTTATTTGGCAATAGTGTCAAGAATTTGTGTAGTGAGTGGAAAGAATTCTCTTTACTATACTGTACTTTGATAAAACGCTGAAGGCTAATAGATCTTCTAGAACACTGACCCTTCAAACTTGAATCTGAATAATAAGTTTCCTATTTATGAGAAACCTTGAGAAAACATCTGTTTGATCTAGGAGTCACAGTATTAATTTTCTCTTCCTGAGCAATTGATCAGTTTGTATGTTGCAGATAATGTAACTACCTAGGTTTTCTTCTGTGAATTAAATATTGTAGAATTTATACACTTAAATATGCTGTCTAATAGTAACAAACATGCATACATTTCTTTGTAGCAACCTCACATTTGGCTCTACCTTATCTTTCTTTGTTTTGCTATCTTCTTAAGCACCTAGTTTTAATAAAATATATCCATCTCTATTTTATATATTTTGTGAAGCACCTTAATTTTTCAATAATAAAATGAGGTATTAAGTTAAAGATAAGGCTAGCAAAATTAGTCTAGTTGAATACAAGGAAGATTTTTGTAAGAATGTTCATTTGTTAAATTATTTCATTATTCAAGTAGCATTAAAGTTGTACTACTACATACTACAATATTCATGTTAGAATTAAAATATTAATAAAATATTGTACTCAAGGATCTTATGCCTGAATAGGAAGACTAAAAAGGTTAAAAGACAATTAAAATGAAATGTTCTAAGTATAATAAGCAACAGTGTTATGATCATATTCTTTTAAGTCAGAATGGATAGTTAGGAAACGATTTTAAAGAGAGGTGATGCTGAAACTGTACCATAAGTATTAACAGGCAAATTGAAAAAGAAGAAAAAAACGTTTCCATCAACAAAGCAAAATGTATAAAAGCACAGATAAGAAAAGGAAGCCTAGAATATTTGAGTAGCAAACTGCAAGGTTATTTAAAGACAAATTAGTTTCAATGATGTTGGCTTATCTCTTCAATATATTTTCAAACATAACAAATATCTTTTTTCATGTTTAATATGCAGTACAAGAGGTGTATAACACATAATATGACTTCTTATAATTCCACCCTACAATGATAATTAATTGGAATTTTTAATTTAATAATGAAATATTTATTTTGAGATAAGTTCTTGCCCATAATTGGCCTTGTATATTTGAATTTAGCCCAAATTTCAAATAATAAAGGAATGAATTCACATGATATCCCTTTCTTGAATGGAAAATAAATGAAATTGTAGTTTTAGAAAATGTGAGGGCAACTTGGTCACTCAAGTGAATCACACAGAAAGAACTATGAACAGAGAAGAAGAATATTAAATCAATTACAGAATGCTTACTACTTCAGTTTCTGTTATTCTGGTTATGACTGCTAATTTATTACTTGCTTTTGTAAGTTTATCTATGGAGATGATTTTACCTTATATTTTAACTTTTTTCATAGGTGTCTTTAACTGGAACGATCATGTGAATCTTCCATATTCCAATTTAAGATGCATGTTAAAATTACATTTAATAATAAAAAAATTTTCTTCAGTTGTAATAATTTCCATCTCAATGTGCAGGTGGTAATGCAATGCTAAAGGAAACAAAACAAAAAATTATGTAGACTAACAGACATTTAAACCCAGAGAGTAGCTAAGAGAAAATTTACTCCAGAATAATATTAATTTTACAAATGAGAAAATTGAAGACCAGAAAGATTAAGGAATTTGCTGAAGTTCATTCAGCTTATTACTGGCAAAGGTTGGTTTGGAATTCTCTACAGACTTGAAGTTTGTTTTGTTTTGTTTTGCTTTGCTTTCTGCATCTATTTTCTCCCTCATTCTGATTATTTGTGTATCACTATCTCTAGAATAAAAGTTTATTTTTCATAGTATATATGATGAGTCTAGGGGTGAGCCAGGTTTTGTGTGGCTTAAAGAGAAGATTTTCCTTAAGAAAGACAAATGCAGATGGCATTATTTTATTCTTTTTTATGGCCAAGTAGTATTCCATTGTATAAACATACCACAACTTCTTTATCCAGTCATCTGTCAATGGACGTTTAGGTGGTTTCCTACTGTAAATACAGCTACTATGACTATTGCATGTATCTTTTTGAATTAGAGTTCCCTCTGGATATATACTCTGGAGTGGGATTGCTGGGTTATAGGGTAAGTCCATAAATTTCCAGCAACATGGATGGACCTAGAGATTTTCATTCTAAGTGAAATAAGCCAGAAAGAGAAAGAAAAAAGCCATATGATATCACTCATTTGTGGAATTAAAAAAAAAAAAAAAAGAGAACACTAATGAACTCATCTACAAAACAGAAACAGACTTGCAGACATAGTAAACAATCTTATGGTTACTAGGGAGAAGTGATTGGGAATGGATAAATTTGGGAGCTTGAGATTTGCAAATGTTAGCCACTATATACCAAAAAAGATTAAAACATTTTCTTCTGTATAGCACAGGGAACTATATTCAATATACTGTAATAACCTTTAATGAAAAAGAATATGAAAACAAATGTATGTATATGCATGACTTGGACATTGTGTTGTACACTAGAAATTGACACATTGTAACTGGCTATACTTAAATTAAAAAAAAGAGAGAAATGCAAATTTATTAAGATTACTAATGGAATTATTATATTACATATAAATTCATATCATATTCAAGAGTATCTCAGTTTCTAATTTTATCAAAATTATTTTCTTTTTGCATGTAATATAGACAAGCTACAAGCATAGTGATCTATACATTTCAGCCATAGATTTATTAAGGCTTAAAATATTTTAAATTAATACATACATATCCAATTTAAATTCTGCCAATATGCACACATATGATGTTTGTCAGGTGTCCGATTGGACAAAATATTTCTAAATCATTAGAACCACTATTCATATAAGTCTAGAGATTTGTAAATTACTTGTAGCTACCATGAGATCAGATATTTATAAAACTCTTTATCATGGCCCATGTTCTGACACTAAGAAAATGATCTAATTTACTATTGTATAAAGGGAATGTTTAAATTTTTGTTCTCTAATCCTTTAGGCACCCAGAAAAAGACATTTCCTTTTAAATTACCACCTTCCCCCCAATCTCTTTATGAAAGTAAAAGAAAAGACAAGCTATTTTATTTTTAGGTGAAATCAGATCAACCTTATGTCTTTACTCAATCACCCTTTTTAGAATGTAAGCCCCAAGAGGACATAGTTGTTTTTTGCAGGCTGATGTCTTAAGCACCCAACACATAAAGAAAACCAAGTATTTTTGAATAAAATAATATTTTAATTCAAAATATAGGTGTACCCTATAACGTTGAAGATATTGCTATTGACACCAATTATTTCTGTGACTCTTATTATAATAGACGTTTATTTTACAAGACATATGTATCTTTTTTCCAAATGTTTAGACTTTTGAATCACTAGTACCTCTTTTTGGCAGTGGACCAATAGTGTAGACTCACTCTGCCTCTTCTGATGTCATCTGTGTAACACAGCAAACATTTTAAGACACCAAATACTAAAGCTTGAGTGTATTAGCCAGGCCAAGTATAAGGAGCTATCTGTGCCCTTAGTAGTGACATCTATTAGTTTCAGGAGATTATTTCATAATTCAGCACTACCAGGAAAAGATCTGAACAAAAATACATTGTTCATTTTTTTCCTTTACTTATGAAAGAGATTAGATTGTCAGATTTAATACAGACAAAAGTTCTTTCCAAAAACATTTTACCTTTTCTCAGGACATGAAACCTCTGCTCAAGAAACAATAAACGTGAAAAATGATTTCCTAGCAACTTTTCCTCCTCTGATTGTTTCAGTTAAAAGGTAGTTTTAAATGTAGAAATTCAAATAGAATTTAGAAGTGGCTTTAATGGTAAGATGGCTTTTACAATGAAAGATAATTCACCAGCCCTCAGTTAAATGATTCCTGAGAGGATAGGGTTCTGAAAAGTTAACATATGAGAAAATATTATAGCATTCATAGGTTACAATTGAACAGAATGAAATAGGCTATCTATATATATATTTAATTGGTTAGATTCATATTACACTTTAAACTTTGGGATAAAAAGAAAGAGCAATGCAAAAATTAACTCAAATTACATTTTATGCTTGGGAGGAGGAAGCAAATAAGGCAAAAATTATTTCCATTATTTTGCCAGACTGTACTATTTTTACATTCTTAGAGGATGCCAAAATGCAGAATAATTGATAGTTTAATGTACTGTTGTTGCCAGACCAAACTTGGGTCTGCTTACCTGCAAAAAGTAGAGCCAAGTCTATTGACACTGGGTTGTGGCGAAGGAAAGTGCAGCATTTATTACAAGACATCAGGCAAGTAGTCTGGGACAGCTAGTGCTAAAACACCCCAAACTCCCCAAAGGGTTTCAGCAAAGCATTTTTAAAGGCAAGGTGAGGGAGGTGGGTCTTGAGGTATATGATCAGCCTGTGCACAGTTCTCTGATTGGTTGATGGTGAGGTAACAGGGCAGTGCCATAGGGTTGAACATATCAATCTTTAGGCACCAGTGGGTTTAGCAAGGCTAACCATTTATCTTGTAGCTGTTGACCTTAGATTTGAGGATAATATCTCTTTGGGTTTACTCAAATAAGGGAAATACTATACTTATAAATAAAATGTGTACATTATTTATAATAGACATGCCACATTATTGATGTTTTTAAAACTTTTCTATGAGAGACATTTATTTTTTATGCTATCAAATTTAAAAAGAAGTAATATGCTGACAATATTAAAACTGTGTTACATAGTATGTGTGCAAGCTAATGGAACAAATTAATGGATGTCTTCTGGAGGATACAAATCAATTATGTGTAATATAATATATTAATATATAAGATAAAAAGTATATATTATATATATAAAGTTTAAATGGGTTTCTTTAAATATCCTAACTTTGGAATATAAATATTGGAGTATCTTTGGTTAATATCTGTAGGCTTCAGGAGCTGTAAGTAGCTGTGGAATGTAATTTTTGTCACCACAGACTTACTGTGTCAATGGAGAATAAAGCATTAGATCAAATTCTAATGCACATGTAAAATATTTATTTGCAAATCAGGCGGAAACAAAACTCGACATGCTTGATTTGTAAGCTAAACAAAGTGCTGCTCTTTGTAGTGAAATACAGTGAAAATTACTGTTTAAATTAAGCAATTGAATACCATATTTGACCAGACCCAAAAATGCCTTTGACTTTGAACAGGCTACTGAACAACCTAATGTAATTATAAATTTATAATCTTTTTCTATATTCATATAAATGTTGATATGAGGGCAGAAGTGTTTGTAAAATATTTCTCCTTAGTCCATATATCTTAAAGACCATTCATTTTACTAAGGGATAGAAAATTTCTATTACTAATTATACAAAAAAAAAAAAAGTATAGGATTAAAATAAATGATATGTTTGTAATAGTACACAAATGAATCTGAATTTCTGATTAGAGTTGTTTAAATGCTAACTGATCAATCTTCTTTGCCACCCTTCCCCGACTCATTTCAGATAAGGATAATTCAAATATTAATTAATGGGTCTCAATAAAGATTGAAGCAACAACAAAAAAAAAAAAGAAAAATACATTGTACTCAATATGTTGATGTATTCTACCATAGAGACAATAGAGGAATTAGAACTTTTAGATTTTTATGAGTAAAACAACTTTAAATTGTTGCTAGTACATCATCTCATGTTAAATGTATAGATTCTCACACTATTTGTTAATAAAAAGACAAATGCTCTGATCTATAATTTTTGGTTTTTTTCTTTAGGGTTTTTAGCTTTTTTAAAACAATAATCCCATCATTTTTCCCCTAAAATACAGCCTATCATAGGGGGGTTAATTAAGTTTGTTTGTTTATTTGTTTACTTTTGATGGAAGGACTGGGGATTGAACCCAAGACTTCGTGCATACTAAGTACGCACTCTACCATTGAGCTGTACCCTCCCTTTGCCTATCATTTTGTTTTATCTGTAGTATAAAGTATTATATTTTGTTAAGACTATGTTAGTTATATAAAGTGCCATCAAAATAAATACTGAGATCAATTTTACCTTTTTGATCGTGACAAATATAAATAGTTGCATATTCCATAAATCAGTATGAATAAACCCAGACTGATTATTCAACATCTTCAAGCAGTAACTTGATGCTGAATTTCAATAATTACTAAACATTAGAAATAACGTAAAATGTTAGTATTATAGGTAGAATTTATAACTAAAAAGAATAAGAAGAGAATTATAAGAAAAAGGGTGCAAAAAACAATTGGACTGGTGTGAGTAAAGACCATTTCTCTGTTTCTTAGTAGACAGCACTTTGACCTTGACCATGTTTTTGACCCTCAGTATATGAAATCACATTAAACTAAGAGTTACTTTTTAATAAAAAAGGCTAAGTTCTAAAATCTCTCCCAAGATCTTTTAAGTACATTTTTTCACTTAATTCCCACAACAGCTCCTAGAGATGAATATTATCATTATCATTACTTATAGATTAGAAAACTGAAATTCAAAAAGTTGGAGCAATTGACTTTCAGTTACAAAGATACTCAAAAGTTTTTGCATCTAATTCCATGGTCCAACAGTTACTTTTTATTAATATTCTGCTCAGGTTCTAGCTTGGAAAACACCTTCATGTCAACCAACTACACTAGGCCTTTGGTACCCACAGGTTCTGCAACACCAGATTCAACCAACCATAGACTGAAAACATTTGGGAAAAAAATTCCAGAAAGTTCCAAAATGCAAAGTTGAATTTGCCATGAGCAGATGGCTATTTACATGGTATTTACAGCTATTTACATGTCATTTACATTGTATTAGGTATTACAAGTAATCTAGAGATGATTTAAAGTGTATGGGATGATGTGCATACATTATATGAAAATACTATGTCATGTTATACAAGGGACTTGAGCATCCTCTGATTTTGATATGGGAGGGGATAGTCCTGGAACCAATCCCCTGCAAATATAGAGGCCTGACTGTAATCCCAGGGAATGGGTCAATTCCTAAGACTTTCTAATGGACTGATGTGTATCCTGCTGGAATGAAAATAGGTATCAATGAGATAAGACATTTAGGGACTTGTGAGTAGTCATTTTCAACTTCTGCAGTTGCTTCTTTTATTTACATTTATTTTTATTTGTTTCCATTAAATTAAATACAGCTGCATAGGTATAGCAGAACTGGGGTTAGGAGGAAATCAACATGCTTTTTTTTGCTGCCTCCTCAAATACCATTTTCTAGAATCAGCTAAAAACTATAGCAAGCTTACCACAATAAAATGATGGATTCCTGGAAAGCTAGTCTTAATTCAATTATTTTATCTCCTTTACACATTCATTTATAAATTTTGCAATACTGAAAATAATATAAATAAGAAAAAAAGCTTAGTAAAATTTCCTATTTAAATTGCTTCTCCACATTTTGATTCACACGCTTC
The DNA here is from genome assembly GCF_009834535.1 of Camelus ferus. Classification (NCBI taxonomy): domain Eukaryota; kingdom Metazoa; phylum Chordata; class Mammalia; order Artiodactyla; family Camelidae; genus Camelus; species Camelus ferus. The sequence goes on from NC_045709.1 coordinate 55,912,705, forward strand.
CCTAGTGTGATCATTTTATTAAGGAGTGAAAGAAACATGTTACAGCATTATCAGTTTTTAAATAAAATTCACTCACAATTATTTCATAATATATGATCCCTTAATTCTAACATTTAGGAAGCCCTAAGATCTAAGGCTGTGTACCCAAATCCCTTCACTGGTAGTCCCTCTTGGCAAAGAAAGTGTACTTGATCCTCATTTTAGACATTGATACCTGCTTTTGACTACAAGTAGCTAATGTGAGTCTGTGTTAACAAAAGTCAATTGCTGCTAGAATATAAGTAAGCGTGAAATGACAGACAAGGGCCATTAGTGAAAAAGTTTATAGTAGGATCTCTAACCTTGGCCATTACATCTAGAATTTTACAGAAGGTAATTAATCTATCTGTATTCCCCTAAAAGATTCAACATGGAAAAGCAAATATAAGTAGTTCATTAAAATTGAACTGAAACAGTTGATTCTCATTGCTTCAGACAATCTTGAAGACAACGAATAAAAATGTTGCCAATCTTACAAGATACTGAAGAATAAGGATCCTTTTTGTTTGCTTTCTCTTATCTTTGAATGCTGCTACTGTCACACAACATTAGATAACAGCTTAGACAGAGAGAAAAGGCTGCAATAATGAAACATGCAACACAGAACAAGAGACTGCAGGGCATGGAATAGGACAAGGATTTAGAGGAGATTAATTTGCAGACCGTGTGGATTAACAGAGGAATCTTGATGCAGAGGGTTACAGGGCAGAGAAGAACAGGCTGGCAAAGCCAGGAAGCACGTAAGACACCTGATCGACATTGTTTTGATGACCAGATTTACAGAAGTGAGATAAACCAATTCACAGCTTCCCAAAGAACACCCTGAAGATCATATATTTGTTTTCCTTTTGCCTATGCCATTATACTTGCAATACATATACAATAAACTTGGTCTAGGATCCATTAGTAATAAATAAAATAAGTCTGTCCCATGTGTTGTTTTATTGAATAAGAGAGGTATTTTATTACCTTAGTCTCTCTTCTTCAATGAATTTCCCCTAATACCAAAATTAACTTTCTGAAACACAATTCTGATTGGATATTTACCTGACTAGAAAGAACAAACTCTTTAACATGACATTCACAGCTCATCAGTATTTAGCCTTTGCCTCATGCTGTCTTAAACTATGCTACTTCCCTCTGCTCTACACTCTGAGATCTACCACACTGCAGTCTTACCAAGCTGGAAACACACAAAGCTGTTTTATAGCCGACTTTGCACAAGCTGTTGCCCCACCCAGACTGACCCTTCTATTTCCCTTCCAGACAATTCTTATTCATCTCATAATATTTGGGTCTAATGTCATTTCCTATGTAAGTTCTTCCTTTATCACCCTTTGCAAAACTAGCTGTCCTCTCCTCTGCATTCTGGGTACATAGGGAGCGTATCATATCACCTATGCTTGTGGATCATACTCATTTAATTATCATACATAGTCCATTGGCTTCTAGGATAAAATTATGTCATACTCATTTTTATTCAACTGCCTACAAGTGCCTAAAATGTTGCTAGTTCATATTAGAATTTGGTTAAATGAATGGAAGACACTGTCATCGATTGCAGAAAATCATTAATAAACCCATTTAAACAAAAAAGTTCCCTGTTAAGATAACACACACACGTCTAATTTCTATATATACTTGAAGTTCCAATATACTTTTTTTTCTTTTAGTCAATAGAACCTAGAAGAAACTCAAAAATCTCAGTTCAATCAACAAATAATTAATAATTGACAAAATATAAACAGGGTCTTAACTAATGAAGGTATTAATAATTACTAGATCTTTACGCATACCGCTTCAAGGTCAGTATGTAACAGAAACATAAACTGTGCTCCAATGTGGGGGAAATTAATCTCTGAGAGAGCAAATAGAAAACAATATTAGCTCTGAAATGTGTCTGATGGCTGTAAATCACTGGGTATGATAGTTTTGACCTTCGACTTGATAAAATAATTCCTTTAAACCTTTGACACTTGCTTTATTCGAGATAATAGCACAATTACCTTTTCATCTGCTGTTCTGTTAGAAAGTTTTCTTAGAAAATGAAAACTGTTTAATTCTTTAGTTAAAAAAAATTCAAAAAAAGACCCAGAAAAAGTCCTATAATTCAAGTATAATCCAAAATATGTTGACTCAGAAAAATTGATATTCTAACTACTTTTTGGGTTATGATGTGGACAATTATTCCTTTGATAATTAAAAAGTCATATTACCCTATAGGAAATACTGAGAAAATAGAAATATTTTAAATTCTAAAACCAAAATTGTTTCCTTTTACTATTCACAATGGTATCTTAAATAAAACATTGAATTTCTTATTTATAGTGATTTGACATAATAATTTGGAAGTTTATTCTATAAGCATTTATTAAGTAATGAATACTAATTCAACAATATGCTAAAAATTAGCTTAAAATTTAAATTTGATACAGAACCAGTATATATTTTCATAAAGGAAATTTTCTTAAAGCTTTATCTTTTAATTCTCTTTCAAACTACTATATAACCCTTTTTACATCTTTAGGCATTTCATGTCATATACTGCATTTCAAGCCACTGAAGAAGATTAATTTGTTAGTCTGTGCCTTAGGTTGCCTAATTAATCCATTCTTCCCTTCTTTCTTTATTCCTCCATGGCTCATTTACTCATTTATTGAGTGTCCATTAGGTCCAAATCACAGTTGTAGATGCTTTGTGAAATGTAATAATCAAAAAAAAAGTTTTTCTTTCACAGAGATTTTAGTTTGTTAGATACCCATCCTAAATTAACTTAATATAAGCTGGAAATAAATACAATCTTTATTTAAAAATTTTCAGACTATAGTTGCATTCTTTGCAGCTTGGTAAGGAAGAGAACATTTTCTCTCTGGAGACTTGGGTGGAGATTTAAATGATGGGTAAAATTTTGATTTGGTACCACAGGGACAATCTATTATAGTATAGAGTACAACATAAGAAATGTCATGAAAGATAGGATACATGGAACATAGATGAACAGTAATTATTGCTTTTTACTGATTTGAATAATTTCTGTATGTATTGGTGGTAGATACAATTTTAAAATTCTAGCCGGGCCCATAGGGAATCCTAGAGGCAAATCTCCAGTTTAAGGAACCCCATGTGCTGCAGGAATGGGCTGCACTGGCACCTCCACCCTGTGCAATCACTGTCTGAGAGTGGTCGGTGAGAAGCGTGGTCTTGGTGCAAATTCCATGGTTGATACAGACAGTCAGTAGTCAGTTATGAGTAGCACATTTTTATGGTTGCTTAACCACTAAAAGTGAGTATTCACTCTTTGCCATAATTAGCCTGTTCTGTTCCTGTTTTTCTCAAGTGGTTCCCTTCACTTACAATGTCTTGCATCTGTGTTTGTCAATATTCTAGTCAACGTTTACACCCCAGCTCACTTGCCTTATCTTCTGCGGTATCTTCTCTTTGATCACTCAGTTACAACCCATGGCCTCTGCCAATACGTTTCTGTTTTACCTCAATTGTAATTTTAAAAAGTTTACTGAAGTATAATCAGTTTACAGTGCTGTATTAATTTCTGGTATACAGCATGGTGATTCAGTTTTATATATATATATATATATGTATATATTATATATGTGTATATATAATATATATGAATATGTATATAGATGTGAATATATGTGTATATATTCCTTTCATATTGTTTTTCACTACAGGCTATTAAAGACATTGACTTTAAAAAATTTTTCTCAATTGTAATTTTTGCTTTATTAAGCCAATGAGTGGCTACAGGAAAGCTGGCATTTAGAAGAGTAAGCACTTCAAATCCATTACAATTACAATTTGTTTTTTAATTTTCACATGTGTTGAGTAGTCCTCACTTATCCACAGGGGAGATATTCCAAGACCCCCAGTGGATGCCTGAAACTGTGAATGGTACCAAACTCTATTTATACTGTATTTATTCCTATATGTTAATACCTATGATAAAGTTTACTTTTAAAATTAAGCACAAGAGATTAACAACAATAACTAAGAATAAAATAGAATAATCTTAATAACATATTGTAACATGTGAATATGCTGTCTCTATTTCTTGCTCTCAAACTGTCTTATTGTGCTGTACTCATCCTTCTTCTTCTTGTGATGATATAAGTTGATAAAATGCCTACGTGCTGAGATGAAGAGGGGTGAATGATGTATGTATGCATTGTACTGTACTGTTAGGCTACTACTGACCTTCTGACAATACATCAGAAGATGGCAGATCTTCTGCTTTGAGTCATCCTGGATCATTGAGTCATGAGGATGTTGACAGTTGGATCTCAGGATCAGGCAGTGTTGACAGTTCGGGGACCCCAGGAAGGACAGAGTGGGACAGCATGGGATTTCATCATGCTTTTCAAAATGGCACACACTTTAAAACTTATGAATGGTTTATTTCTGGAAATCTCCATTTAATATTTAATATTTAACTAAAACCATGGAAAGGGAAACCATAGATAAGGGGGGACTACTATACAACATTCTTACTTTAAAACAATGACTCAATATTACATGAAATCATTCTTGGGCTTTTCATAAGACAAGACAACCATGTGTTGATTTAGCAAAATATTTAGAGAGGACACTTTTTGTGGAAGGTTCTGTATTGGTATTTTAAGTTGTCTAAATGAACCACACATAGTTGGAGCCCTCAGAAATAGAGGCAACGTGGCATCCTGGAGTGTATTTAAACCTTTAGCTGGTCCCTTCAGAAGACTCTCCCCATATTCCCCGCAATACTACAGACTGAAGTTTGATTAGAAGACCTAGGGCCTTGTTATTTGGCTTTCACAATCCTCATCATGTTGAACACTTATATAATGTTATAGATTTGCCAGGCACTTTTTTAAGTGTTTTGCATGTATTATTTCATTCAATCCCTGATACCGCCCTGTATGTTAGGTACCATGAATAACTCAATTGTACAAATCAGGAATCTGAGGCACAAGAGGTTAAGTCACACTTCCAAGTTTGTGTAGCTGGCATATACTTTTTAATAGACAGAATGTATTGATGGAATGATTGAAGAAGGCATATAAGGAAAGGAATTTATAAATACATCTTCTGTATTTGAAAGTATTTCCTGAGTCCTTCCTTTTTTCTTATATCAACTTCCACCACATCATTACAAGACACTGTCATCTCTCACACACACTATTGGCAGGGACACATTCATTTTGATTTCTCCACACCACATCCGGTGTGATATATTGTTTTTAAAAATTAATACAGTTGCATTATGTCCCTGCTTAAAACATTTCAGTAGCTTCACATTTCTCTTAGGATTAAATAAAAAAATTGTGCTGGCACGTAAAAAGGCCCCACACTGTGTGATACATAACTTTCAGCCTTATTGCACACTGTACTGCCTGTTCCTCAACTTCCCAGTTTTCTTGTCTCATTAGCCTTCTTGCAGCTCTTCAGACACACTCTGCTTCTTCCTGCCACAGGACTTTACACCAGTGTTCCTTCTGCCAAGATTTCCTCCCCCTCAGTAAATTCTGTTCTTCCCCTAGATCTTAGCTCAGTCATCACTTGTTCACTTTGGACAAGAACCATTCCTTTTGTCATGTAGAAGGTACTAAGGTAGCATCTATCTGATGTACATTTCTTCCTTCCCCACCCACTGTACACTTTGTGAGGATATGAGCTCATAGAAGGTACACTGTAATTATTGGAAAGCTGGATGGATAACGAATGAATCTATGCAATGGAAATTGGATAATAGTAAAACTGATGTTAGCTGACTGCTAAACTTCTATGACAGCCTCAGTTTCATACACCACACATAACACACACATACACACAGAGGACGTGAATGGAAGATCTTAGAGACTTGCAAGGTAGACACATTATTGGTAGGAGACATCCACCATGGTTCTAGCACAATTGCCATTTTCCACTGTGGCAGTTATTCTCAATCTTAACTGCACATAAGAATCACCCAAGGGAATTTTTAAACATTTCTATATTAGGCCTTAGCCCAGTCTAATTCAACCAGAATTTTGGTAATTTAGACAACAGTATTTTTTCAGAGGTTCCTAAATTACTTTATTGGGCAGTCAAATTGGCAATCACTATCTCAGTCAAGGAAAGAGGGAAATACACACATACAAATTATGCTTTTACTCTTTGTTTGTGGAGCAAACAAAAATATATATATTTTAAGCCTAGATGATTTTATAGGACTGCATGAAAAATATCCCCAGTAACATAGCCCATTTTGTTCTACCTGTGGTCAACATTTTAAAATTATATTTGTATTAATCTACTTGTATTTTACATCATAATTCTATAGGGAGAGATTTATATAGAGGGATTGCATATATTACATATTATATGCCTTTATAATATTGGGGAAATTTTCACAAAGTCTTTCTATCTCTCTCTCTCCACCTATACATACACACATTATATGTCTGTGTAATGTATATATACACAAACACACACACATATATAAATGTATACACATAATGTATGTATTTAATATCATTGGGAACATTTTATAAAGCAATGTCTACAGAATATATATAATTTTACTTATTTATTTCCCCATTCCCCATTATGTAAGTTATTTTTGTTAAATTCTTTGCACAGAACAACTGTAAAAATGTTCATTTTTATGAATTATTATTTAGTGATTAATTGCTTCTGAAGTAAAACTATACGATGGCAGTGGAATTAAGTCACCCTAATCATTAGTTATAAATATTTACTAGCTGCTACTATAACCTTGATGATAATTTTTAAAAATGGTTTAGAAAAGAAAATCAAAAATAAGTAATGCCTAGAAAGTCATATGCATATTATGAAGCCATTGGTGATTTAGATATATTTTGTGAATTCCATAAAGTAATCATCAGTATTGTAGTAATTTATTTAACATAACAATTAAGTCAAAAGAAATTTAAATGCATTATTATTCGTTTAAAAATAAACATTCTCTACCTAGGCAAAAGGGAATCTCTTTTCCACAGCTTATGAGTTTTAAATTATGCAATTAATGGTAAATATGTAAACAGTAAAGCAATACTAAAAATCAGCTTTAAATTTTCATTATTTTTCACAGTAAAAACACCTAATCTCTTTAACTTGGATGGATTTAGAGTCTGGAATAAATTTAGCATCACTTAATGGATAACTTTAACAAGGATAGAGAAGGTTGAGCGATATTCCATTATATAAATATACTACAAGTTCTTTGTTTTTAACATTTTTTTATTGAGTTATAGTCATTTTACAGTGTTGTGTCAAATTCCAGTGTAGAGCACAATTTTTCAGTTATACATGAACATACATATATTCATTGTCACATTTTTTTCTCTGTGAGTTATCACAAGATCTTGTATATATTTCCCTGTGCCATACAGTATAATCTTGTTTATCTGTTCTACATTTTGAAATCCCATCTGTCCCTTCCCACCCCCTACCCCCTTGGCAACCACAAGTTTGTATTCTATGTCTATGAGTCTGTTTCTGTTTTGTATCTATGTTTTTTTTGTTTTTGTTTTTTTTACATTCCACACATGAGCGATCTCATACGGTATTTTTCTTTCTCTTTCTAGCTTACTTCACTTAGAACAACATTCTCCAGGAACATGCATGTTGCTGCAAATGGCGTTATGTTGTTGTTTTTTATGGCTGAATAATATTCCATTGTGTAAATATACCACATCTTCTTTGTCCAGTCATCTGTTGTTGGACATTTAGGTTGTTTCCATGTAAATAGTGCTGCTATGAACATTAGGGTGCACGTATCTTTTTGCATTAGATTTCCCTCTGGATATATGCCCAGGAGTGGGAATGTTGGATCATATGGTAAGTCTATTTTTAGTTTTTTGAGGAATCTCCATACTGTTTTCCATAATTGCTGCACCAAACTACATTCCCACCAGTAGTATAAGAGGGTTCCCTTTTCTCTACACCCTCTCCAGCATTTACTGTTCATGGACTTTTGAATGATGGCAGTTCCCCGTGTTCTTAACAACATTTGATATAAAAAAAAAAAAAAACTTTTAAAGTAAAAAAAAAAATTTAAGTATGGTTGTCAAAAATTTTCTCTCAAAGATGTTTTACTTTTATATCCTGATTATTCTGATTATCACTTATCTCAAGTGTTTTTATATGCTTATAGGACTATCTAGGTTAGTGACTGGGAAGTTGCACACTGGGTAATCCAGAGTGGAAAGAATGTAGGTGATGGGCACATAGTATTATTCATGTGAAAAATCTTATAAATTTTGTATTTTATATAAGCTATCCTTTATGAGTAAAACATTTTTATAAAATCAAGTAACCTAAATATGTTTTTTTTAAATATCATGAGTTAAAACTTTTTATGGAGTATATAACTGAATAAATATTTACGAAAATTGATTAAAACTTGTGCAGTGATGCTCAAGAACTTATTTTCAAAGTCAATAAAATGTTCTGTCTTCCCAAATCCAATAGAAATTTGTACTTGATCAGAGATATGCAGGTAAATGTTTGACACATCCTCCTAGAAACACTCTTCATTTTTAGTTTCCAAATACCAGAAGCCTCTGGAAAACCCTCTCACCCATCTGGTCATTTCTTCTTTGTCTCATTTGTTCTTTTATCTTGTAATTGAGATTAGCGTCACTCCAAGTAAGACCTTGCTTACTGTGAATAAAATCCTTATTTCCGTTTTGCTAAATATTCATTGTCTGATATGTATGAACTCAGTGAGGGCAGGGACTTCACCTTGTTCACCTGTGTTCACACATGGATATTATACACATCAATGAATAGTAGTTGAATGAATAAATGAATGAGTGAATAAAAAAGTGTCATTTTACTTTCACATCAGTGTTGAAAGACAGTTTTCCATAGGCTTCTTGCATTTTCGCACAACTTTTGAGCAGCCCCTCCCCCAAATTATTATAACAGAAAGACTAGGAAGATAAAGATAATTCCTATCTCCCAAGTGAAAAGAAGGCATAGATAAAAGTATGAAGACAGTGTCTCCTTCAGGAGTAATGGGCATGCGAGTTCATTGCCCATCATAAATTCACTTACTTTCTTGTAGTACAAGCCACTGCATGTGCAAATTCCACCTGGCTTTTGCCAAAGTAAAAATTGTATCAGACAAACAGACAAGGAATACTTTATTCAAGGCTATTGCAAAAGGAAGAGAGGCCAGAACTGAGGTTGAACTCAACTCCACTGAAACAAGGGTGGGAGCGCTTTTAAGAGCTGGAGTGAGTGAAGGGAAATCATAGACAATCTGTTTCTTAATTGCCTTCCCTAAAGGTGAAGTAAACTTTCTATCTTCCAGACAAGAGGTAGACTTACAACTTGAAGCCAGGTGAGAAAGCTAAGCTCCTATTTTACCACAGAGACTGGGAGATAAGGATGCTGTCTTTCTTGAATATTAGATTTCAAGTAGGTGGCTCCCAGGTCCTTGAGAAAGAGAGCCCTGGGTTTTAACACTGGCAAGAGGCTTTTTAAAAGACTTACATCTCAAAAGGTCAGAGAACTTGTTTTGCAATTACAAGTTTTTTGAAGTAAATGCTCTAAGGAAAATGAGGTCAGAACCTTAGAGGCAGGAAAATCCTGTCTAAAGTTTGAGTTTCCCAGAGGCTGAGGGACGTGCTGAAGCCCTCTTTGCATCATCGTGTGGGAACTGGGGCTTGGAGATCCTGTCAAAAAAATAGGGATACTCTGACTATTGCTGTTGCTTGGAGTAATAACTACCTTTCCTCTTTGCCCTAGGAGTCTTGTGTCTTCTCTCAATATGTATGCATAGGTGGCAGTTTAACTTGTCAGCTGGCAAGTATGGTAAAATCACAGATGCTTCAGAGTTCTTAACAATCAGACATTGAATTTTGAACTTTGAGGGAAAATTCACTGGAATTTCTCTATGATAATGAAGTAACTTCAGTGAATATCAACATAATATTGAAATATTTAGCAGTTTTTAACATGTAAGAAAATTCACCGAATGAAGAAATTAATTTACTAGAAAAACACTGTATAAAAGTTGTATATATCTTCCCATTGATGATTCACTATTAATTTATTTTAATTGTTTGTTTAACGATTTCTGTTTATGAAATAAAAGTCATCATATTTTCTAAGCTCTAGATAAGTTTATTATGAAGTGATTGGGAGGCCAAAACATAGAGGACCCTAATTTGAAATTCAAACTGATATTACATTGCTTAATGCAGCATTGTTTAAAGTAATAAAGTACTTTAAACTGCAGTGTAGGACTATTCTTCAAAAGCGGAGACACAAGATGCATCGTCTCTGATTTTGAGATTTTGCCTCTTCATATGGACATAGACAAAGGAAATTTCTTTTCTTTCATACAGCATCTAGGTCATGATGTTACCCCAAAAAGGGAAAGGGAAGAGACCCCAGTTCTTTCCTTAACCGAAAGATAAGAATTCAAATGGGAGACAGAAGAATTGTGTAACAGCGAAAGATTTTGAAAGTTGTATTTAGCAAAGGGAAACAATACCTCCAAGAACGGGAGGTGGGCAGATCCAGAAGAGGACGGCAGCCCTGGTCTTCGTCCCTTCTCTTACACCCTCACTTAGAGGTGGTCTCTCGACTGATTGACGGCTCTTGCCCCTGGAGTGCTTAGTCATACCTGTCCCCTTTTGTGCATGTCCTTGCCCATGATGCACACAGAAAAACCCATGGTAGGACCCAAATCGCAATGCTAATTATATTACAGTGAGCATCGGATCATGTCCAGTTAGGTCCTTGTCACTATCAAGCAGTCATGGATGTCGGGTTCTAACCAGTTTCTTGCTGGCACTCACTGAGAGGAAGCAAAGCCTCTTTATGCTGGAGGTGGGCATACTACCATCTTCTGGACCATCTCTCCCTTGCCTTGTCTGCCTGGTGCCTCCACTTATCTAACTACCTAACAGTAATATTTAGCTTTGGTTCTCTTTTTTTTTTTTTTTCATTTGAATGAAATGATTCAGTTAGTAGTGAACAGTGTCTGCTTCATTGGAATTGTTTCTTCACCACTAGAGCTTATTCTGAATGGTGTCATAGTTGTTACTGTTAATTTGATTTTAAACCTCAGTGTGGAATGCATCCATTCAGTTGTCACTGCCCCCATGCTTTAGGTGTGACAGTGCTGGAAGGCCCTATTTATGCCGTGGGAGGTCACGACGGCTGGAGCTACCTGAACACAGTGGAGAGGTGGGACCCTCAGAGTCAGCAGTGGACGTTTGTAGCCAGTATGTCGATTGCCCGCAGCACAGTTGGTGTGGCAGCATTGAACGGCAAGTGAGTAGACTTTTTCTCTTCCTCTAAGTTTTTCAGTGAATATTCTTTGTAAAATAATTTTTAGTAAACTGCTTTGATACAAAAGTCTTTTTAAATCTTTTGTTTTTGATGTTTCTTGAAATTTAGTCGTTATGGAGACTTGACAGATCAAGTCTGCATATTTTTCTGGTTGTCTCTTCTTATAAAATAGAAATCAAAGCTTCTTCACATTAATTGCTTGTTAGAAAGTATCCAGTATATTTCATGAGGACTATGTGAACTGAATTTCTGCATATTTATATCCTTTCTTTTAAAATAGTCTTGAGTTGCCTTCAAAGGGCTACTAAAAATTTGGTACTTAATATATAAATTTTGCATGATTATATCAGTCTCTCCACTTTCTCCCTTTTCCATTTCTATCACCCTAAATCAGAAATTTTCCAACTCAACACTGTTGATATCTTGAATCAGATAATTCTTTATTAGAGGCGGGGCTCTGTCCTGTGCATTGTACGGTGTTTAGCAGCATACGGACTTTCATCCCCTAGACGCCAGCTATATCCCCCTGCCCAATGTGATAAGCAAAAAAGTCTCCAGACATTGCTTAATATCCTCTCTGGGGTCACTATACACTCCCTCGTACTCCCATGAGAGGTTCTGCCATGAACAAAACTAATAACACCTCTGGCTGGGACAGCTGCAAAAGCTTCCAGTCTCTTTACTTCTCTTTCCACTACAGTCCACTTGCTTAACCAGTCAGCATCGCCCTGTAAATGCAAGTAATATATCAGTTCCCTTTGTGCTTAGAATACAATGCATATCTTTACTTAAAGGGACCCACTGGACCTTGTTTCTCCTTACTCTACATTTTTTCTCTATACATCAGCCAAAGTGCCTTTTTTTTATGCTTTAGATGTGGCAAGCTGTAACCCAACTCAGTTCCTTCCAATGTTCTCTTTTCTTCGTCTGAGATGCTCTTCCTACTAATCCTCATGTGCCTGGGTCTTTCTCATTGTTCAGATTTTCATCTTAAAAATGTGTCCACACAGAGAGTTATTTACTATTCATCCTATTTAAAATAGACCACCCTGCACACTCTCCCAAACTGTTAGTATTTTCTATCTTTTTTCACTAACATACATGTTCAATAAACGTTGAGATTTTATCTGCAACATTCATTATTATATCCCTGGGCATAATATGCATTCATTATTTCTTCTGAGTAAACTTTGAAAGAAACACTCTATCCAATTTACTCTTAATAACCTTTAACAATCTAAATTTTTTCTAAATATATGTGTGAATTTATAAAGTTATTATTTAAAAATATAAACTGTCTTTCTCACTTAAATATATACTTCTTATGTTTCTAGACACTTATTTCATGAGAAATGATAGAAGAAATTATATATATGGTATCATATATATTATCTTTAAAAGTTATATTTTACTGAGCTTGTAAAATTTAGCAGAAGGCAGTTGTACATTACTTCTAATTCTATGACTATTAATAATTCATTTTGTATTATTACATCTCCCTTTGTACTATTATTATCCTCCAAATTTGGTATTTTTATGTGTTAGCATTATTACTAATTTTGTCTTTTCTTATGTTTTGTGAATGCCGTTTGGTTCTGTTTCTATTTTTAATCAGATGTGTGCATATAGTGGAGTCATGCTTGGTTTCCCTCATTAATTTGTGCTTGACTTAGCTGTCTTTATTATGTCTTGAAATTCAGAATTTAACAAAAGATAGTATTAATAATTTCTTTCTAGTTTATTCTTCTTTAACATATCAAAATTTTACTTAGTCATTCTCTTATAAATGTGCATTTTAATATTTTCCACTTCTTAGTTATTAAGAACAGTGCTGCTGTGAACATCTTTACATATGTCCATTGCAAACATGTGTACACATTTTAGCTGGGTGTAGACCTGGAACTGAAATTGCTGGATTATACAGTATTCTTGTGTTCAGCTTTAGTAGGTACTGCCCAGAAGATTCTGAAAGTGATTTTCCTACTTTATGTACACATTAACAGTGTATTAGAATTCTAGGTACTCCACTTCCTACTGACTTGGTAATGTCATCTTTCATGGTTTTTATTTATTCTGGTGAATAGCGCTATCACATTCAGTGAATGACTAATGAGATTGAGCATGTTTTTACATATTTATTAACCTTTTGTATATCCTTTTGTTGAAGTATATGTTCAAGCCTTTTTCCATTCTCTATTGAATTTTCTGCCTTTTTCATTTTGCTTCTTGGAGTTCTTCATATGCTCTGGAAATTATTTCTAGATAAATGTATCTTTCTTTATTAGTATTATATTGCTATTACTACTACTATTATTTTCCAGGAAGGGTATATTGATTATATAATTTATTAGACTTTATGTCTAAAAGGAACATTCCTGTGTCTTCACACATTTGTTTTAAATTGGTTTGAGCAATTTAATGTCACAGTCTTGTACTGTTAAAGCTAAGCACATATTTCTTAGTTTTTATCTTCTATCATTTTTTTCAAGTAGATGTGTAAATTCAGTAAGTTTTCATCTTTAATATGTTTTCCAAACTCAAACCTTAATTCTTATAGATATTTTGACTATATTTCTATCAGTTAGGGTACAGTCAAGAGACAGAAACCACACCAGCCATTTATCAGTTATTCTCAAAAACAATAATCTAATACAAAGATTTGTTACATATATATAAAATTAGTTAACCAAAAAGTCAACCAGAGAGCAGTATATCATAAATGTATCAGCTAAAGGCAGCAGCTACCACCCGCAGTGTTGGTGAACAAAAGAAGAGATTATAATTACTAAGATTTAGAAGTTAGTTGAAATCCAGACACTTGGGATTGGATCCCTGCTTAGCTGGAGCTGGTGTCTCTGACAAGAAAGAGGGGTCCCTTGGCCTGAGACCCAGATCTATGAGGAGATGGTGCCATTCTACTTGCTGATGGCTCTGAGTGACCTAAATAAGGTCGATTTTGAGAGTTTTGCAAAACACCAATTGGATGTAACCCGATTCAAGAAGTAAAGATGGGGTGAAACTCACAGCAACAGGAAATGAACCAAAAGGAGCAAGATCCTTCCTCCTCCAGTCTTTCAGTCTCCCGCTAGCACCCATTTACGTCACATCTTACAACAGGGAATCAGGCGGCAAAGCAGAAAAGTGACTTGCAGAGTTACAGGTCCTGCATCAAGAACCAGAACACAGAACAGAGACTGTGGGGCTCAGAAAATAGCATAGTAACTGTCACGTTCTTCTCCAATTTCAAAATGTTTCCCAGGGTATCATTTGATAGCTACTTTTCATTATTTTAACTTAATATTTGGAGATGCATTTTAAAAATCTCAGTCATTTCTTTCTTTTACTTAGGAAAGTTTTTATCTACTGAGAATTTGTTTTTATTTACTTGTTTGATTTCTTTTCCATTATTTTAGTCCTTTGGTTTGGGGATATACATTTTAGTATGTGTTTATGTTAATGATTCTCTGTATATTTGAGCACTGATTTATTTTCCATAAACTCTCTTTCTCTTCAATAATTTTATTTCTTTTCCACTTAACTTGGGACATTTTTTCTTCTATATTTTATATTTAATCATTGTCATTTTGTTTATGCTTTTTACTGTTCCCAGTGCAGACATAATGTTTTTTTAATTTTAATTTTCCTTACATGATATCTTTATGGACACCTACCTCTTTTTCTTATTTGTCTCATATTTATTTTATGTCAATTATGTCTTATTGTCTTATTTTAAAAATTCTTTGTATCACTAAATGTATATTTTCTTAAATTGCTTCTGAGAGCACAATTTATTTTTCTCCATAAAACACAAGCTATTAAGTAGATGCTTTCTTTGCCTGAACAGTGTTTTTCTTATATTATGAAAGACTCTTATCCACGCTTTACTGTGCTTTGTTTTGTTTTCCTGTGTACATCTTGTGATTTGTCCTGTCACAGAGCATTTATGTCTCTTCACTTTTTTCAAGATGCTACTCTGAAATTATCTGCTAAAAGTTTAATTAATGTCAGTATCTATCATTGTTTCAAAAATCTGCTAGATGAGAAAGTTGGAGCCAAAGTATGGAAAGCCAAAGCAAATTGCTCCCTCTCAATTCAGTTTCCTGTTTGTGTTTGGTAAAGCTGCTTTTCTGCCAGCATACTTTATTCATTGTTAACCTTTCCACTAGTACCAATTTCCGTATCAAATAATATTTGTTGACATTCCTGCTAGACTCCTTTTGGCTATAGCTGTTGAGAAAAATCAGAATCCTACTATCATGGCTACTTTGAAAAATCAATGTGTAAGTGTGAAAAGGAGTTACAGTTATATAACCCTATAGGTCCCATAGTGATGAAGTGCTACATAAAAAATGGTTAAGGGTGTTCTTCCAATAATTTCCTAGTTATACTGAGAATTATCAGAAGAGAGAATTGAAGCTTATTACTAATTTTCATTTTGATCTTATCTGCAAGTTATCTAAAAGAAAATTTCTTAGAATTGTTTCTATCTGAATTAGGTATATTCCATTCCCCAATTCTCTCTTAATACAAATCTTTATTCCATTGCACTTTTTAATAGCAATCATAGAATAAAAAGGTTCATTTGTGTTAATATTGCCACTTTACTCACTAGAGAATATATGATTATTAATATAATTTTTCTACCCATATTTATCTTTTCTCTTGAAAGAGGGGCCATTTTCCTTAGGTATTACAATATTTTTCTGAGCAATCACTTAATTTGGAAACTAATAGTAAAATTTCACATTCTTCTACATTGAATATTAAAAAAAATCTGTCTGCAGGCATATTTATTTATGGATAGTAAAATTACAATAATACAATTACTATTTCTCTTTAATGTTAATATTCATATTTCCTATACACAGAAGCCTAGCCATTTTTGCCTCTTTACTTTTTCTAATATTTATACATGTAACAGTCCATCTATTTGTTTAGTGACTTTTTCTTACTGCTTACACTGATGCTAATAGATTCACCTCTTGTACCCTTTAGAAAATGGGTATCTCATTGGTATAGCAAATTTGCTCAGCAGGGATGAGAAATATCTTTACCCCTTCATTATTGTATTCACTTGTTACATTTTTCTGTAATGTGAACACACATGCAACACACACACATGTTAAAGTTTTAATATGTTACTTACTCTAGGTTTTTTCTGTAGTTTTGATTATAGCTTTGTGATCCTTCCTTAATACTTTACTGTGAAATATCTTTATATGTGTGTATTTTGTTATAAATCTCCAAACTTAATAAAAAATGGAATAAAAACTTAATAAATAAAATAGTAGACAATGTTGTAGCAAATTTTCATGTTGTTATAACTGAGTTCTAACAATCTCAATTTCTTCCTTCTTAAATTGGCTATACATGGAATTCATTATTTGTGTTTTTTTGTTGTCCTTGTATTTTCTGGTCAGCTAGGATATTTACTATCTAAAAAAATTCTGTTTTACTCTAACACCATTTTTCATATCAAATATCAGAGTGAGATTATTTAAAGATTTTATTCTTGAAATTGTTTACATTTTAATTAAGTACATGTTCCTAAATTTTTAATTGCATTTTATGAAAATGTTTCAACTGATACTGTTTTTACTTCAAATAATCTTTCTCCTTTAAATCAAAATAGTACAGGTCTCATTTGGGCTGTTTCTTAATTCCGCTGAGTGTGATTTAATGTCCTCAAAATTCTGTGCTTTAATGACTGTCTATTAATGTCTGATTGCTTTTCCTGTTTTACTCAGAGAAACATCATCACTAGAAAGTGACCTTTCACTTCAAACTCATATCAGAAAATTGTTCCAACATCACCCTTTGACAGTTATTTATTTTTCCCCTCACCTTAACTGACATGACTTTTTTTCCTCTTGTTTTATTTTCACATCTCACTAACTTGTCATTCTAACCTGACTGTTGCTTCTCTGAATATTATTTTGAATCATGTTCCCAATTAAGACTGATAAAAGCCAGTGAAAAGCCCTCTTGAGTTTAGATTACTCATGATATCATTTGGGGTATAGTCGATTTACAATGCTGTGTTAATTTCTGGTGTACAGCATAGTGATTCAATTATTTATATATATATACACACATATACATACATATATATATATATTCCTTTTCATATTCCTTTTCATTATAGGCCATTACAAGTTATTGAACATAGTCCCCTTTAATCTTAATCCTTCCATTTTTCCTTGCCAATTCCCATCCTATACCTATTACAATTCTGCATTTCTTTCTTTTGCTATGTCTTATTTATCTATTAACATAATATAAGCTCTCTGAAGGCAGAATTGATTAATTTTCTTTGGTATTTCATCATGGCAAGTACATACTTGTAACCTCCCCCCTTGAAGCCTGTCTTTCTATCCAGTCTTTTGGGGCCACTCTTTTTCATTATGCTCCAGCTAAATGTAACTTTTCTTTTTTTTGTTTGCATTTCACCCTCAAGAACTTGACCTGGCTTGTTCCTTCTCATTGCAATGCTTCCTCACTTTCTGCAAATCTGATAAATCCATCAAGTACCAGTTTAGAAATCATTTCTTGCAGAAGACAAATCACAAACCTCCTAAGCCTATTAGCAGCCCTCAGTGAGACTCAGCAAACAAATGGTTTTTAAAAATGTGTAAATCTAAGATAATATAATTTTAATACAAAATTTTTTATCATACAAAATTTTATACAATTTGGGGTTCCATTAAAGCCATAAAACAATGTCTTGTGTTTCCACAACAAATGATATAGTCCCCTGTGCTAAACAGTACAACCTTGTTGTTTATTTAGTTTATATATAGTAGTTAGTATATAGTAGTTAGTATCTACAAATCTCGAACTCCCAATTTACCCCTCCCTGCCCCCTTCTCCCTAGTAATCATGTTTGTTTTCTATGTTTGTGAGTATGTTTCTGTTTTGTAACATAAGTTCATGTGTGTACTTTTTTTTTTAAGATTCCACATATGAGAGATATCGTATAATATTTTCCTTTCTCTTTCTGGCTTACTTCACTTAGTATGACTGGGAATCCTCCTACACTGTTGGTGGGAATGTAGTTTGGTGCAGCCATTATGAAAAACAGTATGGTGATTACTTAAAAATCTGAAAATAGACTTGCCCTATGATCTAGCAGTCCTGCTCTAGATCATGTGTCCAGAGGAAATGCTAATTCAAAAAGATACGTGCACCCCAATGTTCTTAGCAGCACTATTTACAATAGCCAAGACATGGAAGTGACCTAAATATCCTTCTACAGATAATTGGATAAAGAAGTTGTGATATATTTATACAGTGGAGTAACACTCAGCCATTTTTTGAATAACTTGTGACTGTCTGCTGTCCACTTAGTTTCTCGCCCCAGATTTTAATCTAATCTTTGGATATAACTGAAAACTCTCTAGAGTGATATCTTAACACAGTCCTAGTTCTCTGTGTGTGTTAAGTTCCATGTGGCAAGATCAGTACTAACTGGATTGTTTATTGTACATGGAAACAAGAGTGTAAGAAAGCGTTAAAAATATGTTAAGACTTTTACCTAATACCTTTTATCTAAATAAAACCTAAATTAGATAATTTATAATATTTCCATTATCCAAAGCCTAGTTTAACCTGTACCTTTTATGTGAATCCTTTTAAAATTCACCTATTTAAAATTAATCTTTCCCTCCTTGTGTTCCCAAGACACAGGATTCATATTTTTCTCTGCAATTTGTCAATATCTTATTTCAGTGGAACTTAAACAGGTGCCTTTCTTTGACAATTTCCATTGATAAACCATGCTTTTTCAATAATTGGAAACCAATACTTCATTCTTTTAAAAAAATTACAAGTATATACTTGCCATGATGAAATATCAAAGAAAATAAATCAATTCTGCCTTCAGAGAGCTTATATTATGTTAATAGATAAATAAGACATAGCAAAAGAAAGAAATGCAGAATTGTAATAGGTATAGGATGGGAATTGGCAAGGAAAAATGGAAGATTAAGATTAAAGTGACCATTTCTACCTGATTTTGTGAATTAGTGAATTCTACCAAGTTTTGGTATGTGGTTCGTTGACCTATGTTAACCTGTGTTAATTAAATTATAATTGTCAGGGAATTTTTTATTTAGGAAATATAGGAACTTTCTAATAAATAAAGGCAAGTAGGTTCTATCAGCCATATGTTATAATGACAGCAAAGTCTGTTTTGTTCGGGGGAGCAAAATATTCTGCGACTGAGGTTGTCTTTGCCAATAATTTAAACATAGATTCACTGTAGGAATTTCACAAACCAATAACATATAGGGTCATGTCTCTTTAATAAGTCAATAAGGAAATTACATGCTCCAAACCCATGATAGATTAAATATACTATTGTTCCAGGAAAGGAGAGAAGATAGAAATAAAGTACAAATTTAATTGAAGTGTACCTTTCCTACAAGTTTTGTTTTCTGGACGAGGTGGTTTTGCCAACCAAGAACTGATGCTCAGCTGCCAGGGCAAAAATAAAAGTCCCTGTTGCTAAAGCACGTTGCTAGGGAGTGATGGTGCTGGTGTCGACAGGCAGGCTAATAATCTTCACGGGCTCAATGACACAGTTTGTCACAGCTGCTGAAAAAGGAGTCATCTTTACCATGGCAGAAACTGATGTCCCACAGTCTTTGGAGAGATAGATCAGCAAAGGGTAGGTTTGTACAGATGAAATTCTCGGGTAGCCCTCACAAACGCTGTACTTATGGCCTAAAAGTCCCCTTTGCCATAGTTGCTTCTCAGCATGTTTTTATTGATAAGCCCCCACCTGGGGCCCCTCAGCAGCTGGGCTACCAAGTGCTTATCAGTGGACAGCAGATGAGATGATAACATCCTGACAAACTCACTCTATTCTTGTATCAAAGCAGCTTTACTTCTAGAAACAACTTCATTTTTTTGTCATTAACAAGCAGATTTGAAATCGTATCAAAACAATTCAGTACAAAGTCTCAGACTGAGTTTACCACATGTGCCAACATTTCTTAGTAAGCAGGAGCCTGTTGGGTGAGCTTACTGAAACCCAACTCATTGTACTGTCAGGAATTCAGCAAGTACCTCTCATGGAAAGACTCACTGAGAGGCACATGCAGGAGTATTCAGACAGTAGGATCAACAAGACTCATCATCGTATCAGATTAAAGAATTCTCCATCAATTGGGAAACAAAGGATCAGCATTCTGGGTCTAGAGAGTTGCTTCAAGGATGTCATACTGCACTTTCTGTAGCTATCCTTAAGTTATAGACTACTGATAAAACATGCCACACATTTAACTAGGATAAAGATGATAAATAACATTACATTTCTGGGGGAAGGACAAGGTGGGATCATAAAAGATTTTCTAGTAGAGACACACCTGACTTAATGGGAGATCAATGAGAAGTAACCCAGCCTACATCATAACAGGGTGGCTAGAACAGAATGCAAAATGGTACACAGGGCCGGAAAAGACCTAGTCTTGTGGCAGAAATGTCTAATTCCCTCTTAATACTCATTCACTCCTTTTTTAATGACAATATAAACACCAGTTGTTAGCTAGGCAAGTGGAATAAAGACAACAATTTCCAGCATCTTATCACCTAGGTATCACCATGTAATTAAGTTCTGGCCAGTGGGACGTGAGATGTGAGTTAAAAGACGGATTCTTAAAGGGAAAGGATGTGCTCCTTCTTCCACTTTTCCTCCCTCCTTCTGTTTGAGCTGTGGTTGTGATAGCTGGGATTCCACCATCAGGACAGGAGGGTTTGTAGATAATTCTCCATGGGGTTTCACATTACCACACTTTTTCCAAGTGAAAAGTATTGGCCACTTTTTTTTTTTCCCACACTATCTTTTCAAGGATATTTGTAAATCGAACAGCTTTGGAAGATAGAGATAGTGTGTTTCTTTGGGGCAGAGAGCAGCTCTATACGTTGATTGGAATAGTAGAGATAGTATCTCCCTTCAGAGCAATGATTGGGCAGGTTTGCTGGCAGTCCCTTTAAGGGCTAGCAGTTCCTAAACTCCGGGACTTGGGGAACAAGGAGAACCAATGTGAATGTGGTGCTCATTGCGCCGAGTGTGCTGTGAGAAAGTCATTTCTCTCTAATTCAGGAGTCTTGTGTCTTCTACCAGCATCTACGAGAATGTGACAGGCTCGTTTGTTAGCTTTCAGTTAAGGTACAATTTCAGGCTCTTTGCAGTTCTTGATAAAAGGTCTTACCCAACAGATGATAGGTCAAAAGTGGGAAGCAGCCTGGGTCTACCCGCAAAGCTACTTTACTTCAGCCATACCTCAACTAATACAGAATTTGTTTCCTCCAATTCCTATATTGTATCTACAGGCATACCTCAAAGACATTGCAGGTTTGATTCCAGACCACCACAATAAAGTGTATGTTGCACAATAAAGCGTATATTGCAATAAAGAAAATCGCACACATTTTTTTGGTTTCCCAGTCCATATAAAAGTAATGTTTACACTATACTGCAGTTTATTGTGTGCAATAGCATTATGTCTAAAGAAACAATCTATATACCTTAATTAAAAAATACTTTATTGCTAAAAAATACTAACCATCCTCTGACAATGCAGATTTACCACAACCTTCAATCTGTTAAAAAAAAAAAAAAGCAATATCTGCAAAATGCAATAAGGTGAAGCACACTAAAATGCAATAAATGCATAAATTCATGCATAAATTAAATGAGGTATGGGACCTGCACTAGAATATAAACTATGTGACGCTAACTTAGCTGGGCACCTGGCATCTCCATCTCAAAACACAAAGACCTGGTTGCTGAACTTTTTAAGTAAAATTTGTCTATAAGCTGAATAAACATGTAAGTTAGAGAAAGTAGGAGGGAAGACTCAAATTCATTCTCAGCAAAATTTTAGAAGAGTTTACTTAAGTCAGGGGTATCTCTGATCTCTTGCCAGTTTTTCGCATACCTGGGATATATATACTGGTCAATGTTCACAGCAAACTGATCTTTGACACTGATGTCTCCTAAGAATTGTATTTTTCTGTCCTCTTCTCATTGCCTCTGAATGAAATCCCAACTTCATAGCGTGGCATACAATCCCTTTCATTTTCAGTCCAACCTTTTCATCCTACGAGCTATATCTTCTTTTCCCTTCTTCACCACCACCCATTCCATCACATTGACATACCTGCCACTCTCTATTTGTCACCCGCTGTGACCTTTCACGCCCCTTGTCTTCACACATAACACTTTCCCTGTATGTAACGCTTTCCCCTATTTCATCTTACAAATTCCTACTCATCTTTCAACTCTAAGTGAAAATGTCATGTTTCCTTTCTCTCAATGAAACTGTCAGCTGTCACTTCTTATGTTATCAGTGCATTTACTTCTAGCATCAGATTCTCCTCTGCTTTTCAGAATCTCAACATCTAATCTGTCTTTGCAGCAAAGTAAAGCAGGGAGCCAGTCTAAGCTATGAGTAGATAGATTGTGAGGGGACATCTGAATAACTGTCCTTGGATAATTGTCCATGGTGTTTTGCGTGTATGTGGTAGCATTTATTCTAACTGCAAAATCTTTGCAAGTATCGAAATATATTTGTTGGTTTGAATAATGGTTCCATAAAAAAGTTCAAAAGGACACTATTATCTCCTTTACACAGATACAATTTTCTCATTTCTTTTTCAAAGCTTTTTTTTTTGAGGAAAAATGTAATGTATTTACTCTTTCCAACTAATTTTGCCCAAGTATTAATAATGTATATTATGCTATCAAAAATGTAGTAATTTTATTGTTAATCTATCGATTATATAATCCTATGAAGAACATTAAAAGGGATATCTATCAAATGAAATAAAACACTGATAACCTAATTTAAAATAAAACAATAGCTACCATATACCAAGTGTTTATTTTACAAAAGAAACTGTTGGGTAAATTTGTCATTTTAATCAACTTATTAAATACGTTTCTTTTGTATAAACTCTTGTGTTACTGAGTTTTATTAAGGGAGGGTTCACACAAAAGAGACTGAATGAATTGTGGTTTATAATATATGTAATTATATTAAGAAGTCAATGATGTTGTAACTTGTGAACTTTACAGGAACAGTTTATTTCCAAATAAAAAGCTATAGTAATAAGCTCAATATTTGATTTCTATAATGTGGGTGATATGTTTCCTTAATTATCGTTACTTTTAAAACACATTTAGCTATATATTTGTATATGTTAGCATTCTTTAATACTTTCAAAAAAAGTGTGACCAATTATTGCATAGAAATATTTTAGTATCAGCAATGCTGGATTCAGATAAATCAATAGTGTAATTTGTCCCTATAAATAGAGCAGCTTGAAGTCAATCATTTAAAACAATAGAAAAAATGAGAGTGGTACTTCTCTTGTATACAAATTACATACCAGAGACTGTATTAGGTGCCCTGCATGAAGATATTTACCCAATAAGTAAAATCTCTACAAAAAATAAATTTAGTTAGGTTTTAATTAATCATACCCCAATATTATAACATACTTCTTTTGAATTAAATCTCCAATTTAAATGAAACAGAAATAAATAGATTTCAAATTTCATGAATTATTTAGGATGATAAAAACTTCTGAGTGAATAATCATTTCACTTCTGGGTGCTTTTCCAAGCTAAATTGTCCAATACTTTTAATCACTCCTATTGGTTAATTTCAACATCTTGCAAGATTGAGAGCCAGCAGACAAACTCATGAGTAATCAAGCAAAGAGGCATCGGATCCAAAAAGGGAACACTTGGACAATCAGAAACATTTTATCATGGCAGGCATTAAGAAAAACATAAACAGCCTAAAAAAAAATCTCCAGGATTTGAAATCAATTTAAACATCATAATTAAGACTTATTAAAGGCTATTAGAGGATGAATTTTAAAATCTGGGACCTAAACTATTTTACATGCTAAGTAATAATGTCTCTCTGTGCATTTACTTAGAGGCTGAAAAGTATAAGATTAAGTCTGTTTACCGATCTATTATGTCCACTAATAAAACAAAAATTTCACATCTGACCTTATTAAAACATAGGCAAATCCTAACACTCCTCTCCCTACACTCTTCTCATGGCTTCCTGTTCCACTTAAGGTAAGTGTCTACATTTCCTTTAGACATTAGATGAATGTGTAAACACCTTCATGAGGTCCATCCTGGGGCGGTCCCCACACATCACCTCATCTGCCCCCGACCCCACCCACCACTGTTCTGTTCCTGCCGCTTTGGCATCCTGGCTGCTCCTGGAACATTGTACTCACCTGTTCACTTTACCTTGAATTTTCTTCCCCCAGATATTTCTGAACTCACTTCCAACCACTACTACCTTCTTCAAGGTTTTCAGCAAACATCATCTTCTCAGCGAGACTTTTCCTGATGGTGTATTTTAAATTGTAACCACAATTCCCACTCCCACCAGCTGCATTCCTGACCCCACTTCCCAGCTCTGTCTATGTCTACAGCCCTTAATAGTATATAATGCATGTGTTTATTGCATAAATTATGTCTGTAGCTTTCCCTGGTAGAACTGAGGGTAGGGAATTTTTTTTCCTTCTTTGTTCATGGATATATTCACAAAAATTTGCATAGTGTGTGACATATACAAGGCATTCAAATATATGTGTTGAATAAGTGAGTAAATTCAACTCTATACCTTACTGTGATGCAATCTTCATGACTGATCAAATAGGCAAGAACTATTTTATTAGGAATAGATAATGTATTTCTTTTTTTTTAAGTACAGTTCATGTCGCAGTATTTATTTTCCTGAATTCTTGCCAGACTTCATAATGAAATAGCAAAATAAGTGTATCAAATAGGTTTCAGCAATATTCAATCGGCTAACATCATTGTGCCCTTTTTTCCTTTAAGTCTTGTCCATCCAGGTAACTCATTAGCTATAGCATAAGCATCCAATAAGAAAGCTGGGGTTTTCACAATACGTGTTTAGATTATTCCATCTATTTAGTGTTCCAAGCTGTGAGTACAGAACACAAGAAGCAGACATGATTTACATATTGGCTAATCAATTACTGATCAACAAGTATGATACTCAGTTTTCTTCTAATTATGGACATTTTCAAGAAAAATTGAAGACAAATGTATTTTATTCTTTTTAAAAATAGATATTCCTCAATGTTTATTAATATATTTAAATGACAATTTTTTAATGCAGAAAGCAGTTTGTCTATCTAACATTCTAGAAATAATAGCAATTAGAAAATTACAGTTGTTTTAATTTCATCTAATATAGGTCATACTAGAATTATGGGAATTCCAGTCATATAAAATTACTTACAGAGAACCTCTAACAGAAATTTTCACGTGACACACTATGTTTTTGACACATTTGAGGCTCATGCTATGATTGAAAATTTATTTTCCAAGGACTTTTCCTTTTTGACATTGTCATGCAGACGCTGGTATGAAATCATGTTTTTCCAATTGTGTTTTCAGGTTGTATTCAGTTGGAGGTCGTGATGGAAGTTCCTGTTTGAGTTCAATGGAATACTACGATCCTCATACAAATAAGTGGAACATGTGTGCTCCCATGTGTAAGAGGAGAGGGGGTGTTGGAGTGGCCACGTGTGATGGTTTTCTTTATGCAGTAGGAGGTCACGATGCCCCTGCTTCAAACCACTGTTCTCGGCTACTGGATTACGTAGAAAGGTAAGACTCCAAGGCACAGTTATAGTGAAAGAGACAATGTGATAACATGGATACCTAATGCAAGTACTTATAAAATCTGCATAATATAGGACAGTAAATCCAGCTTCTAGAGCTGCTTTTGTAGTCTCTCTCTCTCTCTCTCTCACTTGCTCACACATGCACACACACACAAACTATTTTCTTTCTTCTCTTATTTTTTTCTCCCTCCCTCTCCCTCTCTCCTTCCTTCCTTCCATCTTCCATTCCTTCCTTTCTTTTCAACTAATATTTATTTAAAGTTCTAAATAAGTAATTTTAAATATTAAAAAAATAAAGTTCTACAATTTTTCCAATGATCCTAAAACAATATTTAAATTCTTCATTAATATGCTTCAAAAGGTCTATTAGAATAGCTTTAAGTAATTTTTAAAATTGATGAATGTTCATTAATTTAAAAAAAATTGAATATTTTATTTATCTGTTCTATTCATCCCGTCTTGTTGGTTCTGCCACTCTCTTCAAATTCTTAAAGGTGAATTATGAACTTTGTTTTACATCGTACCTTTCTTAATGTAAGTGACTTATTTGAACTATATTTCCTAGTAATCCTGGTGTATAAAAGAAATATAGATCCTCTTTTAGCTTTTCCTAAAAATTGCAGGTGCACAGAGGTTGGAGTGAAAGGGCACCTTGGATTCAGACTCTG
Source organism: Camelus ferus (assembly GCF_009834535.1). Lineage (NCBI taxonomy): Eukaryota > Metazoa > Chordata > Mammalia > Artiodactyla > Camelidae > Camelus > Camelus ferus. Next base: position 55,939,416 of record NC_045709.1, read on the forward strand.
TCCGAAATCCCAGACACTTCCTGGCATGGTTATAGCTGAGTTCTCTTTAATGGCTGTGCATCACTGTATTAGGTGCAGGAAGGATTAGAAAGTTAGAGAAACTTAGGGTGATATTGCCTATTACATAAGGATACATGCTGATATATAAGGAAGTGAAATTAAGGAATATTGAGGTTATTTTTTTATCAGCTAGGATAGGATAACTAATTCTACTGTAATGAATAACTTCAGAATGCTCAGTGGTTTAACACCATAATGCTCTTTTTTTTCATTCATGCTACATGTCCATGCCAGCTCCATGATACTGTTATTCTGGTGCCCAGAATGACATTTAAGCTAAAATATGAGCACTGCTGGTCTCCATCAGGAGGGAAAAGCCAGAGAGCAGTACACTACATTGTTCATGCATTATTGAAGATTCAACCTTCAAGTAATACAATTATCCTTTGCCTGAGCTTTGATGACAGCTCAGTCACATGACCACACAAGACTTCTTGAGGGTGAGATGACCGTGTCTGAACATGGACCTGGGAGAAGGACAAGAAATATTTGGTGGATCACACTGAGGACAATGATAATCTTCCTTTTAATTAAGAAAACTAAATCCTTTATATTCATGATTGTTAGTGGAATAGTTAGTGGGTGAAAAGTGCTCTCTCATTTAAGATATTTTCCTTTGGTTATCCGAGTATTTTTAGTGAGAATAAGGCCACTGAAAAGAAATAGCTTTTGGTGAACAGGGTCTGTTTGAACTCTGAGCCACTTCTTGGGTAAAATACATATTTAGTGATATTGCTACTCCATGAAATGGGCTGTGGACTTAACAGTTGTGTATATAGAGAACTTGAAATTAAGTTCACCCCGGTTTCACTTTAACATTCTCTTGTCCAGTGAAATTAGGAACTACAGGTGTCACAGTGAAGACAGAGGTCAGAGTCCAAATTCATAGATGTATACTGTTACATACACAAATGTGCGACCGTTTATTTAATAAATACTGCTAATAGACTGGCAGGTTATTCACATCTTCTTCTGCTAAATTCTTGGGAAAAATGACAAAGAAGATGAATATGATGAGGCTGCTACTTTCACAGCAAATATCGTATATAACCACCACTAATAAAATGATATTTCATGCACATATTTTATTGTTGTCTAATGTATTCAAATGTTGTTTGTGAACAGAGGCATACATAATTCAGTCTAAGAATACATTTAGGATGCAAAGTTATATTTAAAGAAGCATAGCTATTTAAAGTTATGGGAGTGCAGTGGGTATGAACAGCTTAAGTAATGCAGACTCACACAGCATCTTCATGATTCTTATCCAAGCTCATACCAAGTGTCAGATTAAAAGCATTTCTGTGCTTTCTATAAGATATATTCTATATTGATAATTTCACATGTAAATCATCAATGAATCAAGGTACATAATGGTACCCTTGTAGAGTTACTTTGCACATATAATGCAAGGAGTGTTTCTAGTATATAGGCAAACAAATCATTAGGAATAGCAAATAGTGTGCAATGCTATGTTTTCTAGATAGATAGATAAACAAGTTGATAGGCAAATGTTATTATAGGATGATGACTTCCTAAGGAAGTATAAAGATATTGTAAATGGTAGTGTTAAGTACAGTTATATAACATCTATCCAGAATTGTAGAGTTAGGCTTCCTTAAATGCAAGGAACATTAGTACCTCAACTCAGAGCAGATAAGAAAGCAGGGACTGAGTAAGAATAGGAAGTTTAGAAGAGTTGATGGAACAGTAAAAACTAATTTGGTAGCCAAGTCTCACTCTAGTGACAGTGTCTTTAGTGGACAAAAATCAGTGTCCAAAAATGCAGTAAATTCTAGCAAAATTTAGATCCAGAAGGTACAATTTGAAAAATCACTTTCATTCATCTGTTTACTCATTCAATAAACATTATATTGTGTGTATTTTTCATGATATTAAATAGAGTTTAAAATGTATTAGAAAAAAAGAGATAAATACATAATTAGAATTTAAGATTATAAACATAGCTGGAAACTAGGCAATGAATCAACAAATATGCTCAAAGGCATCAGTACCACTGGTAGCTCATAAGAGATCAGGACCATCTTTGTCCTTGAATCTGCAACCCAGTAATGAGATCTGATATGAAAGGGGTGTCAAGATAATAAGAATCCCCTAAGTCTGCCTTTGTGATATCCGCTCTTGCTTTCCCTCTGTAGTACCCAGAGGATTCTTTTCATAATGCAGATTTGAACAATGGAGTTTTCCTTTGTACTAGTCATGAACATTATAATAAAAAATTATTTGTCTTACATCAATTTTTCCACTAAACTAGGTTCGATGTGCTTGCCAAAATTATCTTGCATATGCCTGTATTCCTCCATTTGGCACAATTCCTGGCACTGAGTAAGTGCTCAACAAGCATTAATTGAATCAGCCAGACACTAAGGAAAACAGGCCTCGACTTTCTCACAACAAAAAACATCGTGACGTATACTGTGAATAGGTAGTCAGATATTACGGAGCGAGATAGATGGATTGACGATGATAGGTAGATAGATAGATAGATAGATAGATAGATAGATAGACAGACAGATAGATTTTTAAAAGGGATTGGTGAATATTTGGATGGACTAATGGAAAGATAGATAAATTTTGATTTGTTATTTCTCTATTTGCATCATAGGCTGAGTATTACTGATTTATGTAGATTGTAGGCATATATTTAATTTTCAAGACAGAAAATTTTTGGTGAAGCTTAAAGTATTAAGCAACTATTCATATATTAGTTAAAAATTCTTTTACTATATCTCATTACCCAAACTCTATTAACAACTATCATAATTTTTCATATACTACTTACAATAGAACAATAGACAACTTTTGTTCAAAGTCTACCAAAATCTACCCCATTCATAACAGAAAAAATCATCTAAAATAATAGTTAAATACTAACAATAATGTTTAACCTACTACTATCAAGATATGACTCTATTTTTATCATCTTTAGATCTTTGTTAAAAATGAAATCATTTAAGTGAAGATTTGCTGTCAGACAGGGATAAATACATTTTTCACTTAAATACTTTTAAATTGTCATAAAGATTAATATATAAGGCAAAAATGGAATTTTAGATTCTTTCATTTCTCTTAATTTCTCATTTCATCCCTGTGGTTTAGACGTAATCCAAGAATTTCTAAACACTGAAGAGAGATGATAAGGGAGAGACTGACTTTTTATTTAAACTATGGATGCTTCTCTTTGGCTTTATGTAGTCTATCCCTACATTAATTCATGTTTTTGATATATGTAAGATCCTAAATTTTCTACAAAAATATAATTGTTTGAATTGTTTAAAATTAAAATGTTAGATAAGGAGCTTTTGCATTTTCTAGTAAGATACCATATTTTTCTTCTTTTTAAGATCTCATTGTTAGAACCAACCAAATGAATGTAGCAGGAAAAGACTAACCAGCTTGTTGTCACTGTTTTTCTATTTTTGTGCATGCATAATCTGTTATGTATTTGATAATAAATTGTGTTCAAGTTTCTGGTAGACATATATACAAAAGACAGAGATTCTATGATAGCCTGTGTAGGTAGGGGCCATGTTTTATATGTAGATGCAATGACTGCTGACTGATATGATAGTCATTATAGCCTATATTTGCCATTCGGTATCTGCCTCAATGGCTAATGAGTCAAGTGTTGTCTTTGAGGTGGTCAGCTGGACACACAGAATGAGAGAATAATCTATTGTTCTCAGATATTCTGCCTGGAAGGCTGGCATCATGGTAATTCATCTGCATGCTTTGAACGAAGGAAAACAATTCTGTGGAAGGTAGATGTAGATGAAAAGATGAAACCTACGATGTCTTATGTAGGTGGAAGAATATCAACCCTGGTAAAATTCATTTTCATGATGAGAGAGCTATTTGAAAAGACACAGTTTTTTTTTTAAACACCTTTATTGTGGTATGAATCCAGTACAATAAACTACGCATATTTCAGATATACAATTTGATGAATTTTGATAGATATATGCACCCATGAAACCACCACCACAATCATGATAGCTAACATTTCCATCACTCCCCAAGAGGTGCAATTTTCAAACTCTCAATTTATCCTTTCCCACCCCCTTTATCTCCTGGTAACCATAGGTTTGTTCTCTATGTCTGTGAGTCTGTTTCTGTTTTGTAGTAAGTTAATTTGTGTCCCCTTTTTTTTTGGTTCCTCATATAAGTGATACCATATGGCATTTTTCTTTCTCTTTACTTCACTGAGACACAATCTGGGCTCACAGCACTTGGAGTAGTTTCTGTTATAGAAAAAGTGTTATAGAGAAAGTGATGACATAAAGAATCTATTTCTCCTTAGTTTTGAACTGTTTTGAGGTATTTATTTTAAAAGTGAATTTAGATCTGAATTTAGCATTCAGATCTTCTGGGTATGCTCCATGTTCTGTTGGTTGACAATGGTTTAAATAGTTTTCAAAGCTCTGATGAGGAAACTACATTTGAGAGGAGTCACAGACTTGCTTAGCTGGTCCTAACTTTCTCTGGTTCTTTTAACAACTCTTTTCTCCTCCCTTCAACCTTGAAGAGTAGGTAGAAGAGAACACGACCTAAGTCAAAATGGAATTTTCCATCCACCTTCATTGAAAAGTGGAAAACAAATTAACTCTTTAAAACATTCCTGTATTAAAAAAGCAAAGAATATTGAAAAGGGGAGCAGAAATCTAGTTATATTTCCCTTTAAATATTTTAAGATACATTTTGATCTGCAAATTACAGAAATAACAATGCTTGAAAAATGAATGGTACCTCCAAAACTTCAATGAGGATTTTCAATCAGAAACTAACTTTTGTTCTGTGACTATCGTATGCCTTTAGCAAGTTTTCATTTTACAGCCAATTTTAGCCACTGTATCTTGGCGCGTCTCTTGCCTGAAAGCTATAAACTTTAGAGCTCACATTCTGACCATGAAGGCCAAGGTGAGGTGTAGGAAAGGCAGACAGCCTAAATACGAAAAGACAACACCTCCCCATCTGCTTTTTCTTCTTCTTCTTTTTTTTTTTTTTTAATAAACTGGCAACCTGGGGCAAAAAATAATGCTTAGAACAAAATTTTCTCAAAATGTGAACTGACAGTGATAGAGTTCCCTGGTAGTAATAGTTTGGAAAATGCTTATACATCTGTGGCTCCTCTTGTCAGCTGAACAAAGGCTGTTTATTTCATTGGAGGGGGTAACAATTATGTGTATCCCCAGGTTGAGATGTGAATCCATGGAGTTCTAAATACAGAAAAATCAACTTAGATTCATTCATTAATATCCAAACAAGGATAAATATTACTGGATAATTTTTAATTTCTCTGGATACTTCCTGAATATCTGGGATAGAGTGTGTGTTGGGGAATGGGGTGGGATTTGGAGTCAGTTTTGGTTTATTTTGTTTTGTTTGGGTTTTCTTTTCTCATAGTATATATGTTTAAATATTATCACCATTGCCAGGTATGAATTGAAAGACTGTTATTAAGCACATGAAATATGTTCCCTACTGCTGAAAACAGGTATGCCTATTTCAAAGATTTGGATTTTCTAGCAGAATGCACTAGATTTTTTAAAATTCTCTTCAGGAATTTTGTAAAATATGAAGAGAATGATCTCTGTTTCTAAATGTAGGATATTATTTCTAAAGGTGTGCCTAAATACAGGACATAGTAGCATTTTCTTATTTTCCCCTAGAATATGAATGTATGAGATTTCTTCATTATCTGAATTTCACTTAAAATTTCAGGTTTCAGAAATGCATTTATTTTGCCTAGTGCACTAGTGTTGGCTGTTTTCTCAGTTCCTTTGCCTTTTTTGCAATGATAAACAAAGTCTGCTTTGTAGACAGTAGTTGAAAAAAAATTCTATAGAGCTGAACAATTAAATGGGGACTGAAAAATGACTTCAGCAAAAGCTGTTTAAGTGAAGTGATTGTGACAAAAGGCAGACTGGTTTCTATTGAAGAGCGAATTAAGAATATTCACTTTTCACTGAAATTAAGGTGTCTTATATATTATTCCTTTTAAAGTTTCCTGAGGAAAAAGTAAACAAATACAAAAACTCCCCTGTACATGTTATCCAGCAGCCAGCACCAGATTATCTTCTTTGCTACATTCATTCTCCTTCTCCGCCTTTTTTCCCTCTGAAATACTTTAAAGAAATTCTTAAACACGTCATTTTAGGTCAAAATATTTCTGAATTCACCCCAGAAACAAAAAATGAAAAATGAACAAGATTTTACTTTTTCAAGGTAATCAGAATGTCATTCTTACAACTAATAAAAATTTCAATAGTTTCTTATTAAAATCTGATTCCCAAAATCAAAATTTCCAAAATGTCTTAAACATCTTTTAATAGTGGTTTATGAATTGGGGTCCAAGTAAGTTCTGCTCACTTTATTTTGTTATATTTTTAAGTCACATTTAATTTAGAACAGCTACTTCTTCTTAGCTATTCATTTGTTATTCCTGGTTTTATTTTTGTTTTTATGTTGCTATTTGATTCCTTGTGGTGTCATTTCTTTTCTCCTCTTTCCTTTTTTGTCCTTTTTTTATATGTTTACATATTTCAAAATGTTCATGGTGGAAATTTAAATATTTTAAAGAAGATTTGGGTGGCATATTTTGTGTGTTTGTGTTTGTGTCTATGTACACCTGTGTCTGTTGTGATGTTTCACATTTGTTAATTACACCATGTAAAGTTACTTTTTTATTTGCTTGGCAGCCTATGCTTTAAGGTGGTCCTGGTTTTACAGGCATTCAACCAATCTCTCATTTCACATGTATCATTTGGGCTGTCAAAACTCCTTCAATCATGATCTATAAATGCATGTAACGTCTTGGGTAAAATATTATGTGTGAAATATAAATTCCAGATCTCTGGGGTACCTCTAGTCATTTATTTTGTAACAATCTTCTTCATTTTCGATAAAGTATAGGTGGGTTCTTTGACTTGTTTATGTTTGTTTCTTTCTTGGTTTTAGGAGTCTGTGGGTTAAACGTTTCACTTGGTGAGAAATAAACCTAGAGTAAAAAGACTCAGAATATATTTGCTGTGCTTGTGAAAAAAAAAAAAAAAAAAACGTTTTATCCAGTCTTCTTTTATATTTACTTAACTGGGTTCTTACTAGATGTCTTGTTTTTGTATCCAAACCTGAAGTTGCAAATTAAAGGCAAAGGGGTTGTTTAATCATTCATTCTTAGCTGAAGTAAAGCACACTCACCAAGGAATGCTTTGAATTTTTGCCATGCAACATGTAAAATATCTGTATGTAAGGTATGGTAATCAGACTTTCTGAAAATTTAATTATTTTAGTTAAAATTCAATAATAATAATTCTTCTTCAATCTGTTTTTTCAATTGAAGTGTAGTTGATTTACAATGTTTGTTTCAGGTGTACAGCAAAGTGATTCAGTTTTATATGTGTGTGTGCATATATGTATTATATAGATGTTTTCAGATTCTTTTCCATTACATATCATTACAAGAAATTGAATAGAGTTCCCTGTGCTATAAAGTACGTCCTTATTGTTTATCTATTTTATATATAGTGGTATGTATCTGTTAATCCTGAACTCCTAATTTATCCCTTCCCCCAACCCCTTCCATCTCTTGATTTACCAATCTCTCCCTTGCTATAAGTCCTGAGTAACTGTCACTTAAATATAGTTCTGTTCATGTTGTAGTTATTTCCCCAAGTTTCAAAGGCTCCCTATTTTCATATTGAATAAGCACAAAATACCTTCTTACTCTGAGCATCAAGCTATCTGTAATTTGATCAAAACCCACCATTTTAGGCACTATTCCTTCTTATACTCTTGAAATCAACCACACTGCTCACCTGCTTTCCTAAAAGCTGGCAGTGTATTTTCATTAATACTTGCGTTCTTTTGTAGAAATTTCTCATTTCTCTCTAACAAATTTAAGACAGACTTTCAAACCTGATCTAAAGGAGACTGAAGTATTCCACAATTCTCCCAGCTTTTTAACAATTACTTCTATTGTATTACTATAGCACTTTGCTTGTATCTGTTTTAAAGAACCCCATTCTACTGTGGAAAATAGTTATTTACATATTTGACTTTCTTGTGGAAAGAAACCATGGTATTCATTTTTGTCAAATGACTCTGCCTCCATCTTATTAAGAGTCTAGGTATATTTTTTAAGTACCTTAATCTATAGAAAGCCAGACATTTGGATATTGCCTCTTGAACACCTGCTTGAAAAATTGAAGTTTGTTTCTTTGTTTTTAGCGGAGGTGCTGGGGATTGAACCCAGGACCTCATGATTGCTAAGTATGTGCTCTACCACTGAGCTATACTCACCCCCTCAAGTGATTGAACTTTTGGAAAAAAAACTTGTTTTCTTTTTCATGGCTTGCTTTGAAAGAGCATCATTCATACAGTAAAAGTTGAATGTGATTAGAATATATTATGTCCTCTTATCCTTACATTTTAGATATGATCCCAAAACAGACACATGGACCATGGTGGCTCCTTTGAGTATGCCCAGAGATGCTGTTGGAGTCTGTCTCCTTGGTGACAGATTATATGCCGTTGGTGGCTACGATGGACAGACATACCTCAACACTATGGAATCCTATGATCCACAGACTAATGAATGGACACAGGTAAAACTGATGCCAGCAGAACTTCCTTCACATATAAGAATTTATTTCATTTATTTTTTTTTTAGAAGAGAAGGGTACATATAGCTATCTATCTAGTCAAATTACTATGAATTCAAGCTGATTGATTTTGTCCATTTTCATGTTCATTTTGTAAAAAGTTCATTAAATCCCATGTTTTTGTGTACTTTCCTATTATGTATCCTATATTTTAATAAAATTTATATTAAAAAGTGGCATTTTTCTTTAGTGGGATTTCCACTTTATCATAAGTAATAACAAGGGACAAGAACTGAATTTTAATTAGCTGAAACAAGAAATTAAAGTAGAATATGTTCATTCACAAAACCCTGACTTAAAAATATTTGGCTTTAAAGATAACAGAAATAAGAGGATGGAAGACTGAAGAAATCCACTTTCTGCCTTCCACTTTTGCTTGACTATCTTTGTTAGGTCTATTGGTACTTTGAGTCAAAAAAAAAAAAAAAAAAGGGCTATGAATGGTCCCTCGTATAAAGCGTTCACTACTGTACAAACACTCTGGCCATGAAGATAGAGTGAAGTAATTGGCTGATCTTAAATTATTCCTAGAATATATAGTGCAGTTAGAGACTCAGCATCCTGCCAGAGTAGAGCAGCTCCCAATCTGGTCACAAAACCAGAGGATTTGTGTTGGGATGTGTGTGAGTGCTGGGGAAAGACGCGGGTGGGGCAGCTTAATTATGGTGGAAAACATCATATGCTGTTTACCTACTATACCTTGCTCTTGATGAAGGGAATGAATATATTTTCAGATTTGTGTCCTTATAGTCAATTTCTCCCTGGTTTCCTTCTTTTTTTTCCAAATCTCTCAATATTCCTTATTTCTATATTTTATCAGAAACTTAAAAGATACTATTTAAACAAACAAACCCTTTCCATCAACAGATGTAGTTAAATTTCCAAGTCTAATTTAGTTGAAACAGAATAATACCCCCACTTCCACATACTCCTTTGTGTGGAGAGGGCTCTAGTTTTAGTCATAGAAATTGACTAAAATTTATCTGAGGCACATGAACATTGATTGAAGCAAATTCCTTTTAAAGATTCTTACTTTTATTTTACTATTATTTTTAAAATTTATTTTTATTCACTTATTTTTAAAATTTTGTTGACAGACAGGCACTCTACCACTGAGCTATACTCTCCCTCATTTCTTACTTTTAAATAGACATAACTTCTTTGATTGTGATGGGTTTGATGAAATGTGTTCAGCCACTATATTAAATAGATTGACTTTAAAGTATGAAACCAAATTCCTAATGTCCAGGATAAGGTACCTGCCTTACAAATCTTACTCTTCCCTAAGGGAAAGTTCTTTGATTCCAATGAAGATAAATGAATTTGGCTGAGGAGGAAGAACAAAGGTAGAATGGAGGAAAAAACATGAAGTATGTTCAGAACTAAGTCTTGTGATTTTCCATGTTTTACTTTAACTGTGAGAGAATCATGCCTTATCCAAAGAGCAGCAAATATAAAATAAGCTATAATTATTGCATTGAAATTTTAGAGGATATAGTTTAACTTCTTACCTTTCTGAGCCTCTAGTGTTTACAAAGGAAACACAGCACAAATTAATGATTATCGATTTGCTAAGAAATGTATGACTTCAATGAAATATATATTAAATGTACTACTTTTACAAATGAACATTAAATAAAAGAAGTTTATGGGCACATAAATTATATATAATATATTCATTACATATTTATAGTAATGAGCCATTATACTTATCATTCCTTTAAAATTGAAATCAAAACAATGTATGTAGTAATTACAGGTAAAAGCCTCCTAAAAACCATTTTCCCTCCTCTGTATTTCATTACACTCTTTTGGGTCATGTAGTATTTTACAAACAGCAAAGTGGTATTTAAAATGTTTTATAACAACTTTATTTTAGTACAATAAACATTAATTTTAAAGCTCTTAAATTACTTTAATATTTTACATCCATATCTTTCCATTATTTATATTATTAAGACTCTCAAGGGACCATCAGCAAACCCACGCAGAATCCCTTTGAAAATTTTCAGGATTCCAGGCCCTAGAGAAAATTCCTGTATTTGCTAGATAACGCCTGCCCTTTCCCTCCATTTACTGCATAAATGGGCAAAATCAGTTGGTTTTTCCATTTATCATTGGCATGTCCAAAGGGCTAAGCATTATAATAAACAAGCAAACTATGTTAAAATATCCAATGATGTATATTTGGAGAACACCCCAAGCTAGCTAGAATTGGAAATACTGGAAATAGATTAGGGAGCATTTGCTAGAATCACATCTTACATGGTTTTATGGATAACACACACCTGCTTGTGTGCAAGCATGTTTGTATTTTGTGTGTGTGTATGTGTGTGTGTGTGTGTGTGCATTTGTGTTTTAAGTAAATTTGACTGTCATTTTACTTTGGGTTTATTTCTTGAATTTTATTTGAAAAAATAATATGTGTGCTTCAGGACATAAAAAGGAAAGTTTTATTACCTTTCCCCTAGCCTGGGCAAAATCCCCTCTTCATGTGTCCTTGGCACATTGTCAGGGTGCTGCCATGCTGTGTCCATCTGCAGCAGTGAAGAAAGAAAGATAGTGTGTCATTGACTGTCACATCTCCAAAGACTGACATAGTTGCTGGCCTGGGGTGGGAGATATAGGAATGCTTCCTAGATAAACTTTGAATTACTGTTGAAACTCAGTTTACTCTGTTGTGCATGGATTTAATTTATTTGCACACAATAGATATACATAAAATACTTAGCATGAGTTCCAGGGAAGCCCTGCAAGATAGCTACATCCTCAGTTGCTTTTTTCTAATTGATTTCATGGCCAACTTTTCTAGGTTGTCATACTCAGGCTGAAAGGTATAACCCTGGAGAGAGAACAGGGCAGATTATTAAAATATATATATTAAATAAGGTAAAGTAAGACCAAAGGGGAAAAGGGGAAAAGCCTTCTAAAATATTTAAAATGTAGACTATATCAAATGCTTAAAATAGAATCATAAATTCTGGGGAGAGAAATACTTAACACATGATAGAACTTACGTTGGGTTGAGAAATCTTCCATCAGGAACTGAAGTGTAGAATAAGGCATGGCAAATGGGTAGGAGTTAAACAGATAAAAATGTGTGAGTGGTTTGGTTTAAGGAAAAGAAGTTTTAAAGAGCTGCAGAAAGGATAACAGATGTGATGTTTCATTGGGCAAGAAATAAAGTGGTGAGCAATGAGCTTGAAGAGATAAATCAGGTCTATATAATACAGGGCCAGAAACCATGTTATAAAATCTTGGCTTTACTATAAACCTAACGGAGAATTAATGAAGGATTTTAAGCAAGGTAAGTAAATAACCAGAATTGTGTTTTTAAATGGTTGCACTTGATGGGATGTGAAAAAAGATTAGGAGAAAACAAGACCAGAGTCAGAAGTTTATTAGAACATATTTTACTAATCCACATTAGGGGTGGAAAATTTTTCCTTTTTCCTTTCTAGCTTCTTCAGCTGATCTAATAATTAAATTGATGTAAAACAGATTCACAGGAGAAAAACAAACTTTAATTTTGTATGTATGGAAATCTCATAAATATATGAGACTCGAAGAAGTGACCAAAGCAGAAAGCATTTATATTTTTAAAGAAAGACAAACCTACAGCCAGCATAATACTCAACAGTGAAAAACTCAAAAGCTTCCAACTAAAATCTGGGACAAGACAAGGATGTCCACTCTCACCACTCCTATTCAATATAGTCTTGGAAGTCCTAGCCACAGCAATCAGGCAATAAAAAGAAATAAAAGGAATCCAAATTGGAAAAGAAGAGTAAAAGTGTCACTATATATAGAAAACCCTAAAAGGTCCACACAAAACTACTAAAACTAATCAAAGAATTCAGCAAGGTAGCATGTTACAAGATTAACGTTAAAAAATCATTTACATTACTTTACACTAACGAGGAATCAACAGAAAAAGAAAGTAAAGAAACAATCCCCTTTAAAATAGCACCCAAAATAATAAAATGCCTAGGAATAAATCTAATCAAGGGGATGAAAGACTTATACATGGAAAACTATAAACCACTGATGAAGGAAATTAAAGAAGACTTAAAAAAATGGAAAGATAGCCCATGCTCCTGGATTGGAAGAATCAATATTGTTAAAAAGGTCATACTGCCCAATGTAATCTACAGATTGAATGCAATCCCTATCAAATTACCCAGGCCATATTTCACAGAACTGGAACAAATCATAATAAAATGTATATGAAACCACAAAAGACCTAGAATTGCCAAAGCATTACTGAAGAAAAAGAAAGAGGCTGGAGGAATAATTCTCCCAGCCTTCAGACAATAGAGCTACAGTCATCAAGACAGCATGGTATTGGTACAAAAACAGACATATAGACCAATGCAACAGAATAGAGAGCCCAGAAATGAACCCACAAACTTTTGGTCAACTAAACTTCGACAAAGGAGGCAAGAATATATCACTTCTCTGCCTTTTGGCTAAGATCAAGTGTAGGAGGCAAGAATATACAATGTAATCAAGACAGTCTCTTCAGCAAATGGTGTTGGGAAAACTGGACAGCAGCATGTAAATAAATGAAGTTAGAACACTCCCTTACACCATATACAAAAATAAACTCAAAATAGATCAAAGACTTAAACAAAAGACAAGATACAATAAACCTTCTAGAAGAAAACATAGGTAAAACATTATCTGACATACATCTCAGAAATGTTCTCCTAGGGCAGTCTACTCAAGCAATAGAAATAAAAGCAAGAATAAACAAATGAGACCTAATTAAACTTACAAGCTTCTGCACAGCAAAGGAAACCATAAGTAAAACATAACGACAACCTACAGAATGGAAGAAAATTTTTGCAAATGATGAAACTGACAAAGGCTTGATCTCCAGAATATATATGCAGTTCATACAACATAATAATAAAAAAAAAAGAATGCAATCCAAAAATGGGCAGAAGACCTAAACAAGGAATTCTTCAAGGAAGAAATACAAATGATCAATAGGCACATGAAAAAATGCTAATTATCAGAGAAATGCAAATCAAAACTACAATGAGGTATCACCTCACACCAGTCAGAATGGCCATCATTCAAAAATCCACAAATGACAAATACTGGAGAAGCTGTGGAGAAAAGGGAACCCTCCTTCACTGCTGGTGAGAATGCAGTTTGGTGCAGCCACTGTGGAAACAGTATGGAAATTCCTCAAAAGACTAGGAATAGACTTACCATATGACCCAGGAATCCCACTTCTGGGCATATATCCAGAAGGAACCTTGCTTCAAAAAGACACCTTCACCCCAGTGTTCATAGCAGAACTATTTACAATAGCCAAGACAGTGGAAGCCAGCCTAAATGTCCATCAACAGATGACTGGATAAAGAAGATGTGATATATTTATACAATGGAATACTATTCAGCCATAAAAAATGACAACATAACACCATTTGCAGCAACATGGATGTCCCTGGAGAATGTCATTCTAAGTGGAGTAAGCCAGAAAGAGAAATAAAAATACCATATGAGATTGCTCATAAGAGGAATCTAAAAAAAGAAATAAAAGAACACAAATACAAAACAGAAACAGTCATAGACATAGAATACAAAATTGTGGTTGCCAAGGGGGATGTGGGTGAGAAGGGACAGACTGCGATTTTAAAATTTGTAGATAATGACAGGCATATGCAGAATAGATAAACAAGATTATACTGTATAGCACAAGGAAATATATACAAGATCTTGTAGCTCACAGTGAAAAAAAATGTGACATGAATATATGTATGTTCATGTATAACTGAAAAATTGCGTTCTACACTGGAATTTGACACAACATGATAAAATGACTATAACTCAATAAAAAAAGTTAAAAAAAAGAGAGAGTAAACTGTAAATAAATAAATAAATAAATAAACGAAGAAACAAGAAATCCAGGAAGAATAAACAAGACACAGTGTTTTGGACTTGAGGTAGTAAATTGGTGAAAAACTAACAAAGTTTGCACAGCCTTCTTGGCCTTAAATTCCCTGTCTCTTGTGGTCAGGATGCTTTCCACCCTCTGGTGGAGAGAGGAGGGCATCATTTCACATGGGAGATTTATCCCCTGCTCTAAGGGGTCAAAGGAGGGTCATTGTGTCTCTCCTGCATCCCGTGTCTCCTGAGTACCTTTAATTCAAAATAATCAATATGCCAAAATAGCATGTCTTAGAGTGGCATATTCTGCTCCTCTTCACACTCAAGGTAGAACTCTAGCCTGAACAAGATTGAAGACAGTAAGAATGGGTGTAATTAAGTTGGTTGGAGAGATACTTATAGGACTTGATAATCATTCAGATGCCCAGTTGAGAGAAGTAGAGCTAAGGATCATGGATGTGCTGTAGTTTTCTGTCTTGAGTAACTGGGTAGGAAGTGGTGTCATTTACTGAAAAACAAAATACACACACACACACACACACACAAACTACAGAATATTACTAAGCCATAAAAAGAATAAAATAATACCAATTGCAGCAACATGATGGACCTGGCGATTACCATACAATGTGAAGCAAGTCAAAAAAAAGAAAGACAAATATTACATGATATAACTTAATATGTGGAGTCTAAAAGATAATATAAATATACTTATTTACAAAACAGAATAAGACTCACAGACACAGAAAACAAATGTATGATTACCAAGGAGGAGGAAGTGGAGAGATAAATTAAGAGTATGAGATTAACAGATACACATCACCATGTATAAAATAGATAAACAACAAGGATTTACTGTGGATCCCAAGAAACTATATTCAATATCTTGTAATAACCTGTAATGAAAAATAATTGAAAAAAGGAGTATATATACATATATATATAACTGAATTGCTTTGTTATACACATGAAACTAACACAGTATCATAAATCAACTATATTTCAACTGAAAAAAAAAACCAGAAATACAAAAGGAATAGTATATTTTTGGAAAAAAGAGCAGAGATTCTTTTTCAAACACACATATAAGCATTTATAGAGATATAGATGGAGATATAAAGTGAAAGTATTCACACTACATTTCATCTAGAAACAATGCGTAGTATTTTTCAGTATTGAATGAACATCAGTGTTTTGGGGAAGTATTTCAAAAATACAACTACCCAAGATTCATCCAATTTCTATTGAATGGTTGGGCTTGAACACACATACTTTGTAAAAGTTCCTTAGATAACTCTGATGTGAAACAATGCTTCAAAATCATTGGAAACTAAAAGAGAGACAATGGAAAGTGTGTGCATTTTGGAGTCAGAAATATTTCAGTTTGTAGACATTGATGTTATCGAATTGACATATTGTCTCTTGACACTCCATTCACACACCTGTCGTATAGATGGGATTATGAAAGTGACTGTGGTGATCTTTGAAAATTATTCTTAAACACAATATGCTACCAGTATATCACATGCCCCTTTCCACCTGTCATTTTGAGCAGTTTTCTATGAGAAAGACAGGAGATGTTACAGTAAATCAGCTCTTTAAAAAAATAATATATTAAATGAAAGGAATAAAAATAAAATCATATGGGTTTTTTTAACTTGCAAAGGGATGGCAGGTAACAATAACCACACTTAAAAGAACTAACAGATAATGAGATAATGGTGGTAATTTTCATATTTGGAGAGTGAGACCATGTCTTTTCTCAATCAGTAAGATAATGCATGTGATCTGAAGTTATTTTGCTTTTAGCTATTTTGTTTCTTACATTTTATTCACTTTCTTTACAGTTTGAAATAATATCCTGTAATTTCTAGTCTACCCTGATATTATTATGTGCATAAATTAGTCTTAGAAAACTGTAATAAAAATCATTGATATCAAAAAGCTCGAATTATTAAAATCTTGGCTTACCTCCATGGAATAAATTTTCACTACAAACTCTGTAAAATTATTGTTTTTAATATATTTCTAGCCAATTTCATATTCAGGATTATTAAAAATACCTCTGTTCTCATTTCAATGACAGTCATAATGTGGAATTTTTTTAAGATAGGCCCTGTAGCAATTATAATTATAGCCTATTAATGACAAAATATTGAAGTTGCATCATTGTATGTCTCTGTTTACAGTGAATGAATGACACATTTAATTCAGTATAATGTCTGGGGAAATAACTTCACAGTGACTTCAATGAGTGTGATGGCTATTTCATCTAAAACACATTCCAGCTCTCACTGTGAAATGCCACCAATGCACCCATTTATGCTCCAGAATAAATCTTTGCTGGAAATTTTTCTATAGTAGCCTTTATTTCACTAAAAATCATTAAAGAATTTATTACTTTTATTAAAAATTCCATAAATGATTGCAGATTTTAAAATTTTTAGTATATGTACAAATTATTGCTGTTTTTGTAAACGCCATTTTCATGGTTTCCATTTTTATTGTACTGCTTGCGCCTAAATTGGGAAAAGATAAGCACTTTTATAGATGAGTTTTGTGCATATGAGTGTTTCAAATATACTCTAATTTGTGTATTTTTCTATGATAATAAAATTTTTCTCAAACTGTGTTTCATCTTTTCGACAGATGGCATCCTTGAATATCGGAAGGGCAGGTGCCTGTGTGGTAGTCATCAAGCAACCTTGACTTATTTTTATTTGAAGAGATTTTAATTGCTGGAGTGGTTATTTTTATATCAGAGGGCAAGAATGAGAACTTCCTGAGATGAAAACTCTTGAAGAACAAGGATTTTGGCAGATTTACCCACTGATGTCAAAAGAGGTAGAAGGTCAAATGGAATTATGGGAAACAAGAAAACATCAAACTGCTTTGGGAACATTATCTGGCCATGTATTAGTTAGTTCAGGGATGGTTGATTATTGGTAATTTGTTTGGTATTGTAGCATACAGTGACTAGAGTTACCAAAGTCTTAGTTTGTCTTGAGTAATTAAAAGGAGAGCCCGAGATTCGTGACATGGATAATTTCATAACTACAACACATTCAATTGTTTAACAGTCTGTGGCAATAGCCAAGAGGTTGCCAAGAATAGAAGACATGATGTTTCACCTGACAGAATCTGATTGATTTACTATTTTCCTAATCAGATGTGGTCATACCAGGAGGCAGAATGACATTTTATTAAAATAAACATGCTTCCTCCTCATTTTCCTTAACTACCAGGACAATTAGAGAAACAGATTCATGCTTGTCTCTTGCATTCAGAAAACAAACTGTCCTGCTTATCAAAGCTACATATATCTTCCGAGAGGATGGTTGAATTTTAATGCAACTGTATTAGCAATTTGAAGCTGGCAAACACAAAAGATGGTTTTCATTAGGCTTGCCACATTGCTTTGCTTTTGAACACACTGAACCAAAGAATCAGTACAATTACAGGCTTTTGCCATATGAGTTCAGTGTAAGCATGGGAGCTAGTTATTCTGAATGTTAAATATATATCCATTGCATGTTGAAGTCCTTTAGAATTTTGTTCATGAAAAATATCTTAGAATTTTGAGAGAGAAATCTATGACCCATTCATGTGGAGTGTTAATGATCATTGTTAGAAGGAAGGTAGGCTTCAGGTACTCATTCCCCACATTTCGAACTTGTTACATTGATATGCACATTATTTTATGCCAAATGTTTGTAACTGTTTAAAGCATAAAGTGGAAACATTACACAGTGCCCTTAATAGATTCATGTAAATTTTAAATACAGTGAATAAATAATAGAACATTTTCTTTTATCAGTGTATCTTTTTTCCATAAATTTTAGTTCAAATCTGAGTAAAAAATTAACAAGATATACTGGAGAAATAAGCAAGTTTTATTGCTTGACTTTTCAAAAATCAAAAAGTGTATATTTCCATCAAAACATTTGCTTATTTCTTCCTAAATACTATGCTGACAACCAAATGCAATCTTTAATTGTTGTTTCCTTTTGTATTCACTCACTTGAGACAGTTAGCAATAGTACTTAGAAAACGCAAATCCCAGTCCCATAGTGAATGCTGATAACTGTGCAGGAGCTAGAAAAGGCAAGAAAGTTCTTCTTTCTGAGTCATTGTAAAGCATGGAATTGAGTTTTATTGTTAGGTGGTGGAAGCATGGATGAAATCTAATAACCAAGGAAAATATTGATAGTTTGTGTCAAGGAAATATTAGGAAATCTGGTTTCCCAATATGTACACGTGATCAAATTCAGTAGTCCCATTTTATTTCAGAAAAAGTGATGTAATTATAAATATAAAATGTTAAGTAAGTATCAATTATTTTTAATTGTAGTTAAAAGATGCAGAGCACGAGATTTATCATCTTAAACATTTCGAACTATACAGACAGTATAATATTGTTAAGTAGATTCAATTTCTTTTCCCACATATTTTCTCCAATACATAGAACATACAGATAATATTAGCTGACCAGAGTGGACAACTTATTTTTAAAATGTTAAAGAATAGAGGGGAAGATAAAGTGATGTACAACTATTTTTTAACCAGTAAAGCCTTGTAGTGGTCATATTTTAAAACTTGGTTAAGAAATCTATCAACATTTTTGCAAATAAACAAGTTTTTTTTTCCTGAGAGGGAATTTTACCCAAACAAATTTGCTGCAGACAACCAGCTGTTTTCCATATGTAGATCATATTAGCCTATTACTGCTTATCATTGTGCCATTTACTGAAAATTATATTTTCCACCAGTGTCACATGCTAAATGAATTCCAGGATTTACCATCTACCCTGCCATGACTCCAACCCAGGATTCTTGAAACTTACTCTGTCAACTGGTAATTCAGCACTGGTAAGGATATCCCTCCAGGGTGAAATTTCTGCTAAAGATAGGACTCACTATTTGGCTGTTTAATTAATAAGGCATACCTAAATAAAGGAAGTATAGAAAATATCACTGAGATAGGCTTTTTTAAAGATACTGTTCCATTTTTTATTACATTTATATCAATGGACTGTAACAATTTTATAAATAGCACTGTGTAATCTTGGAATATTTTGTAAATGTTAAATGTTAATGATGACTATTAATTATAATAGGAATATCCATGCCCACAGGGGATTGGTTCCAGAACTTTCCCAGGATACTAAAATCTGAGGGTGCTCGAGTCCCAGAGTCAGTCCTCCACATCAGTGGGTTCCACCAACCTGAGATTGTATAATACTGTATTTATCAAAAAAATCTATATATAAGTGGACTCATGCAGTCCAAACCTATGTTGTTTAAGGATCAACTGCAGTTCAAAATTATTTATAAAGTATGCAATCATGTCCAAATCTCCATACACAGTATTGTTAGACAGTTAGATAGACATGAGCACCGGGCAAGGGGAGAGGAAGCAGAAGGGAGCAAATCAGAAAATAATAGTACCCCTGTGCTCAGGATAAGGGGCTCCAAAAATTTTACTTTCTCTAAATGAAGGCCAGCAAAGAAGCTGGTTAGAATTTAATGCTGTGGCTGCGCAGTAGAGAGAAAGACCTGGCTTAACTTGACCCTATGCTCATTATAATGTAATTAACATTGCAATTTGAGCCCCCCCCCATAGGTTTCTCTGTGTGCATCATGAGTAAGAGCATGTGCAAATGAGATGGGCATGCCTGGGCACAAGGAACAGGAGCAGTAAATCAATCAATCAATCAGCCTGAACACCTAAAGAACATGAGCCATCAATCAATCAATCGATCATGAAAGTGCCCCCTAAGCCAGGCTATAAAATAAGAGAAACAAAAGAGCAGAGCCATTATTTTCCTCTCTTGGGTTGGCCCACCTCCATTTCTCAGGGGTAACTATATTTTATTATCTTTTTACTTTACTAATAAAATCTTCTGTTCATATCACATTTTCTGTCTCTTGTTACAAATTCATTTTTTTCAGGTTACAAAGAACCAAGGTATCGTATTTTCCCCCCACCCTCCTATAACAGTAGTACTGGATTTCTTTTTTTTTTTTGGTTTCATATTAAAAGCCAATAAAACACAATCAATCTTACGATTTGAATAAAATTTAAAAAATAATATTTATAAGCTTCTCCAGGATAGATACTGGAAAAATAGACTGAATAAGGATAAAAGCATTAATGAAATCCCTTGAGAGAAATCTAAGGAGTTTAGATTATTAATTACATCATGTATAATTTGAAGAAATCATAAGGTCTATTTAGAAATAGAAATATACAATTAATCCACTAGAACCTGGGATAAAATATTAACTAAAAAATTAACATTTAAATATAGGTTAAAACATAATATTGAAATATCTATAATCTTATATTTTTAGATTGGAAAGTTACTATAAAAATTTAAGGGTTTTCAGCTTTTGAGAATTCTTTTAAACATATCCATGTTACTTGTTAAAACTGTGCATTTAGTTTTAGTGTTTTAAAAGAGATAAAAATTGCAATACAAATAATAAGAGAAATAAGAACTTAAATTAATCTTTTAGGCATGAAAGGGAACAGAATTTGCAACCCCAAAATATACCTCTTTGACATAAGGATTATCTTGAGCTGATTATTTTTTAAGAAAGAGCAGACACAGGAAAAGCTCAGAAAACTGAGTAGATATTTTGTTAGGGACATTTCCATTTATATGGGAAATCTCCATTTGTAAAACTGTCCCTTCTCTGCAACAGGAAGAGAATTAGGACAAAAATCTCTAGAGACTCTTGACAATGGAGAAGGCAAAGACCTAAATCTGCATAACCACTTTACCATTGTTTACTGTCCTTTCACTGATACTTTCCCATAACTGGCTTCCTCACATTCCAATATTTTCTTTTATCTTTAGCTTAAGATGTTATTTAAGGTGGTGACTTGGGCCATTTCAGAGAGTTACTCAGTTTTCCTGGGTATCCCCCATGGATATAGGAGGTACACACATTACTAAACTTCTGTTTGTTTTTCTCCTGTTAACCTGTATTTTATTAAAGAGGGGGCCTCAGCTGAGAATCTGAAATGGTAAAGGGAAAATTACTTTTCCTTTCATACAGGCTACTTTGTTCATTTGTTTCCTACAAAAGTTTAACAATACTTTTTCTTATAAATATTACACTATTACCTTACTGTTATCTAATGCAAGTTTACATGCTCAAGGCTCAGTGAGGCCAAGCAAAACAAAACATTGAAGTTTGGAGCAGAGAAAGGTTTACTGCAGGACCAAACAAGGAAAACAGGTGGCTTATGCTAAAAAGAAAAAATAAAAAACCCGAACTCCCTGATGGTTTTGGGGGAGAAGTTTTTACAGGCAAAACTTTGGGTGAGGACTGGAGAGTGTATGACTTTCTTCTGATTGGTTGGTGGTAAGGTAACAGGGTGATGTTCCAGGAATCTTGTGCTCAGCCTGAAGTTGCCATTTTCCACCTGAATGGGGCCTTAGTTCCTGCAGAAGAACTCAAGAATATTGTTATGCTTATCCTTTGAGCAGAAACCAGGATTCTACTTTAATCTCTGCAACTATTGTTTCTTGATTTCTCCTCCTTTGATTCTGCATTCCCTTAGTTCCCAGATTAACAACTATTTGAATCTCTTTTTTGGTATTCAGGAAGGTCTGGGAGGCTGAATGAAGCCTATTTCCAACAAACAAGAAATGGGATACACTGAAAGAGTTTGTATCCAGGAATCCCACAGGGTCCTGCTCAGTTTCAAAGCTAGATAATTTCAAAAGGCCTAACATTGTATCATCTCATGAACTGTAGTTGCCTTCATCTGCATAATTAATATTTTGTGACTATATAAATGTTGTATGCTGTATTTGCTTTAAGTTTCTATAATTCAATACTAACAGTAAATAGATCTTTCATATATACACAGATCCTAATTCAGCATTTTATGTGCATATGTATATATCATACATCTGGATATAATTGGAACATTTTTAACTTATCATTTTTAGATTAATTTGTGGCTTCTGGTAATTGAAAATTTATTGACATTTAAGTTTCTTATGCTTGAAAATAAATGAAAATTAACACAAGCTACTACACACAAAAATATTTATTCAGAATATATAAAAAACACATCATGAAAAAAATCACTTATTTTATTTTATTTGCTTATTATTTCCATGATCAGGTATCAAACTGAGGCAGGAAGGGGACAGGACATAGTCATTAAAGGAATGGACACAGTAATTAGCACCAAGATGGCAGAAAAGTCAACTCCCAATAGACCTTGAGTTCTAAGGCAGGAGATTTGATCTCCAGTAGACCTTGAGCTTCATTATATACATCATAATATTTTGGCATGGGAAATGACACTCCTGCAGGTACCAAATTTCCAAAGCTGGCCATAAAAGTTCAAATAAGAGGAGGGAATACCCTGCTCCCTTCCCCAAAGTAGTTAGAATAATTGTCCTACTCATTATCATATAAAATTTTCAAGCCCACAAAAACTAACAACCCCACACCTTGTAGCTGCTCTCTCTCTTGCCTTCTGAGATGGCTTGCACTCTGTCTATGGAGTGTGTATTTACTTTTACTTTAACACCCACCCTCTCCTGCTTCATGGCATATACGGTCTTCTGAGATGGCCAACACTAAGTCTACAAAGCATGCATCTCTGAATAAATCTACTTTTACTCAACTATGACTTGTTCTTGAATTCTTTCTAGCATGAAGTGAAGGGCCCTTGCTTGGCAGTGCACATCCCAGGGACTCAACTGAGACCTGGGACACAGCCATACTCTTGTGTTCCATCTTTTTTTTTTTTTTTTTTGGTATTAAAACCCTACATGTATCAGACATTAGGCTCAGCCTACATTACCTGCCCCCAAGTAGCTCATAGATGTGAAAGAAGACAAACTACTAAAAGAATGAACACACTCTAATCATATTGGAAAATATTTCCTGGGATGCTATGGGAAACATTTGATGACCATCTGACTTTATTTTGTAGGTATGATATGTGAATCCTTAAGGACAATGTTAAAATAATGCTTATTTCTTATGTCACTGGTACATGAAGAAATACTTTTTTTCCTTAGACATTCCTAGTCTTTTTCACCATCCATTATGCCTCTAAATGGTAGTGAACAAGAAGTATGGGGGTAGATGTGTGACAGTGTTGGGAAAACAAATTAAAAACAAGTGAATGAACCAGATTCTCCAATGCAGAAAGCCTCTCCACAAAAGTAGAAGAAAAAACTTATTATTGAATAAGCCTGACACTAGAATGTAATGCACATCACAGGCAACCTGGTAATAGGCTGCAAAGATGAAAAGAAGTCTCACCCTTTTATGTGGCCAAGCAGATACAACCCAGCATACACATATTTTCAAGATACGTAATATCTTGTTCTCAAGTAAGTGGACTGGAAAGAACCACTTGTCACACATAGTTCATTCTAACTTCGCCCAGTAGTTGGAATGACCATCTGTGTTAGCTGATTAGCTTTATCTAGAGGAAACACACACACACACACACACACCTTAAAACTCTATGACATGAGAGTTGGGAGTTGCTGTCTTCCTTGAGGATTACATTTCAATGAGGAGGCTTCCACATCCTTGAGAAAGACATTCCTAGGTCATAAAGATGAAAAAAGTCCTATCTAGTTTTTAAAAGTATATATAAACATTACAAAGAGAGGAGAAAATACTCAGAATTAAAAGTTTTCTAAAGTAAATGCTCTGAGAAAGAGGAAGGGAGGAAAATCTCTTCCCTTACTTCTGTTGCCAGAGAATAGGTTCTTGCCTCACAGAGAAAAAAATTCAAGAGCAAGGCATAGTAAAGTGAAAGCAAGGTTATTTAGAGAGATACACACTCCACAGACAGAGTTTGGTCCATCTCACTCAGAAGAGAAAGCAGTTTAGGAGATATACACTCCATACACAGAATGTGGACATCTCAAAAGACAAGAGGGAGAGAATTCAAGAGATGTGGGGCATTTAGCTTAAGGTAAAAGTAGATACACACTCCAAAGACAGAAGCAGGCTTTCTCAGAAGGCAAGAGAGAGAGTGAGTGTGAGGTACAGAGTTATTAGTTTTTATGGGCTTAGTAATTTCATATGCTAATGAGTAGAAGGATTATTCCACCTACTTTGGGGAAGGGACAGAGGTTTCCAGAAATCGGGCCCCCGTTCACCTTTTGACCTTTCATGGTCAGCCTAGGAACTGTCATGGCACCTGTGCGTGTGCCGTGAGGGTCAAGGTCCACTGGAAGTCTAATCTTCCACCATCTTGGTTCTAACCAGTTTGTCCTCAATTGCAGTGTCATTCCCTCATTAGTTACACCCTTAGTTATTGCTTCCTTCCTGTCTCACTTCAACAAGAAGAATTAAGCCTCTTAGTTTTCATTATATTTGTCCTTAGGATTGATATTAGTGTATTTTCCCCTAGTTGTTTTTCTATCTAATTGGAAAAGATTTAATATAGTCCCTGGATATGCAACTTTATTATCACTTAGGAGCTTCTTAGAAAAACTAAATTTAGTGCTGCTTTTTTACGAGCTCCTGTTTTTTTTTTTCCCCCTTCTTTTAACAAAATACCAAATGTGACTTGTTAAACTTTGAGAAATACCAATTTCAGTCATTATGTCTCTGCAAACTCGATTTCCCTCTCTGTTTTTTCAATAAGGATATCAAGTAGGGAGTTAGCAATCCTGTCTACTTCTCATATTTAACCCAAGTCTACAGAATAAAGATTAATAGAAATAAAAGGAGTGTTTTAGTTCTCATCTGCTTTCACTTTGTCTAATTTTTTTAATTAGTTCAGAAACTAGAAGGGGAGAAGGGTGCTATTTATTGGATTTCCCTGTAGCCCCAGCAGAGAAATAGCTGGGTGAAATGGGTATGTAATAAGCAGAGTTTCAATCACAAAAAGCTATAACTTTTAAAAAGGAAGATGCAAGAGAAAGTAGATCATACACTCATACTCTGCCCATTGTCTTATAATCTATTTCAGTATTACTGAGACTGGAGAGGACAGAAATTAATCCCTGGTCTCAAGTAGCCAAATTTCTGGCTTACAATCCATCAGTGATTCTTACTAATCTCAATTCTCTTGAGATGAATGCTAAGTTTAAGTTTGCTTGGGAAGTAACACCCTGCTTGCTTATGTTAAAAAACAAAATTCAACCGAGTAAATCTGAACATCTAATTGGCTTTGTTTAATGACTCATGAATTTAGCAGCAAACTTCTAGCAACCAGATGGGAGCTCAGAAGAGGCTATACAAAATAGAAAGTACTTATGGGATGAAGGTGGGGCCAGGGAAGTATGAGAAAAAGAAAGGAAAGGATTATTTTTAGGTCAGGGCATCTTTTTCCACATGAATTTTAATAGGCAGATTGCCTCTTCCTCTCCTGGGGAATGATGGAGAAGACCCATTTGACAAATTACCTCATTGGCAATGATCAGAAAATTTCAAACTAGTTGATTAAGATTATGTCTCTGAAGAAGGTCAAAATGCCAATTAGGTTAAGTATTAAATCTAGCTTTGGTACCATGGGTTTTGGCACAAGTGACACCATTTGAGGCCTATGATTTTCTTTTTAACACTTGGAAGGGCAAACCTTCTTCCCTGCTTACTGAGGAATTCATATTTTCAAAACCAGTTAGAATTGCTCTATAAATGATGGAGAAAATCAAAGTCATAGCAGCAATGCCTTTTGTATTAAACTGAGGGATACAATTAAGATGGCTGCATTGTTAAAAGATAAACTGAGGCATATTAAAAATTTTAAGAGATTATTTGAGCAAAAATTGATTCCAATCAAGCAACCCCAGACTAGAAGTTGTTAAGAGCTCTGTGCTAATAGGAGCTAGGAGAAGGACACAAAGAGAAGGTGCAAAGCAAAGAAAGGAGATTACTTGATTGGCTGTCACTTAAAGCTGAATTAGCTGTGATTGGCTGTTCCTAGTGCTTTGATTTTGTAACCTTGAGGCATTTACAGGTTAGATTTTGGTTTGCTTTCATAGACTGCCCTCATTAAAGCCACCTCCATCTAATGGCCTCCTTGTTTAATTAATTTAACAATATTAACAAATTTTGATGTATTAGAAGCTCAACTGTAATTGACTGAAGATTCTAATTTACTGAGTAATATTAATTTTAGACTTTAGATTAAAAAATTATTTGGCAGGGTAAGAGAAATGTGACAAAGATTATAAACAACATTTGAATATAAAAAAACTGAACCATTGACTTTATAAATTTAATTTTATATTTATTAGAGTTGACTAAAGTTTTGAAAGGTTTTCTGTCTTAGGATAAGTACTTCACAAGCTTAAAACACAGGCATGTTATATTTATGAATGTAGATTAAAATGTTGGAGGGAGCTATAAATAAGCTATAAATGAGATTGATTGTTTAAGGAAATTTAATGTGCTTTAATTTATATGAGTACATATTAATCAAGGGGGCTGTTAAAAAGGATGATTAATATTTCATACATTTATAACTAAAATAACAAGACTTTGAAAGTTCAATTTTGAAACTTAAGGAAAATATGTTTGTCAATTTAACTAGTTTGAAAAGTTGATTTTTATTGTATGAAGAAAATAACTGATAATAGTCTTCAACATAAAATGCACTCATGCAAAAATGAAAAATATTAACATTTATTAAGTACTTTCACATCTATTATTAATTCATCATTACCTCCATATTCAAAATAAATTTCTTCAGTTATACTCTATCATGAACTAAGAATAAAACTTCATGATATAGATCTAACAATTCATTTTATTAAATATGCTAAATTAAATATAAAATTGTGAGAAAATGCTTTATATTGGCTCAAAAATTAAACTAAGTTATGGCCAGAAGATAATATAAAGTGTTTTATTGTATTTAGATAATGTTATAGTCATTATACCTTGACATCTTTACTTAATATAAGTATATTTTTGTTCTACCTCATTTTCCCCCACCGTAGGACAGATCATTTCTGTTAAGATATTTGAAGGTAATTTCAAATAAGCCTATTTCTACAAAGTAATAATTCAGAAAAAGTTGAGATACTTTGAGATTATGACTATTTGGAAATCCACGATTGTTATATCCCTTGCCCCCCTCATGCCCAAAAATATTGAAATCCTTTTTAAAATAATATATATTTGAATGTCTATGTAGTTTTGAATGTCCTCTTCCTTTCCATCACTTCTATTATCAGATATAAATGATACATGATAATTCGCTAATACAATTAACACATTTAGATATTAACTAATAGAGAAAATGCTTACAGAGAATTTATTTTTAATTTAAATCTTTTGAAAATGGGAAATAGATTAAAGCTACTTTGATGTTAGTAAAATAAATAAATAAATAAAATAAAAGAATTCCTACAGGACTCAAGAAAATAGAACATAAAGTGTACACATTAAGGAGAATAGCCAAATTGCATGTCCAACCACTGCCTTGATTGATTTTTACTCTGATCTCACCAAATAACATTTGCAAAAGTAACCATGGAGACTAAAAGCTTGGCTAGAGGAATTGAACTAGCAAAGTAATACCAAAGAATATAATAAAAGGAAAGCTAAGGTGATTTCAGAGTCAAAGAGGTGTCTTATTTTGACATGTAAATATGCTACATTAAGTTTTCTAGATCCTAGGAAATCAACAGCATCTACCTACAATTAGGAGGAGTAGGAACAGAAAAGTAAATTAACCAGTGAACAAAATGTTTATGTTTTGATGGCTAGTCTCCAGTTTGCTATGTGTTTTTTCTTATCAAGTGGTTTAACACATGTAAGAACATTTCTTTAATAAACACATCACATTCTTAGATATATATTCACTAGAATAAATCAGATCTATGGTCATAAAATATTATTTTAATGATTTTTTTTCACTAATGCTATTAATTTGAACAGAACACCTATCATAACAATTCAGGAATTTGCATAAAAATCTTTTTCAATTGGCTTCACATTATGTAAGCATATGGAAATTATAGATTCATAATAAAACAATAAATAATTATCTATAATTTATAGGACAAAGATAAATTCAGTATATTTATAGGGCAACATATTCATCTGTCAAATATTTACTGAATACTTTTTTAATGCTTGAAACCTACATTGGTGTTGGAGGCATAATTTTAAACAAGTGTTTCTTTATATCCAGAACAGTGAGAAGAATCTTACTTATAAGCAAATAAATCCTGTACCCTAAATAAGTGTTTGGGTAGATTTAAGTGCCAGAGGTAATGGAGGGATTTTACAATCAAATTCTTACTTATGAGGATAGAAAATTCTTGAGAAGGGATTTGAAGTATATTTGAAGTAAGATGTAGAAAGAAATTATGTTCTTCTTTCTCTAACCACCTCCTAATTCTCCCACATAGCTAGTGTTAGAGCAGATCAATAGCTAGATATGAACAGAAAAAGGGGGAGATGGGATGGGCCAGGTGGCAGGAAACTATACATCTTGTGAACAACAGAGGTCCTAGGGACAAAGAAAAGCAGGAACATCCCAACTGACAGTAAACCACACATTTTGGGGCAAAAATGGTCCTTGAGGCAGACAAAGAAAGGTGGGAAAAGGTGAGCATCTCTGGAGTCAGAATGTAACCTTTTGCTCATTATGCCCTCATTATAATAAAATTAGCCTTGCAGATAAGAAGTACCCATTGTGCATTGACTTCATGACACTTCCAATCAAGACTAAATAAGGAGGGAGGAAGTTATAGCTCAGTGGTAGAGTACATGCTTAATATGTAGGAAGTCCTAGGTTCAATCCCCAGTAACTCCATTAAAAAAAAAAAAAAGGCAATATTAAATGAGGAAAAAAATACCTCTTTCCCTCAGGAAGGTGGAGCTGGAATGAAAATCAGGAAATACAACCTCAGGGCCCTTCCTTCCCAATGAATATTTCACCCATTTATTGTTACAACCCATAGATCCCACTTGCAGTAGACACTGCAGCTACTCACCTCAGTCTGCCCACTCGCCCCTGAAAGTGTACTCTTTCTTAATAAATCCTCACTTTCCCTTCTTGACCTCCATGTCTCATCTCTGAATTCTTCCTGTGATGAAACAAGAACCTACTCTCCAGTGACACTACCACTGCTAAATCCTTGTAAGAGGGAGGTATTTCTGTTAGGTTCTTTCTTTAGATGCCCAGAAATAAATCTCAAATGAAGTTCTGATAAATCCTTAGGAAATGTAGACAAATGAATGTCCTTGAATTCTTATGTTAACAGTGCTAAGTAGCTCTGATTTCAAAAATTATAGGGTACCTCTCTCTTATAAGATCTCAAAAATAAGTATGATATGTATTTATCAATCTACTTTTCTTTAAATATAAATTATACATGAAAATCCAAGTAGGCAAGAAGTACTAAATGAACTTCCATTTACTAGTTTACTTCAGGTATGTATTTCTTTATCTGACATTTGTAGCAATTGAAAATATGTTTTACCAGTTCCCAATGGGTGGGTGATCCCTCAATATTTCCTTCGCCCAGAGTTGCAAATGCCAATCAAAGGAAACCAGATTCAGTATAGCAGAGTGGAAATTTTATTCATTGATCAAGTAATGGAAAAGGAAGAGCTTTTTCTCTAAAAACACCACCTCCTGAGGGGAAGGAGTAAAGGAATTGTAAGTAGTAGGAGGCAGGCAAGTGATCAGGGTTCTAGGAAAGGAGTGGAGAATTCCAGAGTCAGCAGAGGCACTGGCAGTCTTCCACTCTTCCTTGCACAGGGCATGAATTGTGTCTCCTTGGGCAGAGATCTTAGCATGGTAATGAAGCAAAGGTAACATTCAGACACCTTCAGTTCTTAATCTGCACAGGCAAATTCCTGTGATCAGTTCAGAGCCGGTTCAGGAAGACTGACCACTGCCTATCTCTTAAAGCACAGTTGCAAAACATCTCCATCAAATACCAACTGCTTTGGAAACAAATACAGAGATGAATCAAGGCAAGAATCCTTTAGCCCCCAGGAGCTAGTATAGGTTGCAACATACAAAACAATGTTTTATACATTTGGGAAGTATTTTTAGTTGTTAAGTGGCTATAATTTGAGTTCAGATAACACAGTCTTATAACCAGGCTCTACCTTTTTCCAGATATGTGACTAGGGTAAATTACTTAACCTCTTATTCCTTAGTTTCCTCAGTATAAGTATATTGCAGGGGATTAAATGTCAAAATTATTTAAACCACTTAGAGCAGAGCCTAGCCTTGAGCAAATCCTTGTTAAAAGTTAATAAAGAAAACAAAACAAATAAAAATCTCCTTGAACTGTGATAACAGCTATGAATGGTAATTTTTCACAGAGAATTGCAAAAAATGTCACAGTTAAAGAGATTATTTATTACTAGACAATCATTTTAAGAGACAACTATACAAATACATTTTTCATAAATTTCTTTCTTTCTTTTTTTCTTTCTGAGAAACATATGCCTATTAACAGAGCCAAGATTAGAATTAGTACTAGGTCTGAATCATGAAAAAAGAAAAAAAAAACTGTGATATAAGCTAAGCAAATAACTAGATCATGAAGTAATATACCTTGTGAAAGCAATCTTGTTTATGGCAGAGTCAGGGAAAAGTTAATGTTTGATGATTGAGAAAAGGAAAAAGTTTCTAATGAAAAAGAGTAAAAGTGAACTGTCAAAAATTAAAATACAGTTATAAATATATAAAAATGATCTATTCCTGTCCTACTCAAATCCTACCTAATATCCAACAATTTACCAAATTCCATTCACTTGTAAAAGACAAAATTCACCAAACAATTACCGAGATGAATTTATGCAGTCTACTGTAATAGGAGAAACCTTCCTTAAAGATGTTGTAAGACTAGGGAGGAAAAGTAAGGTTCACAGATTCAGGTGAACAAGGGAGTCGTGAAGGGTGACAGGGGGTCTTACCTGAAGGACAGAGGTGCTTTAGTTCTTGAAATATGCCAGGGAAGGATGATCCTTTGTAGTCAGCCATTTTTTAGAACACAAGAGAGGAGGAGCGTGTTTCTCAACCTGCTTTACAGGAAGAACAGGCTCAGAAAATTCAATGTGATTAGTCCTGTGTTTGCTCAAAATTATCATCTGATGCTGAATAATCTAAAACCTGCTGAGTAGAGTGGATTGGGATCTAAGAAAAGCTTTTTGAAGATTCTTGTTGACATTGAACCCTCTGTTCAGAGGTGGTGGCATAAGTCAGTTGTTTTAGGCACTATATATCAGGCATCTTAAAAGAGGAATGTCTGAAAAGAACGTGTGTGTGTGTGTGCGTGCACACGTATGCAGTTCAACTTGTACTAAAGAATCAGCAATTGAACCCCAAGGGTCACCAATCCAGTGGATTCTAAGATGTTGTTGTAGGAATATCTTAAACTGTAGACAATCAGAATTTCTTCATTGGCATTTCAAATGTTATTTTTGACCACAACGATGTCAGGCAAGTTTTAGGAAGGAAATCTACAGCAGTCGTTTCTGACCACTGTACATGGACGGACCCTCTCTGGAGGTCAGAATCAGCTGGTTGTTCGGCACAGTTCTTTGAGTTTCTTGATGCTCTAGAGCTAGGATGTTGGTGCTTTCTTGGTAATGTTACACAATCTTTATTACCTCTTCTATAAGGACATGCATACATGACCCAAACATTTTGCCAGACTTCCATAGTGGTTCAACAGAGGCTTGTCCAGGGAGAAATCTGGTCCATTCAAAGTCTGCTGTACTGGTAAGTCTTACATAGATTTTATCACATTGTCAGGGTTTAGCTCACAGGGTTTCATATCCTGGCTCAAAAGGCCAGCAGCAAGAAAATTTAAAATTCTGATAAGGATATGGGAACTCAGGTTTTAATTCTTAGTGACACTGAGTCAGGTGGGAAGAAAGCTAAAAACAATAAGTTGGATGGTTTTAGCCAGATATTGAAGAAACTTGAAGAACTAAGATCTTAAGCAAGTTAACAAGATCCACTCAGATTTTAAAGTAGATGTACAGATTGGGTTTTCACAAGGTGAAAAGATCTTCTTTGAAAATCCGTCAGTTATCTGAAATTTACAGAGTGGTGCAAAATAGCTGAAGACAGTGAACTGATGGTGACTGGCAACCTGGAAAGACTGTTTTCCGTTTAAACAAAAATTTTCTCCCCAGTCTCCCCTCTACCTTTTGATAAAAAGTAATTTTAAAGAAAGGTTATTCTTGATTATAAAATAAAGCTGGTGTCATTAAGTTTGGCCTGATTACTTTCACAGGCACTGTAACTATGATAATTTACCATATGGACCATTTAAAATGTGATTTGCTGGAATCTCAGGTTGCACAGAGTCAGTTTGGATTTTTAGAATCTTCTTGAGGCTAGAAAGTGAAAGTCAAACCAGTCATTTGGCATCAGATTTATTTTATAGTATCTATTAATTTGGGTAAATTCCTGTCTTTTCAAAGTCCCCAAAACATCTTAATGTTCCTGGGCCTATTTCCTTAATCACATGTAAGGGTGGGGACACTGTATCACAGATACCAGTCCAGTTTTTCCCAGAAAACTGTGTAAGCTTTGGTTCCATAAAGGCAGCCTTAATTTCTTAAAAGTGTCTTGTCATATCTGACTCAGCATTATCTTCAAATATGATGAAACCAAGCAATGAGCTAGTGCACCGATGGTGCAAAAAGCCAAACTCTGACCATAGGCATTTGCAGCAAAATAAAGGTTTATTGCAAAGGAGTGGGAGACAAGCCTCAGAACCTATCCATCATGGTCTTTGAGTTAGGATGGTTTAAAGGGAGAAAAACAAAGATGCCGGCGTTAATCATCATCTTGTAACATTTCTTCAAAATAGTCTTGGAAGTCAGGATGCTTATAGTTTAAGACTCTGAGCTGGTGGCCTATGACCCTGGGGTCTGTTAGCTCGTCTTACCCTGGAGAAACAACCTGAGTCTAGTTAATGATGTTACCAGCAACAGGAATTTGGGTCACCTGACTCTTGTTGATTAGTGTTCAGTTAGCACAGGATTAAAGTCAGAGGGGACAAGGAAGGGAATAAAGCTTTGAATAGAGAAGTTAATCAGAAACTGAGCAGGGGGACTCGGTTTTAGGGGGGCTCAGTTTAAATGATATTCTAGGCCATGATTACATACCAGTCTTTCTAATCATGTCCTGACAAGACAGCGAACAGACTCTTATTGTACGTGTCATAAATGAAGACCAGACAAGGGTGAGAAAAGGCTGTTTATTCAGAGCTTCTTAGAACAGTGGAGTCAGCCATCATCACTTGAGCTTAGAGAACTCAAAGCCAGGCCGGGGAGTGGGAAATCTTTATAGTTTAAAAAAAAAAATAGGGAGGGGTGACTTCAGGTGTGCTCTGATTGGAGTTTGTGGGTTTGTGGGCACGGGTAAGGGAGTTAGAAGAGGGCTAACTAGAAGTAAGGCACATTATGTTTGGGGAGCATATTTTGCTTTCTCTAGTTAGTCCTGAGCTGTAAAGGGCTAGGATAAAAATGGTAAAATATAAGGCGAGTTCTCTTAAACATTTCAATACTGTTCCTATACTTAGTAAGTTCTCATAGTGTTCTAGTTAAATCTATAAATCAAAAAACAAGTAAAACTTTTAAATTAAAATTTTGGGAACTACCTTATGTTAATTTGATGATGCATAATACTTCAGGAGTTTTTTGGGGTAGATAATGAAAATCTGATTTAGGTGACTATTACTTAGTCAGACATAATTTTACATAATTTTATTATAAAAGAAGTAAGTTTAAAAATGTATTCTGCCATACAATAAAATTTTCTTAAGTGAATATTTACATGCACGTACACACAAAACAATTCATCCAATGTTTTATGTAGTATTAAAAGATAAATTGAGGCACATTAAAACTATTAAGAGTTTACTTGAGCAAAAATCCATTTGAATTGGGCAGTTTCCAAACTAGCAAATTTAAAGGAGCTCCCAGGAGCTGTACAAAATGGAAGACATTTATAGGCAGAAGGAAGTGGGCCAGGAAGTTATGCTTGGCAAAAAGTGGGTTGGTTTTTGCAACTATTGACTGGCTTAAGATTCCATTCCTGGGAGAGCCAGGAATGTATTGTCATTAAACTTAAAGTGAATTAAGTGAAGCCTTCAGCTTGATGATAGGGGGCTTAGCATAAGTGACTCCACCTGGGGCCTGCTGTCTTGTTTTTAACAAGAGGCTCAATAAAGCCAAGCGATATGATCTGTCCTTTTAGTGAGGATGATCACTCTCTTGAATAAAAGGTTAAGTGGAATAGATAAAAGACAAGCTTCCAGAGGCAGAAATGCAGTCCATTTATAGTTTGTACTGAGAAACCAGAACTGTCTCTATACCAATGAATGAACACTGGATCATAAAAATCAAACCTCGTTTAGTATCTTTAGCTGTAGTTTTCACAGGCTCTTAGCTGTTTATTCTGCAAGGGTGGGCATTGTTTCTAAAATATTTTAGCTAATCCACTGTGGTTTTGCAAACTAGCTCCCTTATCCAGAAGGCAGGGAGAGACCAAAGAAGGAGGCAGACCATTCCAGATTGGTAGAAATCAGTTTTAGTAAGCAAGGGAACTTACTTTTGAGGCTTGTCTTGGGCAGTTGCAAGAAGAGTAAGTCTCCACACCCACTCACCAAATCTTAAAAGTTTATACAGAGGCTTTAAATGAGTTCAGTCAAGTAATTAGTCCAGATAGTCTCAACATCTTACTCTCTCAAGACTATGTTTTTGGAACAGCTCCCACTGTGGGAAAGTTAGGCAGATTGTACATTCGAAGAATAAGGGAGTGGCTAAGGAGCCTATGATTGCTTGTGTCCAGCTCAAGGGACAACCAGATGTCATGTCCTGTCCTCTTGATCACCTCCTCAAACATTCAGAAAATTGAAAAATATTGAATTTGATCAGTGAAAGTCCATCTCTAATATTCACTTGTTAATACTGTTAATTACCAAGCAAATTAAATTCATTCCTTTGCAATCTTACTTCCAGTATTGAACTCAGAATAAAATTTCTTCTATTCAAATCTTTTTTTTTAAATTACAATAGAGATAGAAGAAAAAGTCAAGATGATTGTCGAAATGATTAAGGCTTTAAACAGGACCTTATATTTTAAAGTTCTAACAGCAGTATTATGGGAATAGCTATAATATTTACAGACTAGATATAGTAGTATTTTCAAGTTAGATTTTTAAGTTCTTGTCTTATTTCCAATTTTAGCATCCTGATGTTTCTTAAAGGTCATCTTTAGAAGGAGTCGCAAGCTTCATATCCCTGTTTCAAATGCAATGTTGTTATTTAAAGAGGTGCATTAACATTTCCAGTTTGCTAAAATATAAATTAGTGATATAATGTTTATTAGGAAACTCTGATGATCCTTTCAGATTCCTAAAGTTTTTTGTTTTTTTTTTAATGAAAAGGTACAGTAATTGCCTGAGAGAGAAATTGAAGTTTTAATGCCTGCCAACAATATAGCTGTATTTCAGTCAAACAAAACAAAGCAAAATAAAACACCTCCCAGCATTCAATATCTACCTACCACTAGGAAAAAATATAGTTTTTGAAGGGGTTCAGGATGCATTATCTCCAAATATGGCACTTTCCTATATTAAATATTTTAAGCCGAAGGAGTTTGAGAAAATGTTCAGAAGGAGAAAGATCACCTACCCTTTCACCCTTCTTTCCTAAAACAGGTTATAAAATCAAGTGAGAGGTCCTTTCCTTATACCCAGAGGAAAGGAGCATCTTTATCTCTGAAGACAAAGGGATGCTGAGAAGAATCCTAATGAACAAGTCACTCTAAATTTACTCCAGTTTGCCACAATTACTCATACCCTTTATCTAACCATATTCCTCCACAACTGTCCAATCGACATCAAACCTAGCATAAAAGTACACAGCTCTGTTTCTTTGGATCTTCATTTCCTTGTAAGAGTTCCTGTGTCACATAAAACTTAAATATATTTATGTGTTTTTCTCCTGTTAATCTGCCTCTGTCCATTTAATTTTCAGATCTAGCCTGGTTCCCTAAGAGATTTGAGAAAAACCCTTTCCTCCCCTACAATTTCATTTCTGGTTTCTTCAAACACTTTCTTGTAATTGTTGCTTTTGTTATTATTACTGTTATTATTATTTCATTATAATTTATTCTATTTCCCTTCCTTTTGGTCTTGTTCTGACATAAACTAGTTTATTTGAAAGACATATAAAATAAGAGTGAGTTCTCCTATCTGTGAAATGTGGTTATTACCCTTTAATATCATTTAACACAGTATCTGGAACAAAGTAAGTACATAATAAGGAATAGTCTTCACCTGTATTAGATATGTTCGGTAGGCCCAATAAGTATATTATTTAATTTTTAATTAAATTTGATTTATATTTATCCATAAAAATATCTCAGCTACACATCAGTGCTGTTTCAATATGTCTGTTTTGTTTATACAAGAAACATCCCTGCTTTGTTTGGAGAATTGGAATTTAATTATATTTATACCTTTTTCTTAGTTAAATGTTATTTACTCTCAAGAATTACATCCTCTCCATATCTGATTGGAAAAGACATCCAATTCCCCCTAATAAGAGAGCCATGGCTTATCTTTAAGTGGCAGTAGGTAATAATAAAGCTGTTTCTCTCTCTCTTTTTTTTCCCTGCATTGTTCATGGTCGCAGTAAAAAGAGAGGCTGGAGTACTCATTAAGTTGTATATTTGATAGACTTTATAAAGCAATCTTCAATAGCAAATAAGAAAGAAGCAAAATTGAGCAATAAATAAAGAAACAAAATTGAAATGAGTTGCACATTGCCCAGAAAATTAAGAAGGCACGGAAGAAGAAAATCCTGTTGCTTGTGAAGCATGCATCACTTGCTTTTCTTTTTTGTTTTGTAAAGGCTATTTAGGGGAAAAATATTTTTTTGTGTGGAAGAACAATGATCACCATATTTAAGTTTTATTTCCCTTTTTGCTAACGTGTTATGCAAAATTTAATAAATTAACATTGCCCCATTGAAATGTCTTCCTGTGTGACATCCCACTACACCCCACACATACAGAAGTGATATGGAACAGGATAGAAAGCCCAGAATTAAACCCACACATGTATGGTCAATTAATTATGACAAAGGAGGCAAGAAAATACAATGGAAAAAATACAGTGCTACCACAAGTGTTACTGGGAAAACTAGACAGCTACATGTGAAAGAATGCAATTAGAACATTCTTTAACATTATATACAAAAATAAACCCAAAATGGATTAAAGACCTAAATATAAGAGTAGATATTATAAAACTCCTAGAGGAAAACATAGGCAGAACACTCTTTGACATAAATTACAGCAATATTTTTGTATATCCATTTCCTAGAGTAATGGAAACAAAAGCAAAAATAAACAAATGAGACCTAATTAAACTTATAAGCTTTTGCACAACAAAGGAAATAATAAACAAAAATGAAAAGACAACCTATAAATGGGAGAAAATATTTGCAAATGACAAGATTGTCAAGGGACTAATTTCCAAAATATACAGACAGCTCATACAGCTTAATATCTAAAAGCAAACAACCCAATTAAAAAATGGGTTGAAGGCCTAAATAGATATTTCTCCAAAGACATACAGGTGGCCAATAGGCACATGGTAAGATGTTCAGCATAGCTAATTATTAGGGAAATGCAAATCAAAACTACAACAAGGTATTCACCTCACACCAGTCAGAATGACCATCAAAAAGCCTACAAATAATAAATGCTGGAGATGGTATGGAGGAAAGAGAACCCTCCTAAATTGTTGGTGGGAATGTAAATCAGTGCAGCCATTATGGAAAACAGTACAGAGGCTCCTTAATAAACTAAAAATAAAGTTACCATATGATCCAGCAATCCCACTCCTGGGCATATATCTGGAAAAGATGAAAAGTCTAATTCAAAAAGATACATGCACCCCAATGTTCATAGCAGCACTATTTACAATAGCCAAGACATGGAAGCAATCTAAATGTCCAACAGATGAATGAATAAAGAATATATGGCATGTGTGTGCGTGTGTGTGTATGTGTATATATATATCTCAGAATTACTCAGTATATATATATATATCTCAGAATTACTCAGCTATAAAAAGGAATGAAATAATGCCATTTGCAGCAATATGGATGGTCCTAGAGATTATCATACTAAATGAAGTAAGTCAGACAGACACTGTTTGTGGAATCTAAAAAAAAAATACAAATAAACTTATTTACAAACAGAAATAGACTCACAGCCATAGAAAACAAACTTATGGTTACCAAAGAGGAAATGAAGGGGAAGGATAAATTAAGAGTTTGGGATTAACAGATACATATTACTATACACAAAATAGATAAACAAGAACCTACTGTATAGCACAGGCCACTATATTCAATATCTTGAATAACCTATAATGGAAAAAGTCTGAAAAAATACACACACACACACATATATATGTACACATACATACATACACACACATATACATATATATATATATATATATGTGTGTGTGTGTAACTGAACCACTTTTCTGTACACCTGAAACTAATACATTATAAATCAACTATACTTCAATAAAAATATCATGTCAATATTAACCTCTCTAAAAGTTTCTAAATGTGTATTTTCTATTTCTATCTTTACATTGTCAAAGACCTATAACAATGTATAGCATATTACACTGACCTGAATATGTTTATTCCCATGGAAATAACATTATATCTGTTATGATCAGACTTCATTGGGAGCACCAAGATTAGAGTGTCATAAATGATAGATGTCACAAGTATATTTCTATTTCCTATAAAGTCTGAAGATATACATGACAGGACTCATAGGGCAACTCTCCTTTCTGGAGTTCCCAGATACCTAGGTTTTTTCTACCCCATTGTTGATGTACTTAGACTCTATCAGTTTTCCCTTTGGAGGATAGGGGAACTCCAACATTTGTCATCCCATTTGTGAAAGGGCAGCAGGAGCCAGGAAAGAGCAAATAATAACAGGAAAGCATTCATGTCAACTGTCTATTGAGGAAATTTTAAGCAGTTGACATATGGCATTCTGTTTTTATCCTATTAGCCAAAATTTAGTTACATGGCTACATTTAACTATATTAAAATGTTTGAAATGATATCTTCATCCCAGGAATAAAGATATTTTTGATTGATTCAACAAAAGGAAAGAAGAAATTGCCAGTCATACCTGCTACATCATGACATAGGTACAATTTAGGGTTTAAAAGAGTTCCCAGCAATTATGCAATTCTTATTTTACAAAATTACATAATTATTACAAATTCTATCTAAAGTTTATTTGTCCTTCAAAACTTCCTGAAATAGTAGAGAAGTAACTAATTTTTCCCCAAAATCAAAATTACTGGAGCTGAGTTTCTGCTTATACTCTATTTCAAGAAATGAAATGTAGATTTAATTTTAATACAGTTCAATGACTCCCTCTATTAGATATGAGTGATAAAGATTATTTCACTGCCTCTGTAACTTTGACATAACTGGACAATCATTTCCTCAGTAGTGTCATTTATGGAAGAGACAAAAGGATGGTACACTGTTATCATTTTAACTTGACAAAAGCATATGACTTTCGGGATGGATTAAGTTCTACCATGGCAAATTTCATGGTCACTTTTGATATTACAGGATGAACTTTTATAGCATATTCTCTTTGAAAAACTAATATAAAATGGTACTGCTTAAACACACCTGGAGGACTTTTTTCCTAATAAAATTTATGAGGTAGCAGCTGCCTAAAGTCATTATCAGTGGAATTTACTAAATGAGCCACTGTGAAAAACAGAATACTTACATTAATTAAAAATATGTGAAAATTAAAATTATTGGAAAAAAGAGGTTTAACTTTTATCAACTTTGTTAAGAAGTACACAATCATTTCTGCTTCCCTCCTAAAACTTTTTCTTCCCTAGTGCCTCAAAGAGAAAGAAAGAATGAAGGAATGAACCCAAGGGAAAAGGAAAGAAAGAGAGAAAGAGAGAAAGAAGGAAAGAAAGGAAGAAAGAAAGAAAGGAAGGAAGGAAGGAAGGAAGGAAGGAAGGAAGGAAGGAAGGAAGGAAGGAAGGAAGAAGAAAGAAAGAAAGAAAGAAAGAAAGAAAGAAAGAAAGAAAGAAAGAAAGAAAGAAAGAAAGAAAGAAAGAAAGATCCACAGCTTGGATTAGAATGTGTTAAAGGGAACTATTTAGATTACATTTATGAGAATTAGACTTTGGTGATGTAATATGCCTATACTAAAAGAAATGAGTCTTTAAACCACGCTTATTTTTCTAAGACTGGCATTGGTGCTCTAAATTTGCATTTTCTCACACTGTGACTTTAATGCTTGAGTCACATGTGGAGTTCAGATAGAAGTAATTCTATAGTCTAGGTAAGAGATGAATATATCTTGCATAAGGTCAGTGATGGTAAAGAGGAACAGATGTGAATGAGCTGGAGTTATATTTTGGTGCAACCATGAATGGGCTTAGTGATGAACTGCATACCTAGGGGAGAAGTAAAAAGAGTGATTCCTGGGTTTCTAAGTCGGTGAAAATGAATAGATATTGGTGTCATTCACTGAAGACAGAAAGAACTGAAAGAGGAACATATTTTGAAATCAGTGTTATACACAATTTCAGAATGAATGTAATACACAACATTATTAGGTGCCCAAATTACAGAAAAGTATGTTCTTAGAGTAAAAAAATACTTTTGAAGTTTCCTAATCCACCAACTTAACTGATGGTAGCTATACTGTGTCTGCTTGGATGTTTCAAGTGTTTATATTCTTTTGGATTTATAAACACAGAACAATACTTTTTAAAATAAGCATCATTATTTTGATATTCTTCTTATGATGGGATAACATCTGCCTCTTTATAGAAGACAGTAAGAACTTTGGAAGTAAAGTACAATTCTATTGGACTAGCTCCACCTTTTCAAGAAGATGTTGACATTTCTTAGTGAAACATTTATTAAACATGGACTATTGAAATATATTTGTTCTACATGTTTATTCCTTATTAAACTATGTACAGTATAATTTTTAAAAAGTTGGCTGGCCTTTGTCCCCAGTTCCTGGGAAATCACCTCTGAATCCTTGGAATTTCCCACGTAAGATCAGTATCTTTGCTGTTCATGGTGCACCTTTCAGACCATTCTGCTAATGACATGACTCATGGTGGCTTCTACATAGTTAATGATAACAAGATGACTCAAGAAGGAAGTCATGTAAGAAAGGCCAATCAAGTAATGAGGGTCAGTTTGAGCTTTTAGAAAGGGAGATGGCTAGAGATTGAGTTTAATCACTTGGTCAATGATTCAGTTAACCAGTTCTACTTAACGAAATCCCAGTAAAAACTCTGGACACCAAAGCTTGGACGAGCTTTCCTAGTTGGCAATACTCTACACTTTGCCACGTTTTGATGTGCTGAGTGGGTAACTTGGGGAAGATGGGAGACTTTCCATTTGCTTCGCTCCCAGTCCTCTCCCAATGAGTCTCTCCCTTTGGCTGCTTGTGATTTGTATCTTTTTGCCAAAGTAAAACTGAAATTGTAACTATATCATTTTCCTGAATCCTGTGAGCCATTCTAGC
Organism: Camelus ferus; assembly: GCF_009834535.1. Lineage (NCBI taxonomy): Eukaryota > Metazoa > Chordata > Mammalia > Artiodactyla > Camelidae > Camelus > Camelus ferus. The sequence continues at coordinate 55,981,641 of NC_045709.1, forward strand.
AAAGTATTCCATCTGAGGAGTTACTGAACACTCCCAAATTTGTAGTCAGCTGGTCATTATTGAAGGTGGACTGATTCCCCAGATTTGTGGCAGAAGTTATTGTATGTACACATAATTATTATATACATGTCACAGTTTGAGCACTTTCAAGTCAATTACAGTTAATTGATTTTTAAAACAGCCAAAGATGCTTGTTTGTTTTTTAGATAGTATGATAACCTAAAAGCCATGGACACCAAGATCTTGGGAAAAAAATTGTTCAAATACTTAGTATATTATTCAGAATGATGCTATTAATTCTGTTTTGAGAATAGGTACTTCTGTTTGTTTCTGTAGAATATTTTATGTAATGTATGTTGTCAGAAAGTGTGAATGAAAATATTTTATGTAGTATATGTTAAATCAGAAAAAGTCTGAGACTTTTCCCTATTTGCAAGTTAAGCTAGTCTACACAGTTTCCTGTATATTCTGACAAAAATACCAGATTGCTGGATTTGAGAAACAGACCATGTATTACGCCAAAATCACCAGCCAAGGTAACATCTGAATACCCGTTCCTCAAGTCCCAATCCTCATTGTGTGACCCAGTGTCTTAGACTGTTCAACCTCCTATAACAGAATACCATGGACTGGATGGCTTATAAACAGCGAAAACTTATTGCTCACACTTCTGGAGGCTGGGGAATCTAAGACCAAGGTGCTAGCAGATGAGGTGTCTTGTAAGAGCCTACTTCCTGGTTTATAGACAGCTGTCTCTTTGCTGTGTCCTCATATGATAGAAGCAGCTTATTTTCTAAATTGAAATTAAGTGACTTGAAAACTCTAGATTTAATATATTAAAACACAGAGAAATAATGGTGGTTGGCAATTAAATTAGTCTGCATGGTCAGCCATCTGTTCCCAGTCATGTTCTTAGTCTATACATGCTGTATAACTTCTTTACCAGACGTCTGTAGGCTTTTCTTACATTTTTAAATATCATAATGAAATTTTAGTTATGAAAATAGAGTATAAAATAGTACAATTTTGATACCTCAATAAATATTATTTATTTTACAAGCATCACATAGAAGAGGTAAATTGTTAACTATGTTATATATAAGCATATATATGTATATATTTATGTTATAATAACTAGTGAAAAAAATTCATAAAAACTATTTCCTAAGTGATTTTTGTGTGTGTATATAAATATATGCTTACCTGAACAACTTATGTGTTTGATAGACCTGTATGTATGTGTATATATATGTATAAATCTATATAAACTTGCGTGTGTAATAATATATATACATATACATATGTACCTGTGTGTATATATACCTGTGTATACAGAGACCTATGTGTATACTTAACGTGTTTTTATATATATATATATACACATACACACACACACACACATATACACACACCTATATATATAAACTTTAAGGTATACATACAACTTTCACTCATTTATGAATTCATTTATTTATGGTTAGAAATATATATATTTATGATTGGAAAATATATATATACACACATATACATACACATGCAACATTTTTAATCCCTGTTATCTATTCACAAGATTAAGAATAGTATACATTAAGTATACAACAAATGTTGGTTGACTGAAATAATACACATACATATTATATAATTGAATATTTATAAATCTCTTTATAAAGGTATTTATTATATTCCATATAAAAGTTAATATTATTTCAGAAGGAAATATTATTTTTATTATTTTTAATACTATTAAGATGATTACTCTTCTACTCAGAGGAAAAAAAAAATGTTCCCAGCTCAAAATTTCAGTTTTTGTCAAAGGTAATTTGGAAGTTTTCCCATTGATAAAGACAGCAATTGCATTCACTCCCTTTTGAGTGACACACTTGGTAAACAGGGAGCATTTTGTTACTGCTTTGCATAAGAGGATGCAATTCCCAGAGATGTCAAAAGCTTGACGACAGTATGTTAATGATTATGGCTGTCTTTTGATGAACCACATAAAACATTCCATGAAAGATAAATACGAAGCAAGATGAGTCAAAATATTACACTTTTGTGAAATTATAATTTCTAATCATTATAATTACCCAATATTTTAACATATTTCAAAATATGGTATTCACCTTTCAGTGGTTTACTTAGCAGTAGCTTCACACTAATCGAAAGATATTGAATTAAAAATATAAAGTCCAACCATAGGAGGTTTTTAAAAGTGAGGTGTTGATATATCTATCTAAAAATATCTCTAATCTGAAACATTACCTTAATCTAGTATTTTGACATTGTGTGTTCAATATTTAGATACTGTAAAAATAAATTTAGTTAGTTACCTAAATTGTCAAATGAGGACAATATTTGAGCTAAGGGAGTTAAAGCTGAAACTGTTTTTCAGTGAATCACCTTAATGACATTGCTACAAATTGGTTTCTATACTAAGATGCAGAACTGGATGTACAGTAAATGGTTAGATTGTATGTTATGTGTTGTATGATAGAAATTATTGGTATAACTCCCTTTCTCCTTATATCCCACACATTATATATTGTAGAAATAATGTTTAAGAGAATCAATAAAGGATATGATTTAATGATGGAGACAAATAAATTGGTTGGTATTATCAATTTATTATATTAATTATATTATTAATACATTAAATTTGTAAAACCCATTTTATTACAGAACATGAACTATAGAAGTTCTATCATAAGATCCTGTTTTAAAAAACTTCACATACACACACATGCAAAGTAAAATTAGCATAATCTATTTGGCCAGTAAATAGTTTGATGTTCCCATTTCTGTATGCAAAACAAAGCTTGAAAAGTTAATGTTTTGAGGAAGAACATACAGCGAGCATATGAATATAAATCTATTCATATTCAAGACTTAGTTCTTGTAACCATCCTACAGCAGCTCCCTTAATCAATGTACCTGAACTTTTGACATTCAAAAATTATGGCTAAATTATTGAGGAAAAGTTTTTATTTACAAAATAACTTTTGATTGACTTTGAAATCTTTGAATGAATTGTTGAAGTAAGACCTTTATCTGTAGCTGTGCTTATTGTTCATATTACAGTTTTTAATAAGAAATCAAGTGAAAGAAAAACATAGAGTGGGAAAAGAAAGCATTACTTACTTAATTTGTCAGTGTACAAATCTTTTTACTACAGTAAAGTGCTTGTAAAGTAGTTGTACAATATGCAGTCTTCCTTTGGAATGAAACGAAGATTTGACTGACAAACAATACAGCCTTAATTTTTTAAGCGAATTGGATTTTCTGTGTGCTTGATGCTTTGTCCCTGTAGGATCAATGAATCTCCTTTTTTTTCGAGACAGAAACAGTTGAATCGGAGATCGTGCCTCTCTTTTGCAGTCTATTATAAAGCCTAACAGAGTAGCCAGCCAATGTCAATTTGTGGGTGACATTTCCAGTCAGGTTCCCAGGAATCAGAATAATAATGAAAAAAAAAAAAAAAAAAAAAAGAACAGCAACAAGAACTAGGAGCCAGGACTTGCTCTGTAAATGATGTTTCAGCAGAGAAGAGTCATGCACCTGTTACTAGCTCTTCTGAGGATACTAAGCAGAGGAGGAGCCTTTAGGAAACTGAATATTAAGTGAACAGTAAGGAATCCTTTTGTAAACAGAAACAGCAGTTCTTGAAAAGGAAACAACCAGGAAGTAAATTCTGGATAAGTAAGTTGGGAATCAGAAAGGAAGACATTCAGATCAGCTTGTCAGTTTAAAGTAAGGATGCCAGTAAAGCAGTCAGGGAGAAGCAAATCACGTCCTCCATGTAGAATACTGATTTTTCAGGATAATAAAATATCACTATTGAATGTATCTGTATTAAAAGATTGAAATGGTGGCATTCTAAATGACAAAAAAAACCCCACAATACTCATATTATTTTTAATAGTCAATTTTAGTCAATTTGATGACCTTATGTTAATTGAATTGTGTAAACAATTTGGTTTTCCAAAATATATTCATTAGAACATATATTCCTTGAGTTTTACAGCTATTGGAAGGTTTCTGTAGGAAACTGAGTATAAAAATTTAGATAAACGGTTTTATTTAATGCAAGATCCCTCACAGCCTTTAAATATGTTAATATGTACTATAAATTGCTGATTAGGATAGAGTTTTCAGTGTTTCCTCGCTAATTTTCCTTTTTATCTCATTTATTTATTCATATATTCACTCACTCAGCAAAACTTTTTTTCATTGTCTTCTGGATACACTGTTCTAAGCCCCAGGAATACAGCAACAATAAAAAGAGATAAAGCTTCCTACCGTCATAGAGTTTGCTTTCTAACTGAGCATCTTGTTCCGATGTTCTCTGTAGCAGTCTTTGAAAAATACTGACAAAATATATACATACATTCTCAGAATTTAAATAGGGTAATAGATAACACTTGTCTGGAATGGGAGAGTAGTGTGGTTTGGATGTTTTGTTAGCAGAGACCTTGAGACTATTTGATGCCACTTTGAGAATATATATTCAAGTAATGATGCCAGTCAGTATACACACATGATAAAATTAGAAGATAAAAGAACAATAATCATAAACATCATTTCGGAAGTGGGACACATAAGTAAACAGTTGGTTGAAAATCTTACAATTTCATAGTAAGGATTATAATTGTAAATTAAAAGAACTGATTCATTGAAAATTCTACAGTTTTAAGGCACAAGGGACTGGATTTCGATTATTCTCTAATAGAATACAGTCTAAATGCAAATTTATGTTCTTTTCAATTTAGTCAAAGGCCACCACACAGCTGCTGGGAGCCTAAGGATTCCTATAGTTGGCATTACCAGCTGAAAAAGTCATTTATCAAAAGTGAAGAAACTGCTCTGTGGTATCATTGGGAGCAGTGGTTGAGACAAACTAAGGCAGTGATAATCACTGATAATCACACAAGGGTACTCTGCAAGTGTGATGGTTGCTTGCATGTGGGGCTGTCTACACTGGACTACTGGAGGGTGCGCCCAGATGCTAGCATATGGAATTTCATGAACACACACATGAGACACAACATATACATTTTTTTATGAAAGTTGGCTATATTGCATGTTCTGTATTGAAAAGAAACAAGAACCACTCAAGGTGGGTCTTCATATATTTTGACCACTTGAAATCTCAACACCCAAAATTTTTTTATTAACACTCACAGTAGTTTACAATCATTACTTATTATTTAATTATACTTAAGCTGCCATCTCCTGAATTCTATAATGTGCCCACACTTTTCATTATCATCCCACTTATTTAGTCCTTACAAACCAGCAAATTAGTTATAATTACCGTAATGTTGCAGAAGAAGAAACAGACACATCAAAGTTAAATAACAGATGAAATTTACACAGTAGTCATGATAATTGAAATTGGATCTATGAGAGGCCAAAGACAGCACTGGTTTCACTATTCTCCACTTTTTACTCAGCTTTGAGTTCTTTTTTAAGACAATGATAAACATAGGGTTCTCGATATGTTAGAACAGTGCTTAGTACACAGGAAGTGCTAAAAAAATTGTGGATAAAATTAGCAATATGAATATAACTAAAAATCTTTACTCTCATTTACAAATGAATAAATTCCATGTTAGGACTGAACATAAAGGTGATCATTATCTATCAATAGGAAGAGACTGTTTTCTCATTACTAATAAAAAATATGTTCAAAATGTGCTTTCTATTTTGAGATACCACTTTTTAAACATTTTTCCTCACTCTACTCTTCTAAACGTGTTTGAATATATAAATTGACTCTCATATATGTAAATATACATCACGATTTGAATTAAATGGAGTTCAATTCCACATGAAATAAGACTTGTAGTTCAATTAGTTTCATTTTAGTATGTATTTACTTTATTTTTGCTAACAGAATGTATTGCATAAAGACAAGTTTGTTGTTTACAAATGTGTCCTGGTTTACATGCTTGGCAAAAATTGCAACCAACTCAGTTCTATTAGTCAATACTTATTGATCACAATCAGAGTTAGTTATTCAGGTATAGGGATCATGAATTGTAGCAGTACCATTTATTTTTTATCACAATAAATTACAACTTTAATTAGAAACTCTCTTGCAATGTTTTTCACTTGTGATAACCTCTTTATTGTTATTTAGAGCCCTTATATACAATCAATACTCTATTAAGGCTTCAAGCTAATAGTTTGTATGAATCAAAAATTCAAAAGCTGCCCTCAATAAAAAAATCATTATCATTATTATCTTGTTGTTTAATATTTATTGTGGACTACATTCCCTCAGAGCTTTGACATCATTTATATTGGTTATAAAGAATGAAAAAAAAAATTCTATTTGCTGGACTTGAAAGGCTATTCTTTTTAAACTTGAGGTTCTGTATATTTTGAATTAACTAAAACTTTATTTGAAGAAAGCAGGCCAGAAAAGTTGAGCTAAATAACTTCAAAGATTTCTAAGGTATGAAATCCAAATCCTTTTTATATACTTTGATATTATCACTCAACAATCAAACCAATTGGCAATGGATATTGCCTCCCATTTTCCCATGCTAAGTTCTATATTTTGATTTCACTTTTTAGAAAATGTTGTAAAGACAATCAAATATTCACAAACCTCCACAGTTCACCCCATACAAAAAATAAAATATTAGAAAGTTTACTCAGTTTTGAAATATGGAGATAATTATTCAAACAAAAATTACTTTAGCATAAACCTTGTGGTAGTTAGCATATTATCTTCTATGAGGTGAATGAAATGTAAAGTATAGATTTGATTTAAGTTGGGGAAGTGAAATATTTGTATATAAAACATAATAAATTAAAATAGAGGGTAAAAAAAGTAGGAATTTTGAGGTAAAAAAGAACTCATGCCTTGGTGAAGGTCAGAGATGCTATTTTGGAATCCATTTGGATTCACTGCAATTCAACAAACAAGCAGTTAAAGTTGGGATTATGTTCAGCTGGGAGTAGGAGGGAACAAAATTCCCCAATGATTTAACATTCGAAATATCTGCAGATGTGCATGGAGGCTGATACAGCACTCTGCTGCACAAGGTCCTCACAGACTCAGAGTCTCTTTAGCTCACTGCTCTGCTAGCTCTAAAGTAGAGCCAGTATCCCCCTCTCAGTGCAAAGAACAATTTACATTTCAGGTATTAGCATGGAGAGAAGGATGCATTAGGGGCAAAGGTCACACATCATTTTTGTGGTTAAGGGATAATCAAGATTGCCTTAATGGTCCTCTCCTCTTGATCGCAATTTCTACAGATTTCTTCCTGACTGTAGGTCTTTGACCCTGTTTTGTTAGAGCATTTTAATTTAGAAAACTTGTAATTTCAAATTTTTCCTCTGCCCTCTTTTTTCAATGGGAGGTGTTTGTTTTGTTTTGTTTGTTTTTGCATATTGGCCTTCATTCTGCAACCTTGCTAAATTCACTTATTAGTGCTTGGAAACTTTTCTGCAGATTCCTTAAGATTTTCTGTAGGTACACAATCACATCACCTGTGAATAAAAGTAATTTTACTTCTTGCTTTCCAATTTATATGCCCTTCATTTCTTTTATTTGCCAATTGCACTGGTTAGGACCTCCCAGAATGTGTGGAATAGACATGGAAGGAGCAGATATCCTCACCACGTGCCCAATCATAAAGGGGGAAAGCATTTAGTCTTTCATCATGAACTGTGATGTTGGCTGAAAGTTCTTTTTTTGTTTGTTTTTGTTTTTTCAAGCCCACATAAACACAACTATATTCCTTATTATGTGGAAGTGTGTGTGTGTGTGTGTGTGTATATGTGTGTGTGTGTGTGTGTTTTAATAAGGTGAAAGATCAAATCTTTGTGTTATTTATGATGATTTAGATAAAAAGTAGGGTCCTTTCTCTGTTTAGTCTTCCCTCTTCCACTGGCTTCATGCAAAGGACATTAAGACCCTAAGAGATGATAGAGCCGTAAGATGGAAGGAGCCTGCATCCCCAAATTACCACACAGAATAGAAGTCATCTACCTATCCACCAGGAAAACCTACTGTGTTCTGTAGCTGAAATCTTGTGGCTTATTTGTTGCAGAAGCTGTAACTCTAACCAATAAAAAAGTTAGTTCCTAATGAAAAATATTCACATATAATTACAAGTCTTTCCCCAATATAGCTACAATTTACAACAAAATATAAGAGAATGATACTCAAGAAAGAATGTTGTTCAAAAGACAGGGAGGTTGAATAATATCCCCCAAACTGAGAAAGGAAAAAAAAAAAAGCAGGTAACTCCCTAAGGTACAATTATGAAGTTTACTGCAGGTAAACTACATATAGGCAGATGGTGATCCAGAAGGAAGAATTTGCAGCTACCCGCTGCACCCCTGAAATGGACATAGGGCAATTTAAAGGGGCCAGAGCTAAATATAGACTCTGACTACTAAGGGAGAAGCACACCATGTCAATGGGAACCATAGGTTTTTCTTCCCCTGGGGGTCTCATGACCATTATTCTTCATGGACCATTAACAGTCTGCATCAGCAAAAAGCATTCTTCCACCTCTCACGTCAGATGAAGGAAAGGGTAAAAGTTGACAGGGAGCTTATATGGCCCAGAGACATTCCTGGTGAGTAGACAAAAGCTCAGTCACTCAGAAAGGGGAGGAGGTAGGACTGGGAGCCTAAAATGGAGCTGAAAAAAATGAAGCTAGTGTGGTCCAGACCCCCAAATGCTAAGACATTCCTGAGCCAGCATCATATATGATTATTATTTATCTGCTGACCCCAACAATGTGATTTTTTTTTTTTGCCTTTTGACACCTCCTTCACCTATTTATTCCGATTCCCTACCTCCACCTCTGATGACTATCAGTCTGTTCTCTTATATTTTGTTTGCTTCTTTGTTTTGTTTTGTTTTATTTTGTTTAGATTCCGCATATAACAGAAGATATATGATATTGGTCTTTGTCCAATTTATTTCATTTAGCATAATGTCCTCAAGGTCCATCTATATTGCTGCAAGTGGCAAATTTGATTCTGTTTTGTGGCTTAATAATATTTCATTATATATCTCATAATGTAACCATTCAACCATAGATGGGCACTTAGGTTGTTTCCATATATTGACTATTATAAGCAATAGTGAAATGAACATGGTGGAGGCACACATATCTTTTCAAATTAGTGTTTTTATTTTCTTTACTTAACTACCCAGAAGTGGAATCACTGGATTACATGGTAATTCTTTTTTTTTTCCTTATTTTGTTTTATTATTATTATTATTATTATTATTATTATTATTATTATTATTATTATTATTATTATTATTATTATTATTATTATTATTTTAATTTAGAGGGACCTACAAACTGTTTTACATAGTGGCTGTACCAATTTACATTCTCACCAACAATGCACAAGGGTTCCTTTTTCTCCATGTCTTTGCCCCTCTGAAATGTATGTATGCTTTCTCCCAGCCTCCAGTCAGTTTTACAACTCAAAAATGTCTTTCTCAAGGACCTGGTGTCATTCTTTTCAAAAGTAATCATCAAGAGTGCTCCTATCTGTGAAAGTGGAAGAGACTTACTTTGATGAATGCCAATTAGGAAACACAGATGGCCCAATCACAGAGAAAAAAAAAAAAATTTGCAAACAGAGAAATAATTCAATGTGCTCAACACATCTCAGTGATCAACCTGCCCCTACTACTGCCCTGTCCTCCATTACTTTTTCACTGATCACCTCAGGGTTTAAACACCCTGCTGTGTCTTGTTTCAGTGAATTGCAGTCACACTCTCTCCTCTATTACAATAGTCTTAAATAAAGACTCTTATCACCAGTCAAAAAATACAAGGATTGCCAAGTATGGTAAACAGCTTCAGATACTATAGTCAAAGTGCATATGGGTAACAAGGAAGACACAAATGATAATGTAATTAAATATACACGGGAATTGAAGGAAAGGTGTGATGAAAGTTTTCTTCTCATTGAGTGAATAACTGATCTAATTATTGAAGATGAAGATAGACAAATGAAGATAGGAATTAAGAGAACACTAGTTAGAATTATAAAAAATGAGACTTGAAATGGCCACCCATGTAAATTAGAGAATAGAAAAGCAACACACTATTCAAACAAAACTACATTCAACCCTTCAGGATTATCAAATTAAGAGTGGATAAAGCCTAGCAGGGCCCCTCGATTGGTGTAACTTTAGAGCAGAGCTCAGCAACTGGAAAATGTATGATTAAGATCTATTGCTGTTCTGGTGTCCTGGGCGGCGGGGGGCGGGCAGTCATTAGTCAAGGTACTTTATTTACTTCTTACTACATTTATATTATTTTTTTCTCCAAACTAATCTTTTTAATAGGAAAATTTGATTATCTTAATCGATGAATTTTTTGTGAGTCATTCTTGCAGGAAATTTTACTTGGGTTAAAAAAATGCACATAGTAGGGCCCCTGTTTTTTCATTGTTGTTGCTGTTGTTTTAAATGAATGAAATTAGATTTTGAAGGATTTCATAAAAGTAGAAATTTTTACTCAGTGTATGGCTGCTCAGAAGAAAGACTGCATTTTTCAATGGCCTTGCAACAAAGTTCTGGTCAATCTGATGAGGTGGAAATTAATATGTGATTAGAAAAGAACCTAAGTGTCATATCTGTTATTAAGTAATTATCACACAAAAACCCTACCATTCAAAGGTGATCACTGCTGAAATTATTTTCAATTTGTTTTCCCAAACTAAATTACCATTCAGTAAACAAAATTAACACAGTATTCAGGGTTAGGCATACGCTGATAAACAAACTACATTATTTCTGCTCTTAAAAAGATCAAATTTAGTTGTCCATCTTTGGAAGGTATTCAAAGTAATCTTTAAAAGGCTTTATTTGTATTCCTGAATTTGAAATAGAAATAAATAGAGAGAAGTCAAAGGAACAAAATAAAGAATCCTAAAACAGACTTTAACATATCTCCAGTATAACCCCTTTCAACATGATAAATTATTTTTTACAGTAAACAATTAACACTACGGTTGGTTAGCAATGACTCTTGACCAGAATAAACTCTATTAAATACTGTAGTACTCAGTGAGCATGTTTTTGTCAAAATACCATGAATGCCCTTTTACTGAATAATAATAGCCAAAACCCTAAGCTATTTAGTCAAGGTCTAAAAGAACTTACAAACTTAGAGTGTGTCAGCCCCTCTGACTCTCCATCTTCAGAGTCTTTACACCTAAGATATCTATGGAACGTTATAATTTGTTTTTTCTTTTTTTGTATTTTATTTTATTTTATTTTAAGATATTTTTATTGAGTTATACTCATTTTACAATGTAGTGTGAAATTCCAGTGTACAGCACAATTTTTTAGTTATACATGAACATACATATATTCATTGATACATTTCTTTTTGCTGTGAGCTACCACAAGGACTTGTCTATATTTCCCTGTGCTATACAGTATAATCTTGTTTATCTATTCTGAATATGCTTGTCAGTATCTACAAATTTTGAAATCCCAGTCTGTCCCTTCCCACCCCCATCCCCCTTGGCAACCACAAGTTTGTATTCTATATCTATGAGTCTATTTCTGTTTTGTATTTATGTTCTTTTATTTCTTTTTTTAGATTCCACATATGAGCGATCTCATATGCTACTTTTTGTCTTTCTGGCTTACTTCACTTAGAATGACATTCTCCAGGGACATCCATGTTGCTGCAAATGGTATTATGTTGTCATTTTTCTTATGGCTGAATAGAATTCCATTGAATAAATATACCACTTCTTTATCCAGTCATCTGTTGAATGACACTTAGGCTGTTTCCATGTCTTGTCTATTGTAAATGGTGCTGCTATGAACATTGGGGTGCAGGTGTCTTTTTGAAGTAGGGTTCCTTCTGGATATATGCCCAGGAGAGGGATTCCTGGGTCATATGGTAAGTCTACTCCTAGTCTTTTGAGGAATCTCCACACTGTTTTCCATAGTGGCTGCACCAAACTGCATTCCCACCAGCAGTGTAGCAGGGTTCCCTTTTCTCCACAGCCTCTCCAGCATTTGTCATTTGTGGACTTTTGAACGATGGCCATTCTGACAGGTGTGAGGTGATACCTCATTGTAGTTTTGATTTGCATTTCTCTGAAATTAGTGATATTGAGCATTTTTTCATGTGCCTATTGATCATATGTATTTCTTCCTTGGAGAGTTGCTTGTTTAGGTCTTCTGCCCATTTTTGGATTGGGTTGTTTGTTTTTTTATTATGTCATATGAGGTGCTTATATATTCTGGAGGTCAAGCCTTTGATAGTTTCATCGTTTGCAAAAACGTTCTCCCATTCTGTAGGTTGTTATTTAATTTTGCTTATGGTTTCATTTGCTGTGCAGAAGCTTGTAAGTTTAATTAGGCCCATTTATTTATTCTTGCTTTTATTTCTATTGCTTGAGTAGACTGCCCTCGGAGAATATTTTTGAGATGTATGTCAGATAATGTTTTGCCTATATTTTCTTCTGGGTGAGTCTTTGATCCATTTTGAGTTTATTTTTGTGTGTGGTGTCAGGGAGTGTTCTAGCTTCATTGATTTACATGCTGCTGCCCTGTTTTCCCAACATCATTTACTGAAGAGACTGTCTTTATTCCATTGTATCTTCTTGCCTACTTTGTAGAAGATTAGTTGACCAAAAGTTTGTGGGTTCATTTCTGGGCTCTCTATTCTGTTCCATTGGTCCATATGTCTGTTTTTATACCAATACCATGCTGTCTTGATTACTGTAGCTCTAGACTATTGTCTGAAGGCTGGGAGAGTTATTCCTCCAGCCTCTTTCTTTTTCTTCAGTAATGTTTTGGCAATTCTAGGTCTTTTGTGGTTCCATATACATTTTATAATGATTTGTTCTAGTTTTGTGAAATATGTCCTGGATAATTTGATAGGGATTGCATTAAACCTGTAGGTTGCCTTGGGCAGTATGACCTTTTTAACAAAATTGATTCTTCCAATCCAGGAGCATGGGATATCTTTCCATTTTTTAAAGTCTTCTTTAATTTCCTGCATCAGTGGTTTGTAAGTTTCTGTGTATAAGTCTTTCACCTCCTTGGTTAGATTTATTCCTAGGTATTTTATTACTTTGGGTGCTATTTTAAAGGGGATTGTTTCTTTACTTTCTTTTTCTGTTGATTCCTCATTAGTGTAAAGTAATGTAAATGATTTTTTAACGTTAATCTTGTAACATGCTACCTTGCTGAATTCTTTGATTAGTTTTAGTAGTTTTGTGTGGACCTTTTAGGGTTTTCTATATATAGTATCATGTCATTTGCATATAGTGACACTTTTACTCTTCTTTTCCAATTTGGATTCCTTTTATTTCTTTTCATTGCCTGATTGCTGTGGCTAGGACTTCCAAGACTATATTGAATAGGAGTGGTGAGAGTGGGCATCCTTGTCTTGTCCCAGATTTTAGTGGGAAGCTTTTGAGTTTTTCACCGTTGAGTATTATGCTGGCTGTAGGTTTGTCATATACAGCTTTTACTATGTTGAGATATGTTCCCTCTATACCCACTTTGGTGAGAGTTTTTAATCATAAATGGGTGTTGAATTTTATCAAATGCTTTTTCTACATCGATTGAGATGATCATGTGTTTTTTGTCCTTTCTCTTGTTGATGTGATATATTACATTGATTGATTTGCATATGTTGAACCACCCGTTGTGTCCCTGGGATGAACCCCACTTGATCATGATCTATAATCTTTTTTATGTGCTGTCAGATTCTATTGGCTAATATTTTGGTAAGGATTTTTGCATCTATGTTCATCTGTGATATTGGTCTGTAATTCTCTATTTTGGTGGTGTCTTTGCCTGGTTTTGGTTATCAGGGTGATGGTGGCTTCATAGAATGAGTTTGGGAATATTCCCTCCTTTGTAATCTTCTGAAAGAGTTTGAGAAGGGCTGGTATGAGTTCCTCTTTGTATATTTGGTAGAATTCCCCAGTGAAGCCATCTGGTCCTGGACTTTATTTGTAGGGAGGTTTTTTATTGCTAATTTGATTTCATTTCTAGTAATTGGTTTGTTCAAGTGGTCAGTTTCTTCTTGATTCAATCTTGGTGGATGGTATGTTTCCAGAAACTTGTCCATCTCCTCTAGGTTATCCATTTTGGTTCCATATAGTTTTTCATAATATTCTTGTATGATATTATGTATTTCTATTTTATTTTTTGTAATTTCTCCATTTTCCCTTCTCATTGTGCTTATTTGTGCTCTCTCTTTCTTCTTCTTTGTGAGTTTGGCCAGAGGTTTGTCAATTTTATTTACTTTTTTGAAAAACCTGATTTTGGTTTGATTGATTTTTTTCTATGTTTTTTCAATCTCTATTTTATTTATTTCCTCCCTGATCTTTATAGTTTCCTTCCTTCTGCTGCCTTTTGGGTTTTTTTGTTCTTCTTTTCTAGTAGTTTTAGCTGGTATGTTAGATTGTTCATTTGAGATTGTTCTTCTTTTTTAAGGAAGGCCTGTATTGCTATAAACTTCCCTCTTAGCACTTCCTTTGCTGTGTCCCATAATTGTGTGGTTGTGTTTTCATTTGTCTCAAGGTATGTTTTTATTTCAACTTTCATTTCCTCATTGACCCATTGGTTTTTTAATAGCATGTTGTTTAATCTCTATGCTTTCTTTTTTTTCTCTTTTGTTTCTCTGTTGTTGATTTCTAGTTTCACGGCATTGTGGTCAGTAAAGATGCTTGAGATAATTTCTGTCTTCTTAAAGTTGTTGAGGTTTCTTTTGTGCCCACATACACGATCAATCCTAGAAAATGTTCCACGTGCACTTGTAAAGAGTGTATATTCTTTTTATTTAGGGTGTAATGCTCCACCAACTCTAATTTTTCTATTGTATCATTTAATTTCTCTGTTGCCTTATTAATTTTCTGTATGGAAGAGCTGTCTAGTGATGTTAATGCAGTGTTAAAATCTCCAACAATGATTGTATTTCCATCAGTATCCCACTTTACTCTGTTTAATTGTTTTATGTACTTAGGTGCTTCTATATTGGGTGCATATATATTAATGAGTATAATATCATCATCTTGTATCACTCCTTTAATCATTATAAAATGTCCTTCTTTATCTTTCTTTATGGCCTTTGTTTTAAAGTCTATTTTGTCTGAAATCAGTACTGTAACACCTGCTTTTCTGACTTTTCCATTTGCATGGAATATCCTTTTCCATCCTTTCACTCTCAATCTATATGTGTCCTTCTCCCTAAAGTGGGTCTCTTGTGGGCAGCAGATTGAAGGTTCTTGCTTTATTATCCAGTCTGCCACTCTATGTCTTTTGATTAGATCTTTTAGTCCATTAACATTTACAATAATTAATGATAGATGTGTGTTTATGGCCATTTTGAACCTATTGTTGCAGTTGATTTGGTATTTCCTCTTTGTTCCTTTCTTCTTCCTTTTGTGGTTTGGTAATTTTCCTTTGTATTATCATAGATTTTATTTAGTTTTTGTGACTCCCTTGTAAGTTTTTGGCTTGTCATTATCATTTTTTGTAAGTCTATTAACTCATTACTATAACTGTTTTCATTAAACAGATATTAGTATAAGCACAAACCCATCATACTGAGAAAAAAAAATTTAAAAAGAAAAGAAAAAAAAAAAAACTCTATATTTTCTTGCTTCCCTATCCCACAGTTAATGATTTAAATGTCTTCTTTTACAATTTTGTGTTTATTCTATTTGTAATTCATTGTCATTTTCATCTTTCCAATTATGAGTTTCCTATTTCTGTAGCATCCTGCTTCTTTTCTATTTAGAGTAGACCTTTCAATATTTCTTTTAGCATGGGTTTAGTGTTGCTAACCTCTTAGTTTTTGCTTGTCTGTGAAATTCTTTACCTGTCCTTCTATTCTAAAGGATAGCCTTGCAGGATAGAGTTTCCTAGGCTGAATCTTTTTTTTTTCATTCAGAATTTTGAATATATCTTTCCACTCCCTTCTGGACTGTAGTGTTTGTGTAGGGGAATCAGCTAAGAGCCTGATGGGGGTTCCCTTGTAACTCACTCTTTGTTTTTCTCTTGCTGCCTTTAGGATCATTTCTTTATCCTTGACTCTGGCCATCCTGATTATGATATGTCTTGGTGTGGGTCTGTTTGGGTTCTTTCTGTTTGGGACCCTCTGAGCCTCCTGTACTGGGTATCTGATTCCTTCTTTAGGTTTGGGAAGTTTTCAGTCATGATTTCTTCCATTACCTTTTCAATCCCCTTTGTTCCTTCTTCCCCTTCTGGAACCCCTATTATGTGTAGATGGTGTGCTGTATTTTACCCTGAAGCTCTGTTATATTGCTTTCATTAGTTTTTATTGGTTTTTCTCTCAGCTGTTCTGATTGGGTGCTTTCTGTTGTCCTATCTTCTAGGTCACTTATTCATTCTTCTCCATTATCTAGTCTGCTTTGTATGGCCTTTAGATCAGCTCTTGTCTCAGCCAATGAGTTTACCAATTCTGCTTGGCTCCTCTTTATAGCTTCAATTTCATTTTTGACATATTTCATATCTCTAAACACTTTCTCTTTTAGCTCATTCAGTGCATTGATCACTCTTTTTTAAAACTTAATCTAGTAGGCCATCAATGTCTATTTCACTGATTGTTCTTTCAGGGGATTTCTCTCTTTTAATTGGGATGGTTCCTCTGCTTCTCCATCTTACTCTTATCTCTGGCACTGTGCCTTAAAGAGTATCAGTTATTTACTGTGGTCCTTTAAAAGTTTATTTATCTATCTAATGCCTATGCAGGAATAAAACTTAAAAAAAATTAAAACAGGGAGACAGAATTTTGAAAGAAGGGAGAAAAGAAAGGTTTGAAAACAATGTATAATTAATAATAGAAGAGCAAGTTGAATCAGAATAGCAATAGAGTTGAGATGTCTTTTAAAAACCTTAAAAAAAGGAGAAAAGAACAAAAAACAATATTTGAAACCTGTGTATAATCATTAACAGGAAATCAAAACCAAGAGAAATGAAAATGAAATGAAGTAAATTTTTAAAATAATAAGAAAAATATTTTAAAAGTAAAATTTAAAAGGGATTAAAACTGGAAGCATATTCAATTATTTAAAAAGTGAAAAGTAAAAGGTAATAGAGAACAGAACAGATTTAAAACAAGGTGGGGGGGTGTGATCTCGTGGAGTCTGTGCACTCTTAATGATTTTATTGAGAGGTCTTTCTGTCTTCACCCTGTTTTGCTAACTCAGCTGGTTGCTTCCAGAGGCCCTCCATTGGCTCCTCTAGTCTATGCTGCTCCCAGTGCCTGGTGGAAAGCAGATCACACCCCCTCCCTACACTGTGGTCAGACGCTACACTCTTACATGGTGGCAGGCAGGTCACTCCTCCAGATGCCACAGTCAGATACTGTGCCTGGGGAGGTAGGTGGGAAGATCTTGCCCCTTCGTGGTCAGTTGCTATGCTCCTGCCAGGAAGGCAGGTGGCCACTTGCCCTCACCTGGCACTGGTTGCTCTCCTGCTTTGTGCTGCTGCTGGCTCCACCCTGGGTCCGAGCTCCGTAGGTGGGCTATGGGAAGACAGTGGAACAGCCCTGCCCCTGCTCCATGCCAAAACTCGGCTCCTTATTTGTCTTGGTGATGGGAATTCTCTGAGGTGCCAGGGCAGAAAGATCCTATCTGACTTGGGCTGTAAACAAGTCTCCATCTGGCCTTTGAGGCTGCTAAGACCTTAGGTATGGATTCAGGTTTCGATCCTGCCCCCGCTTAGGTGCTAAGCACAGGAGGATATGGTGGCTGTGGGTGAGCCTCACCTATCTTCTCCTAAAAACCTTCAGTGGGTTTTCAGAGATAGGGTTGTGGTACTCTTCCCACCAGGGCACATCAGCCATGTTGTTTTATGGAGGGCCCAGGTTATTCTGCCCTGTGTACCCACTCATCCACAGCACACAGCACCCTGCAGTTCCCCCTGGGGTTGCCTCTGTGCAGCTGTCCCAGTCCTCCAGTTGGCTCATGCATCATGTCCCATCCCCCACCTGCCACTTTGCCTCTAGTGCTGGGAGTTGCAGAGACCCTCTGTGCCCGTTTAACTTAGTTCTGTTGGTCAACGGCTGCTCCATACAGATCCAAGCCTCAGAGGTTCCCCCTCCATCCCACTGAGCTCTCCATTGGAGAAGGGGAGACCCAGCAAACAGGCACTATTCCTCCTTTGCCACTCCCTCTCCATGGGACCAGTCCCACGCTGTTTTGCTTTTTCTTCTTTCTTTTTTCCTTTTCTCCTACCAGTTCATGGCATCTTTGTCTTTTGAAGAGGACAGTGTTCTGTCAGAGTTCAGCCGGTGCTCTGGTTGACTGGGTGGGTCCGTGGATGTGAGTTTTGGTGTATTTGTGGGAGAGGGTGAGCTAAGAACATCCTTCTACTCCACCACCTTGGCCTTTCTCTCTGTAGACCTCTTTTTACTCATTTTCTAGCAGAGTTTTCTTTGAGTATTCCCTTTTTATCTGATTAGTTTCTTATTTGGTGTTAAATGCATGTTAACTTCTGTTGGTCTCATAAACTGCTACTTTCCTAGTTTTGCTTATTTATTTGTGTTTTTTTCCTCTAGTCTGTCCTGTAAGCTATTTTAATACATTATAAAATGTGTATAAAACAGCTGAAGGAATATAAACAAACAACAATGAATACAACTGAGACTTTAGAAGGAATATTGGAATTTGCATTTTATCAAGAATAGGAATAAATAAAGGAGAAGAGAATATATAAAAGCCTGAGGGGGAAATCAGAAGCTATTATTTAGTGAAGAAAAATCAAGTGAAAATATAATAGAAAGTAATGCAAAATGAGTAAAAAGAATTAATGGGATCTAAATGTCCTTTAGAAGTTCTGAGATTTGATTCAAATAGTTATAAGCCATCTTTTTAATTAATTCCCAATGTGTATTTTATGGTTTATTCAATCAACAAATAACATATTTATTCATTGAAAAAAATATAATGTTAATGCCCAATCAATGTATTATTTGGTAGAAAGACTCTCACTTTTTTTTTTCCTTTCCTTTTCTTTTTTTTAAGAAGAGACTTATCCAAGAGCAATACAAGCTATAATACTGACTAGCAGGTAAATACTTGGTAATACTGACAGTTACTTAATCTATGGGTTTCTTTGACAAATTTTTATACTTTAAACAACTATATAGTTCATTAATAAGGTCATTGACAGAATTCAATGAGATAATATGTATCATGTTTTCACTTTACTTTTCTTATCAGCCTGCTACTTACTTTGTGGCTGAGGCTACGTCTCTGACATTCAATCAGCATTACTTCCCAAGTAACCATGTTGAGCAGTATGTTTGGCTTGCTCCTGCTCTTCTTCCTCACACATTAATATTGCACTGCCCCAGGATGTCCTTTCTATCAACACTCACTCTTTAAACACTATCAATATATTAAAATACTATCAATATACTTAAATACTATCAATGTATTGAAAAGTCCACATGTATATCTCCAGCTCATTTTACCAACTTTCTCCTGTAATTGGATGACTAATGAACATCTTAAACTTGAAAAGTCTACAGTTGAACCCCTGAAACTGCTCAAAATCTTGTCTAGCCTCAGCCTGTCATATGTCAGTTAATGGTAGCTCATTCCTCTAACTGCCCAGGCCAAAACATTTAGTGCTGTCCTGGGATTCTGCCCTTCTCCCACTCTCTCATTCAATACAGTTGAAAATCCTGATGGTACTTCGTTTAAGATATATTCAGAAGCCAAACACCTTTCACCATCATTATGCACTCTGGCCAAAGTCATCACCAAGAAGTCTCCCATGGTAATCCAGCCTTCGAAACGGAAATGTGGCTTCCACACTTACCCCATTTCCACTTATATTCTGAAGAGTTACAGGAATAATGCTTTCAAAATGCACCTCGTAACATGTCACTCCTCTGCTCAAACTCAGAGTAAAAGCAAATTATCATCATTTGTCTGACCTTATCCCTTTACTACACTCCACTGGGTTGCTGTACTCTCAAAATACTTTTCCTATTCTATTTCTATAGCATTTGTCACATCTCAACATACTGGATGATTTATATACTTTATATGCTTATTATTAATTTTATCTCTCCCCCTACTCCCAACTAGGGAAGAGAAGGAAAATTTGCAAGAGCGGAATCTGTGACTGATTTCTTCACTGATGTGTGCTAGGGGCCTAGACCTATGCCTGGCAAACAATCAATATTAGTCACACAAGTGATTTCTACTCAGTGTCTCAGTTGGTTGTGAGAGGATTAACCACTCCCTTATTGTGGGCTTTTCCTCTCCGGCTTCCATTACACGAAGCATTTGTGCTTTATAGCCTACCTTTCTGTCTCTTCGCTACCTCTGTCTCTTATCCTCATCTTAACATTCATTCCCAATTGTCTTCTTTTTCTCTCTTTGCATTATTTTTGTAGATAGTATCAACCAATTCCATGGGTTTCAATGCCAAGTATACGGTAATAAGTTTATACAGGTATCTCCATCAAAAACCTAAATATTTTCACCAGACACATGTATCCAACTTTCTACTTGACATAATGATTTGGTAAATTCGCCATCATTTCCAGCTGAACAGAGTGTGCCAGTCACCATATTCCTCTTCAAAACATGTTTATCCTAACCTCAACAATTACCCATACCACTTGCAGAATAAAGTTAGAAACTCAGAATTCTATTAAATACATTCACTTCTATTTTATTAAATTTTAATTATTTATATGTGTGTGTTTACCTCTTTATTATTAATTTTCTCCCAGCATGCTAAACTCCATGAAAGCAAGGAAAAAGCCTAATTCCATCACCACTCATACAATTTGTGTATATACTTATATTAATGTTTAATAAATATTGTGAATAAACTATTATTATTTTGATGATCAATATACTTATTATAAAGCATGATTATTGATTCTTCTAAGATTACTATGCAATTGAACAAAAATTAATGTACAACAATACTAATTTTTCATGTCATAGTATCTTAAAGGTTGAGAGGAACTCTGGGGAAATTAATTCAGCTTTCTCCTTTCACAGATAATTTAAAGCCCTTAGAAGTTAGACAAATTAACTATGGGTATACATAAATAAGCAGTGAAAGAATACAATTTTATTATCCCATTTTTTTCATTATCACTTTTTTGTGACTTTTGATTCAGCCACAGTGTTATGAGTATATATCTTTATTTTCTAATAGTTACATTTTATTTGTCCAACTAGCCTACTATTAGAATATAAGAAACATGAAGGCAGGATCTATATTTACCTTCTTGAATGTGGTCTAGTACAATCTAGTACGATGACAAGCTATTACAAGCATTCATTAAATGTTTTAGATGACTATGAACATGTCAGTTCCTTGAAACAACAATATTATCTCTTCATGAGTGAAGCACACAGATTAAAATTTTCAGGGGTTAGAATATAATGTATAATAACATTTTATATATCCATAAGCTTGTATTTTGAAATTCTGGGTGATCTTTGGATATTTTGAAAACAAAATAATATTGGAAGGCTTATTCTTTTGACCTTAATTTTGGATGCCTAATAATCTTCTATTTGCATTGACTATATGAATAAATTATCTCTTTATTCTAGTAGATACAGCAGTAGTTTGTGAATTAATAAAATATATATAGAATAGAATTTTGTATTTTTCTAAAGGTGATTCTCTTCTCCACATAGATTTTTTTGAGCATTACAAGAAATATCTTATTATTATACTCAAGAAAGACTTTAATTGCTTAAAATATAGTATTTCAAACACATATCAAAGTGTATCAGCTTTCCTTCTTACTTTAATGATTCTGGATTTTTCATTTTCATAACACTGTTCATTCATTCAGTATTTTTATACTAAATAAGCAGGATTTTGTTTTAAAAATGTTTCTATCAAAAGTAGTAATTATCTATAACGTATTTGCAACATTAGGTATGGATTTAGTAGAAGTGTTTCTAATTCTGTTTGGTCTGCTGTAACAAAATACCATAGACTGGGTAGCTTGTATACAGTGGAAGTTTTTTGCTCACATTTCTGGAGGCTGGAAGTCCTAAATTAAGGTGCACCAAGATCAGGTGAGGGTCCTCTTCTGGGTCACAGAAGTCTCATTGTAACCTCACACAGAATAGGCTACAAAGCTGTGTGAGATATCTTTTATAAGAGCATTAATTCTATTCATGAGGACTCCACCATCACAAACTAATCACCTCCCAAACCCCACCTCCTCATACCGTCAACTTTAGAGGTTAGGATTTCAACATAAAAATTTGGGGGGAACATATACATTCCGGCCTTAGAAAAAGATGTTTTGTATTTCTTTTCTGCCCCCTGTTAAATAGGTATTATGTCATCCTGATCAATTGTGAAGGACTGCAAGCTGTCCCCCCTCCACATTATATATATTCATTCCTCCACTTCTTCCTGGACACCCAGTAACATCACAACAACTCCCAAATAAACAGAGATGCATACTAGTAATTCAGGTGCTTACATGAAAGAAAAATACATTGTATCATTCAGAAAATTGTATTAAGTAATTTAAATATTCTGGATATTCAGTTTCTTATACCATAATACATGATTAATAATAATAAGCCTCAGAGAGTAAATGAAAATTGAAGACTTAATTTGTAGGAAAATGCCAGATCACACTGCTGATCATATCTTCAAACTAGCCCCATTATTTACATAATTTCCTTTCAGTCTTTCAGTATTTTAATTGAGTAGCCATTAAATTTCTCATATACATAGTAATATATAATATTACATATGAAAAATACTATATTATACATACATATATTAATTTAATGGTTATTCTATTTTATATACAGTTGTGTGTGTAGATAGATAGATAGAACCATTAAATTATGACAGAGACTGAAAGAGAAGGAAAGAGACGGAGGGAGGTTTAATGTGGATGTGCTATAAAGTGCTGAAAACTTGCAAAGCATTGTACATTTGTTTTGACCTTACATAGAGATATGTGTGTGCCAAAGTCCAACTAATGTGAATCTTTATCTTTTAAAGCACAGCTATGTGCATTTTCCTTTTCTTGTAACCCAGAACAATGTAACACTATTGATTTTCTGTCAGTGTTCTGTTTATGTGGTATAGTTGAGCTTAGATTAAGCAGTGTCTATTATTCAAATATGTTGTTTACACAGAGTGTTTATGGAGTCTATTTAGACAACTAGTTTAAAAAATCCAGAGAGCTATAAAAAGTAATATGCTTATACTGCTTTTAAATTTTATTTTACCAAAGATGTTAAAATGTAATATAGAGATAATTACACATATCAAGGGATTTCAAAGTAAAACTATTGTAATATGCAAAGGTTGTTTAAATGGGTGCACTGACTGTCAAACACTCCTTCTGCTGTTGATCACGCTTACTTAAGGCACAGATGCAGGAAATTTTCATTGGTCCTGCCAAATCGCACAGAGACTGGATGAAAGGAAGACTTTTCCAAAGGTTACCTCAGAGACGCCATAGTGTGAGCTGTACTAAGTAACTCTTGCTTCTCTGCTTTTTCTGGTTCTTCCACTCATTGACGACCAATACCTGAACCCAACCAGGTCTCCAATTTCAAAGTAAGTTCATTCTCAGTTGTCTTGGCTCTCCTTATTCTTTTTTTTTTTTTTAAGATATAATTGACATAATATTATGTACGTTTAAGGTGTCTCTGTTGATTTGACACATTTGTATGTTGCAATATGATTATCAGAGAAGCTTTATCTAATGCCTTTATCACCTCACATAATTACCATTTCTTTGATGTGATGGAAACAATTAATATGTAGTCTTTTAGCAACTTTGAAGTATGTAATACGGAATTGTTGATGATAATCACTAGACTGTGCATTAGAGCTCCAGAACTTTTTTAGCTTCTGGTTTCAAGTTTGTACCCTTAAATATCTCCCTAATATCCCCATCCCACAGGCCCCAGTAACCACCATTCTACTCTCTGTTGCTACAAGTGTGGGTTTTTTAGACTCCATATATAAGTGATATCATACAATATATGTAGTCCTCTGTCTGACTTATTTCACTCAGCATAATGCTCTTAGGATCTACCCATGTGGTTGCAAATGGCAGGATTTCCTTCTTCCTCATGGATGAATAATATTCATCTTTATCCATTCATCTGTTGATGGACACTTAGGATTTTGGCTATTGTGAATGATGCTGCAGTGAATACGGAAGTACAGATATCTTTTCCATATCCTGTTTTTATTTTCTTTGGATATAAAACAAGAAATAGAATTGTCTGACCATATTATAGTTTTCTTTTTGACATTTTGAGGAACCTCCATCTTTTTTTCCATAGTGCCTGAACCAATATACATTCCTACCCACAGTGCACAAGTGTTCCATTTTCTCCACATCCTTGCCAACATTTGTTATCTCATTTTTTTTTTTTTGATAACAGCCATTCTAGTAGGTGTGAGGTAATATCTTATTGTGGTTTTAGTTTGCATTTCCCTTATGATTAGTAATGTTGAGCATCTTTTCAGGTAACTGTTGGCCATTTGGATAGCTTCTTTGGAAAACTGCCTATTCAGTTTCTCTGCCCATGTTTTAATTGGATTGTTTTTCTGTTATTGAGTTGTATGAATTCTTCATATATTTTGGATGTCAACCCCTTAGCAGATATATGGTTGCAAATATTTTCTCCCATTCTATAAGTTTCCTTTTCATTTTGTTAATTGTTTCTTTTACTGCACAGCTTTTAAGTCTGATATAGTCCCACTTGTCAATTTTTGCTTTTGTTGCTTATGTTTTTGGGGTCATATCCAAAAAGTCATTGCCAAGACCAACGTCAAGAAGTTTCTCATCTATTTTTTCTTCTAGGATTTTTAAGGTATCGTATCTTATGTTTAAGTCTTTAATTCATTTTGAAGTAACTTTTGTGAGCTGTGTAAGATAGGGGTTAGACTTCATTCTCCATGTGGTTATCCAGTTTTCCAACACTATTTATTGCAAGAAGTATTCTTTCTCTATTAAGTATTCTTAGCTCCCTGGTCAAATATTAGTTAATATATATGTGACGGTTATTTTGGGGCTCTCTATTCTGTTTCATTGGTCTATGTGTGTATTTTTATGCCAGAACCTTACTGTTTTAAGTACTATTGCTATGTAGTATAGTTTAAAATCAGGAAGTGTCATGCTTCTAAATTTGTTCTTTTTCTGGATTGCTTTGGCTATTCATGGTCCTATACAACAAACCAACAACAAATATTATACTCAGTAGTGAAATGTTGAAACCTTTCCTCTAACAGTGGGACCAAGGGGTGCTTATTTTCACCACTCTTATTCAACATAGTTCTGGAAGTCCTACCTAGAGGAATTAGGCAAGACAAAAAAAAAAAAAAAAAGACATTCAAATTGGAAAGGAAGAAGTAAAATTGTCATTATTTAGAGATGCTATAATCCCATATAAAGAAAATCCTAAAAACTTAACCATAAAACCATTGGAAAAATCCAAAAATTTCAGTAAAGATTCAGGATACAAAATCAGCATGCAGACTCAGTTGCATTTCTAACAGCTAGCAACAAAATATCTAGGCAAGAAATAAAGAAAACTCCTGTTGCCAATGGCATCAAAAAAAAAATAAAATATTTAGCAATAAATTTAACCAAAGAAGTGAACGGCCCATATAATGGAAACTAAAAATTTTGCTGAAAGAAATTTAAGAAGACACATAAATGGAAAGATATCATGTGTTCATGGATGGGAAGAAATAATATTGTTAAAATGTCTATATTACCGCAAATCATCTATAGATTCAATACAATCCTTTTCAAGATGCCAATGGCATTTTTCATGGAAAAAAAATTTCTAAACTTTGTATGTAATCACAGAAGAATACAAATAGGCAATTTTCTCCTCATTTTTATAAAAATATTAACCAATAGAATAAAATATTAGAGAAAAACTTAAATCATGAAAATTAAAATAAATGAAGTAAAATGTTTCTTGATTGCTAGAAATAGAATGTTGTAGATAACAGGGACATACAAGGATACTTTTGGTTTTCCATCTAAGCAAAATCCAAGACTGCCAGGTTCTTGTAATAATCCCCAGTGTTGCTGAAGTTAAGGAAGATATATATTTTCCGCAATCCCCCAAAATCTACTGCATACATGTTGAATTTTCGTATGGAGAAGAAGATAAAATGGCTTATGAATTCTCAGTCTCAGCAGCAAATGAAAAGTTGTAAATCTAAAACTAATGGTCACAATGTAAATAAAATATTAAGAACAACTGGTACGTAATACAAATTCTATTTTGGCCATGCTCTTCGTTTGCTTTTTTAATAATATATTTTGTACCCTCAGGGGCAACGAGTGAAAAATATTTAAATGTCAACATACATACATTTTATGTTGTCTGAGTAATTTTCATAATGACTTTGTTCCTCTACCTCTCTTGGTAGTGGAAGTAAAATAAATATTACAAGACTAGAAATCTAATACATTAGATATGGGACTAATAAATATGTTAATATTTGACAATGGTGAATTTAGTACAGATTTTTTTTCCATGGAAAAATGTTTTAAGTGCTAAGATATGAGGCTGTTAAAATAGAGTAAGGGCATATAAGACTACTATAAAATCATTAGTGAAACAGTAATTAATTTGAGCAATTCCTGATAAACTTCTGAGTCTTATGCATAAACCTTGGCAGGTGCTAGACAACATGATAAATACTGAAATTCTGCCAGATGTCAATGATAACAACTACTCGACAGTGATAAGAATAAAATGTTAGCAGAGAAAATCACTTCAAGTAGATTATTCCTGTCTAGCCTCAGCTGGCTGTAACTAGGGTTGAATAAAACAGTTACTTTGAAGTTCCCTAGGGTATGCTCTGGGAGAAAATGTGGGTAGATGGTGGAAAATTTTCCTCTAATTTCTATAAAGTCTGTGTTCTGTGCTAAAGAAAAGAAAATTGAGGGCAACCTAATACATTATTACATTCTAATACTTTGAAATAATACAGAGATTGTTAGAGTCTTGTACTGTTCTTGACTTTAACAACCTCATAAACTATGTCTTCCTAGGCATCTTTTGGTGTGAAAGTTTACTTAAATGTCAAGTGTTTACTATTCTTATCTTTGAGTTGCTAGAAAAACATAAGCATGGAACTAATAGAATACTTTTCAGTTTGTAATTACATTGAAAAATATAATTAAAAAAGGCTAAATCTATACAATGTTGTATGCCAACCATACCTCAATAAAGTTGGAAGAAAATAATTTGGGGGAAGGCTTATCCAGCACATTAAGCAAATATCTATTTTTTCTAAAATGATTGTTTTCCATCTTTCTTCCTTCCCCTGCAGCATATAGGTGTTCTACATTCATTGATAATGAAGTGACTGTTTTAAATCAGTTTTATACTAAGATTATGTTTTAGGAAGTTAACAATTGAAATTAAAGTATTGTCCAAATCATTGGCAAAGGAGAACAAGTCAAATGCTAAATAAATAAGATACATTCATTCTCCAATTTCGATATACTTCAAAATTTCATAAAGAGAAAAAAGGGAACTTGTCTAAACTCAGTTATTGTTTGCATTGTCCAAATCATAGGAAACGAAAGGATAACTCAGTAGTTCTGCCAATAAGATCTAAAGTCTAGGTAATTGCTTTTCTCATATATTATAAATCTTAAAAGAGCTCTTAATGTAATGTTTGTTTAAAACTCAACAATATCTACCACCTAGTATAGAGAGCCTCAGCTTTATTTTTTTTCCTACTTTTATGTTCTTGCTGATAGATTTGGCCATTTTATAGATATTAAAACAACAGGCAACACAGTGAGGACCATAAAAACTCGGCAAGTTTTGCTCTCTGGCAGTAATTCTCATTTTTTCCATCAGAACAGAGCAATAAAAACTCAGAGAAAAATCTTAATAGGCTATATGGCAATTTCTAGCCCTGGAGCCTCAGTTTTTAATCTTTTCTATAACCTGAACCTGCAATCACTATGTTCTGAGTGGTGAAGCCGTGTGTGTGTCTGTGTCTGTGTCTCACACAAAAGAGTGAGAGATTCATAGACCTCCAAGACTCCCAGTAAAGTATTGGCTTTCTTTTAGAAAATATTTATTATATGAAAGAACTACAAAAAATCACTTGATTAAGATACTTAGTATACAAAATAGAGACTATGGGATCAATAGTAATATGAATAATTATTACATTTATGGCTCAAGAGTTGAAGGAACTCTGCTCTCTTAGATTTACTTAGTACACAAATATTCAAAACTAACTGAGGTAATAAAGCATCAGATTTATAAAGTGAACTCTGAATGCAATAAAAAGTATGACTTAGCTATTACATCCCATAAAACATTTTAATATTTAGAAATCACCAATACAAAAAGCAAACATTCTAAGATACTCCTTCACAATTTTTGTTTGAACTCTCTCTTCAGCTTTCCTATTTCCAGCTTTTGGCCACCTCACCTAGTAAACTGATGTCTAGCTGGTTTTAAGATTTGTTCTATGGTATTCTTTTTTAAAAATTTTTCATTGAAGTACAGTCAATTACAATGTGTCAATTTCTGGTGTACAGCAAAATGTCCCAGTCATGCATATACATACATATATTTGTTTTTATAATTTTTTCATTAAAATTTATTACAAGATATTGAATATAGTTCCCTGTGCTATACAGAAGGAACTTTTTAAAATCTATTTTTATATATAGTGGCTACCATGTGTAAATCTCAAACTCCCAAATTTATCCCTTCCCACCCCCTTTTCCCAGTAACTGTAAGTTTGTTTACTATATCTGTGAGTCTATTTCTGTTTTGTAGATGAGTTCAGAGAGTCTTTTATTTTATGTTTTAAAGATTCCACATATAGGTGATATCTTACAGTATTTTTCATTCTCTTTCTGGCTTATTTCACTTAGAATGATGATCTCCAGGTCCATCCATGTTGCTGCAGTATACCACAACTTCTTTATCCAGTCATCTGTTCATGGACATTTAGGCTGTTTTCATGTCTTGACTATTGTATACAGTGCTCCTATCAACACTGGGGTGCATGTACCTTTGAATTAGAGTTCCCTCCAGATATATGCCCAAAAGTGGGAATGCTGGATCATATGGTAAATCTATTTTTAGTTTTTTGAGAAATCTCCACATTTTTGATGGCTCTGTGTTTCGAGCAATCAATCTTCTAGGGGAAAGAAACTGTTTAGATTTTTTTTTTTTTGAGTACTCTCGTCTACGTCCTTTGGATCCATAGAAAAGTTGTAACTGGGCTTTATACTTTGTTTATTTTCATACTCCAAATAGATCATCCATTGTTCAAAAAAAAATATGGACAATAAGATACTCTCTATGTACCACTATCAAATACTCCTGTGATCATTACAGCTTTTCAGGCTGTATTAATTTGCCATTTCAAAAACATTACTATTATTAATATTATTTTATCCATCCATCCAGCCAGCTTCTTTGACCATTTATAGGCATCCTCAGTCTACCAACAGTCAAATTAAATTATTTGTATATATTATTCAGAAAAATCATTGATAAATCATAATAATTTATTTAATTTTTAAACAATATATCTATTACATATAATGTACTTGTTATAAAACATAACAAAATACAAAATTCTGCTGCGATCTGATCTAACTAGAACCTTGCCAATAACTTTATTGTGCAATCTTCCCCCATTTCTTTCCTCTGCCTCTTCCAAGAGGTCACTACTAATGGGAATTTTAGCTCTGTGGTGCTTTTTGTAAAGCTTTGTATTAAAGACTTACGTGTATTATTCTGCAATTCTTTTTCATACAATACTATATTTCTACAAGAACTCTATGCTGTTTACTGTCATTCTTGTACACATTATCTTATAAAATTGAACATATATATTCATGTTACATCCCAGCAATTTTACTCATAGATATATAGAACAAGGGGGGGAAAAAGTTGTTCATGTTTACTAGTACACATGTACAGAATTGTTTATTGCAGCTTTGGACATGACAGCAAAAAACAAACATACAATTAAACAAACAAGAAGCGAGCTAAATGTCTGCAAAGTTGACAACATTTGGATTTGAATAAACTGTGGTATTCTCATATCCTGACATACCATGAAGCAGACTTTATTTTTGAAATACAGAAATAATTAACCTAAAATTTTATTTTTTTAAGCTGGAATAGTTTTGCATCTGATAAATACAGAGCTGTATTCAGGAAATTCTGAAGATATCATTTAGAAATTCACAGTCTTTGATTGGAATTGCTGTTGTTTTTTAAACCTTTCTTTGTTAAAATCAGCCTTTCTCCAGTCTCTTACCTCCCTTTTGTTTGTTAACATTGTTCGACATCTGAATGAACCTACTTTCACCCAGAGCTCCTTCTCCCCAGGTGCTTCTATTTGCAGACAGAAATCTTTCACAGTGTCCATACGGCACTATCAATTATTGATATAATATAGACCCTACAGCTGCTCAAGTTTTGTAAGTGCTCTAAACCGACAACAATGTGAATGTCATAAATAAATCAAGACCTACCAGGAGTTTTGCTGGTTGAAGCTGCTGGAGAAAGGAGCTCAAATTTTTTTTTGGCAGTTGAAACACTTCTGCCTGAGTCAGACACCATTCCCTCTGAGGTTTGTGAATGAATTGTGGAACAGGCCAGAGTTCTGCAGAAAAAGGATGCTGTCTGTGATACTGTAAAATGGTCTCTAGGGGATATAAAATATGTCCACAGTAAGCATGATATGCGTACACATTAGGATGAGGTTTTCAAGGAGATCATCTTGACAATGGAAAGATTAACTGTTTTTAGCAATTTCTTTCTGCTAGAATAAATTTAAGTCTGTGGAGCATAATATTTATAATATAGCATTTGTACTGCCATGTTGGAAATTTGGCAACAAGAGGTGAGGATAAAAGGGTGGAGACGAAAGAACAGAAGGACACAGACAAAAAGGATGCCTTGGAGAATTAGACATTCTTTTCACTCTGCCTTTTTTTTTTAATGGTAAGTTTCTTATTCTGAATCATCAATTCAGAGAACAATCATTCATTTTGCTTACTGAATAAACACTATGTTTAGTACTGCAGTGGACACTAAAATGAGAGTGGTCAAGAAAATAGAGAAGTACCATACCTCACTAAGTATATATGCTACTGTATTTTATACTTTTCCATCCTTTGAATGACTAAAGACAAATATTAGTCAATGGTCAAAGATGTTGGCACTATAGATTACAGAGTTAAAATTAAATTATAATTCTGGTTTGACTATTTTGGCTATATTTATTGTAAGACATTTCAAAGAAAGTGGTCAGATTCAAAATATGAATCAAGAAAGTGGTGAAATTGCACAGAGTAACTTCCAGTAAAAAAGAAAAAATCTATCTATTGATCAGTCTTCCTATCTACACACACATAAACACATAAACAGAGACATACGTATATAATATATCCATGTGTAGGTATATATATACACCTACTTTCATATATACCTACATGCCATATTACTGAAGGCTTCAGCCTAGTTCCTCAAATTTTTTTGAGTCATATAAGTAATTCTCATTGTTTAAGTACCCTTTTTCTGGGAAATCAAGTGTGAGAATGAAGAACAAATAAATAGAAGTGACTGGAGAATAAATTTCCTACTACTTGAATTTAGATTTATTGAATGAATCCCTTCTAGAGTGTAATTTGACTTGGCAAGGCGAGAAATCAGAACAACAAAAAGGAAAATATATCTGTATTAGGAAGAAGACAACTGGTAATGCCAATAAAATGTTATTTGTTTTTGGTTCAATTTTTGGATGTACTTATGAGATATATTAGAAAATATGAGAAGTAAAAGTAGTTGTGGCTATCCTTTGCTGAATACTCCACATCGAAGAAGAAAAACTGCATAAATAATACTGACATGGGAATAAATTCCCATGAAAACACCGTGATTAATGAAATGGGATACATATTGTAAGTGAAATTGGTTGAGTAGACTATGGTGAAATCACTAGTGCCACATAAAATCAATGACACATAATATCTTCAGAAAACATGACTGATACGGCGTGGTAAGAGACAGGCAAAATATAAAGCCACATTATTCCATCTTTCAGGCAGAAATTAAGTAGATTTAATTTTAACTTGATTTTTCTGGATTATATTTTAAATTGTACTATTTATGTTAGTAATTTACATTTGGAAAGGATGATTAACAAGGACATATCATTGCCATACCACACTGAAAGCAAATTGAATTACTCTAAACACATACACACACACACATATACATAAACTCTATTTTCACTAAATATAAGTTAGAAAATACTCATTTTACTCTTAAATTTTCATAGTATTCACACAAGAAATTTTGTAATTTTCCACATCAGTGTTTCCTATAGACACTCCCATAATTTATTCAACTAAATATCTAGCTGAACTTTTTCTTAATTTGAAAGTTGTATTTCATTCCTTAATCTTCTTCACAGTAAGAATATGTCCTGAATCAAAGGAAATGAATAGACAATCCTTTGAAAAATAAAATTCTTATAGATAGTAACAGATGAAAAAAAAAGTTCTTCCCCCTTTAGAAGTCCAAGAAATTCAGTGATGACAGCAGGGGTAATAAGAATTGATTTATTCCCCCAAATTAGTTAAATTCAAAATAAAAAATATAATAATCAGTACTTGTAATGCTTTTGGGTATTAAAAAAGTGGAGTTATAAATTGGTAAAATATTTTTGGGAATCTTTTTAGAAATATATATCAATCTTAAAATTGTTTACACCTTTTTACTGTGGCATTTTACTTATTAGAATATATCATAAGGGGTAATTTGAAATCCAGACAAATATTTATTGGTTTTGATAAAACTAAGAAAAATAACTTTAATATTGTTTAAAGATACTTATTGCAATGCCATAGAAAGGAGGTATTTAAATTCCATAAATATTTATTGTATCCTTTCTTTTTTCTAAGATCCATGTTGCAAAGATGGATAAACACTGCACTTATCATCAAAGAACTTTAGGATGTATGTGTATCTTTTCTTTCTACTCCTGCTCTTTGATCATGACATATTTTTCTCCTTCAGTTTTTACTTCTGCCTATAGTTTAAATTCAGGGTTCCTTAAGGCTTGGTGAGTATTCTCTCTATATAGATTCTTTCCGGCAAAAAATAATTTATTGGTTCAAAACCTCCTCGAGAACTTCCCAAGTGTAATAAAAAAAAAAAAGGCCCCTTTTGCAGAAGTCAGGGAGAGACAGAAGCAAGAGGAGAACCACTCCAGATTGGCAGGTGACAGGTTTAATAAGCAGGGGAACTTACTTACAAGGCTTGTCTTGAGTGGCCGCAAGATGAGTAGTTTTCCACACCCGCCCCCCAAATCTTAAAAATAGAGGTTTTAACTGGGTTTGGTCACATATAACATCCAGATAGTCTGAATACCACATTTCCGTCTCTAGGCTGTATCCTTAGGATAGCTCTTAGGAATGAAGACCTAAGTGCAGAATGTACATTTTAAGGAGAGGGAAGGGAATGGGGAGACTCCAATGGCCTGGGTCCAGCTCTCGGGTCAACTAGCAGTTGTATCTTCTCAATGACCTCCCCCAACATCACTGAATAGCCTCCTGATACAACAATATGTTTCTATCTCAGACCTCTTGCCTCAGATCTCAACCTGCATTTTCATTCCAAATCATCTATCCAAATGTTTACAGGAAATACAAGGTTAACACCAAAAGGCAAACTTTATTGTTTCTCTGAAACTTGTTTCACCCTTGATGTCTCTTTGTTTGGCAAACACTCCACCAGTTTATAGTTACAGAGAGGAACTTCATCTTCCTGCAATATTCATACCCAATTATCCTGAACGTCTGTAAAATATTTCTCTTCGTGGACACCAGTATCCAATTCTCTGTCCCAAATGACCCATTTTTAAAAAAATGATATGTCCTCATGGGTTAGACTAGTAACTAGCGTAGTATTGGACTAACTCAATAAATGTTTGCTGAATAAATGTTTATTGAATGAAAGAATGAAATACTTTGGAAATATCTGTAGAGGCATCTCCAATTAGGTTAGAAAAATTAATGTTTGGGATGATTTAAGTTCTGCCAGAAGAATATGACACAAAGTTAAGTGGATTCCTACTTACATAGTTATTGATGAAAATTGATTTTGTTTCCACAGCTATAGATACTTTTAAAACAAAAATGCGTTCTTTCTAGAAATGGAATACACTTAATAAAGCCTCTAAAATACTTTGGGTATTGACATCTCCATTATTTGTATAAACTGTTGACAAAATAATGTGGAAATACAAACAATTCTGAGCATATTACACTGAGGAAAATTAAGTCTATTGTTAAAAAAAAGCTAATATGGATGCTTGTGTTTTTCACATTTAAACTCTTTTCAGATTTAAAAAGAGTGTCTTGGATCTATAAGGACTGTATTAGAAAAACAAAAGTAAAAAAAAAAAAGCCCTTTTATTTGAAGTACATAAGAGAATTTCTATACAGAAAATTCATTCATTTACTTGTTTTTGACTTCAATTAATATTTTTTTGAGAACTATTCATATGCAGAACATTGTTCTTGGCATTAAGATACCTTAGTGAAAAATAGAGTTTTTTGTCTACATGAGGCTTACATTTTAGTGATAGGCAATAAATCAAAATAGACAACCAATAATACACACAGTAAGTAACCAAATTATATTTTTCATTATAAATTACATGAAATAAAAGAGAAAATGAAACAGGATTGAGAGGAACAGAGAAGGTTGAAAGTGGTAGACTGTCACTTTAAGTATGGGATCAGGTTAGACATCGTCAAGGAGATGGAACCTGAAGAACACTTCTTTTTTCATTTGTCTGGATGGAGAGCTTTCTTGATGATGCAGATAAGCATTGCCAAACCGTAAAATGGGAGAGGAAAAGGAGTGTTAGAGAAACAGCAAAGGAGAAGGAGAAAATATGTGTGGAGTAAAAATATGAGCGTAGAGTAAGTGATGGGAAATGATGGAGAGGCTGACCCTGAAAGTACTCTTAAGGTACAAAAAGACACTGGCTTTCCTTTGGGGAAAGTTGGGAGATAATTCAGGTTTGGGACAGAGGATTATTATGATCAGCCCAAGATTTCAGAAGTCTCTTGGTTTACTTTCAATATACGTTTCATAAAAATAATAATAAAATAAAAATGACTCCCTATTTAAAAGGCCTAGTGTGGTTTCTGTTTCCTTGACTAGATCTTGTCTGATCACGGTGAGTTAGGGAAAGAAGGGCTTCTGAGCACTGCGGGGAAGGTTGGAGTTTTCATTGATGGAGATAGGAAAGTCAGTGAGCAGAGCAGCATGAAAACTAACTAGCCATAGTCATTTATGTATGAAAGTTGAAGTAGTGAATGGACAGTTTGAATAAAACTCTTGATCAATGGGAGGAGTTCACAGTATGCAGCATAGGGAAGCCAGCCTGGCAGTCACTTGAGTTGAAGGAACAGTGGTTCCAAGCTGGGGAAACCACAGTAGGTAGAACTCACAGAAAGAGCTTCAGAGAAGAGCGAGATCCACAGAGAGCGTTCCAGAGCTTTGCAGAGAACTGACTGAGTCTTAAACTGAGCATGGTCAGAGAATGTACATGAAAAAAATGACCAGAAGCTTGTGAAAGAATCCTTAGAAAGGAGCAAGTGGAACAATTCCTGGGGTTCATGCAGGGCTAGGAATTATTAGTGTTCCCACCAGGCAAAGTACAAAAATCAATAAACATGGGTGTTGGGAATATTGGGCAGAGTACTCAGAAGGATAATGTCTGAGTAGTGGGTCAAAATTAACTGTAAAGTAATGCTCTGCCTAACAAAAGCTTAAAACCAAGCTTGTAAAGGGTAAAACTCTTTTTAAATAACTAAGGTGCATCATAGAACAAAGGCCAAGGATAGTTTTTGTACTGAATTTTCTTTTTTAAAAAGTTTTTGATGTGCCAAAAAATGACACGCATTGCAAAATAATGACTATTTTGATGAGTTTGGACATATGCATGCACTCATTATATCATCACCCCAGTCAAGGTACTAAAGATACCCATCACCTCCAAAAGTTTCCTGGTGTTCTTTTGTGGATTTTTGCTTGCTTGTTGTTCGGCTTGATAAAAACTCAACATGAGATCTATCCTCTTAGCATAGTTGAATAAGTGCATAATATATTATTTCTTCCACAGATGTTTGGCAGAAGCCAAGAGTGAAGCCACCTAACCCTTAAGTTTGTTGTTGTTGTTGTTGCTGTTGTTGTTGTTGTTGTTGGAATACATTTAATGCAAATTCAATTCATTTAATAAATACAGGACTGTTTCCTTTTTGAGTGAGCTTTAGCAGTTTATTTCTTTCAAGGAACTTAGCCATTTATCTGTTGTCAAATATGTTATCATTAAGTTATTCATAACATTCCCCTATTAATCTTACTGTCTGTAGGATTTTCAGAGATGACTCATTTTTCATTGCTTATATTAGAGAATAGAATCCCCATTGCCATTTTTAGAACCCTTTAAGCAGAATATACAGCTTCCTATAGATTTTTTAAAAGACTGAGCACTTTATTGACCTACTAAAGAAATTCTTCTGACAGAAGGCTACTTTGCAACCTAGTGTAAGGAGAATCCTTTAGGTACAACTTCTTCATTACTATTTACCCACATGGGTTATATACTGGTTAACACAAATCCTATAGCAAAGGGATGCAAGTGAACAGATAGCACAGACATACAAATGCCTTAAGCCAAGGTATATATTTCAAGCTCATCCGAAGTATATTACTCATTCCTCTCCACATACACAAGGGTTCTAGTCTAATGATAGTTGCAAGACCGGGTCCTTGATGTCATCCAAAATGCATAGCAACACTCATTTCAGGCATCTTTCTTTCAACCTGGAACATAATGATTTTAACATTATCTAGAGTATTTTCAGAATGGAAAGTCACTGTTTCATACCATTCTTTCTAATAATCTAACCCAAGAATTGGGGAAGACGTTCCAAGCATTTGGTATAGGTCACCTTAGGTTCTAGGCACTGTTAATGTCTGCCTCAGTGGTTGTCTTGGTAAGAGTAAAGCCACACTCCACAGAGAAAGCCTAAGAACATGCTGTCCACTAAAACAGCCAGGGCTATTTGAGAGAGTTTAGGAGTGTATATTATGCACCAGCCTGTCCAGAAAGGTCAGACTTATGGAGATTTTAATGTTCCAAAATAGATTCAGAACTTCCAGATTTATTTATTTCTGTCTCACTCCATCATTTTGTTATTCTGTTATTGGACCCAGGAGTCCCCAGTAATGCAGTCCTCTTCTTTATAACCCTCCAGCTTGATAAGTTTATGCATATTATGTGAAAACACATGTGGCCCCCACAACATTCACCTCCCAAGTGCATATATCTTGGGTGTGTTTTTTAATACTTCAAATCCTTGAGTTTTCTTTTCTGGGAATAAAGTCTAACTTGGGATTCTTTACAGAACAATAAATTTTTCAATATCTTCATCAAAATGAAGGGAGAATATCAGATGAGAATTCCAGGAAAGTAAATTTTTAGGTATATATATAGCCAAATGTACCTTAGACTTCAATTTATATCTATGTATAGCCAATTAAACTATTAATAAAAGTGACCTTGAAAATAAATGTAGTTTTAAATATAAAATTACTATATTATGATCAAGATGATATGGTATTGAAATTGTTAGAACTGTTGTGCAGCTTTGAAAGAGGAAAGCCAGTTGTTGCTAAATAGCTTTGTTAAATCAATATGTGATTCAATAAGTGAAAATTCCAAACCCTTATGCTAATTTCTCTTTGAATAAATATGTCTAG
The DNA here is from genome assembly GCF_009834535.1 of Camelus ferus. Taxonomy (NCBI): domain Eukaryota; kingdom Metazoa; phylum Chordata; class Mammalia; order Artiodactyla; family Camelidae; genus Camelus; species Camelus ferus. Next base: position 56,019,492 of record NC_045709.1, read on the forward strand.
TAACAAAACTTACACATCAATAGGTACAAAATTTATTGTATATTGAACTAAATACTATGAAATCAAAATAAATAAATAAGTCACAGAGTCACTCATCAAGTGAATTTGTACCTTTAACAATGAATATTTTAAGGTTACTATTGAAAACAAAAAAATTGCAGTCAGTCATGACTAAACAAAAGACATAAGCCAAGAAATTTAAGTACTGCTTTATTCTTTGATGTATTTGTCTTCATGGAAAATCTTTTTCTGATGACAATTTTTAACATTTTAATTTATATGTATTCACATCAATCTAAACCCTAGATATAAATTGTCATGTACTGTTTACACCTCCTAAATATGATAAAAGTATTTATGCCAAGTTCTTAGATAAGAATTAAAGTATATATTCATTTAGCACCAACCCAGTGGTTCTAATTCCACTTCTATAATTGTTGAGTCACATTTCCCACAGTGTTGGAGTAACTTTCTGGTATGGAATTCAGAAGTGAAGAAACACACTTATCTTTTGTAATCAGTGTGGAACACACAGTGTACTGTTACTACATTGGCCTTGCACAGCCAGAGTGCATCAAGCTGTTACTACTGAGTCAAAACTCAGCTTGAATTCAGAAGAAAAGTAAGCATAAACAATGAGACTTCCCAATTAAAAGGTCTGGTCTCTCATGTAGACAACTGCTTTCTCATATGCTTCCTTCAGTGCATAAAGCACAAAGCAGAGAGTTTCTAAAACATAAACTATGTCATGTTATCTACTTGCTAGCTTTTCTAATCATTACCTATTAAGCCCTGTATCTTTTGGATCCTGTAGAGCACTGTAACCTGGCCTCTGGCACAATGGCTGCTTTCAGATTCATGGTTACTCCAAGCTTCCTGCAGTAGAAGAGTCTTTGCATGGCATCATCTTTCTGCTGGAACTCTCCCCTTCTTGCTCTCTCAGCCTTCTATTCCATCAGATCTCTGAATAAATGTAACTTCTGAAAGATCTTCCCTGAACACTTTCTCCAGAGTTGGTTGGCGCTGAATATTTTTAGTCTATTTGAATATCTATTGTCTGAATCACTGGAGTTTCTTCCTTCTTTAATGGCACTCCTCATACTTCTTCTTATTTTATTGTTGGCTGACTAATTGTATTTAGTCATTTCTTCCCTTCCTTTTCCCTCTTTACTTCCATCCTGGAAACTCCAAAAGGACAAAGGCTGTATTTCTTTGACTTTATCCATCCAGCTCTAAGCACAATGTTGACACAAAGTACCTATGCAGTAAATTTTTTAGCAAGTAAATTATGTATATCAAACATCTGGATGATTAATTATATTTTTACATATTCTACTTACTGTAAAATTGATATTTTATTGATAGAAAACAATGTCACCTTTTTTTCTAGTGGCTTTGGTGGATATGAATGCAATCTACTCATATTCTCATGCCGTATCCCTCTTGTGACTAATAGCATTCATTAGAAAGTTGGCTTTTAAGAATCATGAGTACATTTGGAGTTTATACAATAACCAAATTTATGTCATTAATATCATTCCTCTTAATAGCCCTTCGTAAGAAGCTCTGGAAGGTCACTGTGGAGGGGTAGATAACTTTGTGCAAAGCCAAAGGATCTTCTGAGAGCAAAGAAATAGACATCCTTCCTCCTTGTAAGCACTAATGTTATTGGAACATGTATGATAAAAAATGTCTTTTTTTTAAATTGAAGTATAGGCAGTTTACAATGTTGTGTCAATTTCTGGTGTACAGCATAATGTTTCAGTCCTACATATATGTACATATATTTGTTTTCATATTCTTTTTCATTATAGGTTACTACGAGATATCGAATATAGTTCTCTATGTTATGCAGAAGCTTGTTGTTTATTATATATATATAGTATGATGAAAAATGTTCATCTCAAATAAGACATTGGGACTGTGTAATAGAAATGACCATGAAGGAGCAAGGACTCTGGGCAGGTGATCCAGGCTTAGCACGAGGGCCAAAGGACAATTAGAGAAGGCTGGCTCTTACACAGTATGTGGCTGCTCTGGGACACTCTGCTGAGACAATTGCCCTGGCATAGAGGAAACACTTTGGCAGTATGGTTGCTCACAAAGTGTAAACTAAACAGCCACCATCTGTTTGGCGGAGACTGGATATAAGCCAGGAGGTATGGTATTGTCTTCAATTGGAAGAGCACTGAAAATCAATAGAAAATCAGTGCAGCAGTGAGCAAGGCTCTCTTTAATTGTGTAGGATTTGTGTTCTACAGGACACATAACAAAAGCAACTGAGGCCAAAAGTCTGGCCTGCTAAAGGATTATTCAGCACATATCAGCTGAGCGCAGAAGTTCTGGGAAGTTTTGTGAAGGAAGATCTGTATGTGGATGGTCCATGAAGTTTGAAGTTAATGAATAACATAGACTTATTTTAATATCTCTAGGAGACACCATCAGTGTCTCATCTATATCCCACTGATCCTTACCATTTCCACACAGACGGGCCCTAGTTCCAATTGCCAGTCTTTGTGTCTTCTTCACTGTAGACTCTGACTACCAGAGCCAGCCTTGCTCACTTGCTGAGATGGTTTAAAGTGTTGCTGAATTAAAGAAACCCTTGGAAAAGTGTATTCAACCAATGAGAATCGGTAGCCCACTCCTCAAACTCCTGCACATTTTAAGAGAAATAATTGAGGAAGGCATTCTATAATGGTACCCAGAATTCCTAGGTGAAATCAAGTTTCACTAGCTCTCTTTTTGCTTCCCAGTCCACATCAGAGGAGGTGGACCCAGATGAGGGAGAGTAAAGAATAGAATACCTGAAAAAAGACCTAGCTTCAATGTACTCATCTCCATTGTAAAGCAATGAAAGAGTGAAAGAACATATCCTGCCTCTTCTCTATTCAAATTTCTGGGACTGAAACAACTACTCAGTCATTGATTGCAGAAAGATGGTATATGACTTGAACTGAAAATTTTTTAAAAATATTTTATTGAAGTAGAGTCAATTTACAATATTGTGTCAATTTCTGGTGTACAGCACAATACTTCAATCATATCGGAACATATATATATTCATTTTCATATTCTTTTTAACTATAGGTTACTAAAAGATATTGAGTATACTTCCCTGTGCTATACAGTAGAAATTTGTTATTTTTCTATTTTATATATAGTAGTTAGTATCTGCAAACCTCAATCTCCCAATTTATCCCTTCCCACCTCTTTCCACCACTGATAGCCAGGGAAAGTATAGTCAGTTACAGTGTGTCTGTTTCTGGTATATTGAAATGAAATTTAATTGGAGGTTTAAACACAGGGATATATGGAGATTAATAACAGAAAGTGTATATTAAAGGAGTCATATAATCTTATAATTAAGGAATTTACTAATCATTATAGAAGAGAGATTCTTTATTATCTAGCTGGGAATAATTAAAAACATAAAGAAATTTAAAAATAAAGCATATTCAAACTGACTCATATTTATACCCACTATACTTACATTGTTTAATCAATGAGTTACATATCTGAAAACCAAAGTGCAGTACAATAGATCACAGAAGACACTAAATCCATTATTTTTATAAGTAAAAGTAGTGGTAACCAAGACATATTTATACAACCAATATAACCTGCATCACTGGTTGAAAGTTGCCATTGTTAGAGTTCTCTTAACAATATAGTTGGCCTTTTCTATCCCAGGTTATGCATTCCCAGATTCAAACAAGTATGGATAGAAAACATTACCAAAAAAAAAAATTCCAGAAAGTTCCAAATAACAAAACTTGAATTTGCCACTGTTTACATATCATTTACATTTTATTTATAACTATTTGCATAATATTTACATTCTATTAGGTATTATAAGTAATCTCTAGATAATTTAAAGTATATGAGAGGATATGTGTTGCTATATGCAAATACTACACCATTTTATACAAAGACTTGAGCATCACTGGACTCTGGTATCCACAGGGGTCCTGAAACAGATCCCCTCCCAGCGGACACCAAAGGACAAATGTAGTTCACATGCAATTAGTTTATTTGAGAGTTAATCCTAGTACACACCTGTAGAGGAGTTAAGAAGTGAGGCAGAAAAGAGAAGAAAGCCTTTTCTCCAACCTTAGCCTCCACCCTTTATTTGACAGATAGAGAATTATGGTCAGTTGTTTACAATTCTGAGAGCTCTTTCTGTCCTACGTTTTCTCATTTTTTTAAAATACAGATAAAAGAGGTGTTGGAGTTATGGTAGGGGTAGCAGATACAGTTAAGCTACCTCCTAACAAACTATTCTGGTCATCTATTATGTGTAAGAGCACCCCCCACAATCATTGGTTTATAATAAGGAGAATCACTTCTTTTGCTCACACATCCACAGTCTGATCAGGACTTTGTGGGGAATTCTGTCTCTGTTCAATATAGCATCAGCTAGAGTGCCTGGATTGGGGCTGGAAGATCTACTTCCAAAGAGGACTTCAGTCAACATGGCTAGAAGGTTGGTGCTGCCCACCAGCTGGGCGCTCAGCTGCAGCACTGGCAGGGGTTCCCGAACACATGAGTCTTACCATGGAGCTGCTTCGGTGCCTCACAACATGACAGCTTGGGTCCAGAAACTGGCACAACATCACTTCCCCCTTATCCTATTGGTCAAAATATTAACACAGTTCTGGGATATTCAGGAAGAAGGGACGGAAAACCTCTTTTTTTAATGGAAGGACTGAGAGAAAGTCTACACTATAATAAGCCTGAGGTAGATGCCCAGTTATTTGTGTTCTCTGTAAAATGGAGAGTGGGACCCTCATCTCCCTTCGTCCTCAGTTGCGTGACATATTAGAAGCCCTAACCAACATTTATTTTTCAACCATTTACATTTATTTGACCTAGTTTCCATTGCATTAAGCCGTGTTGAGAATATTTTTAATTTAATTGTATGTTTTTACCCCTTACAAATTCCTTTTGCTCACATTAGATTCATTGTTTTAAGAAATGAATCATCTTAAGAATCCTCTTATCTAAAGGAAAACTAAAAGGAGAAAAGGAAATATCTTTAAGCTAAGTCGTCAATATGCCGCTTTAACAGATCAAAGCACTGCTTCCTGAAGCAGTTATCAGCTAAATGAGGCCAATCACTTTGAATTTCTCCTTGCTCTGTTCTTTTTCCCTTGCTTGTCCTGTCTTACTGTGTTTTCAGATCATGACTGATCTGTTCCACCACCTTGACAGTTTCCTTTGTCACTAGTAAGGTTTGGATCTGACATTGAACATAGATATGACCAAGGGGACACTCAGAGTTTGTTGGCAAGAAAGTCATCCTAAATAAGAGTGTTCTTGTCTGTGTGCTTAAATATCTGTTGCATCAAATGATTTTTCCCTCAACAAACCTGTCTTCTTTCCAGGGAGAGAAATGGCCTTGTGGAGGCAAATCTCTGTGTCTGAATAAAAACAGGACTAGCTGTAGGGGAAACCATTTGTGTGCTGAAATGAATTCTTCTCTGTGGCTTTATTTTGAACTATATTACCAATATTCCTCACAAATACAAAATTGCACAGCAGAATTTCATATCATTTTGATGAAATGAATAAACTCAGTGGGGACAACCACTGGTGCTGAGGGTCTCCAAGACCGGAGAGCTGGTGCTTATTTTGAAGAGTTATCAGATAAGAACAAAAGACAATTATTAAGCTCCAAACAGGCGAGCTGATTTCATGTTTGCCTCAGGCAAACCAAATGTTCACTGTTGGTTTGCTGTTGAATTGTGAAAGCAAAGGATATAAAAGCAAAAACAATCTTTGTTCTTTTTCCTTTTTCCGCACTGTGGTTCCTTGATACCTGAAAGTAAATATGATTTGCTATGGGTGATGTGCAGAAGAGTTGGTTAGATTTATGGTTCTGGAAACTTTCAACTGTTTTAACATTGTGGACACGGGTGTTAAAAAAATCAAACCACTTCTATGGCAAAGTTGAAATATTGTTACAAAGACAGGGGAATTGAGTTTCAGTGATCTCCTTCCACTATAGTGTCATTGTAAAAGCTGTGAAGTTGCGGTAAAGCAGTAACACCACAAAACGTTAGTTCTGGTGTCCTGGCATTTTTTTCTTTTCTTTTAAAAGCACAGTATGAAACATTAGCTATCATGACCAGAGAGATCAATAATATTCAAATACTCTTTCTTATGTGAACACAAACTTTTGTAGTTGAAAACTATCTTGTTGAGTATGAAACATTGTTTCTTGTTTGAGTGAGATATGCTGATCAATTATGTAAATTGTGACAAATCAAAATCTTAAAGTAGCATATTGTTCCTTCACATTAAGAATAAAGGTATTTACCTTCCCAACTTTCTTTATTGAAAAAAATGAAGAAATAAGGCATAATGTTTTGGTACTTTATGGGAATCTTACTAACTTGATTTATCTTGTCAACAATATCATGAATCAGATGAGGGACTGGAGACCCAGAAAAGTTTGCCTAAATGAGCAGAGGTAGGGAAAGGCTACACATGGATGCAGGTCTATATTTTAGTGACCTCAAAATCTCTGATAAATCCTTTACACAATAGCTCCTACTGATTCTAAATGTTATCAGGATCACTTACTTGATCTTCTCATCATGAGGAAAAAAGTTCTAGAATATATTCCTCCCATTACGTAAAGAGGAGAAATGAGTAATACCTTTGATGTTATGCTAAAAGTGTAATACTTATACTTTGAATTAAATAATATAATAGACCAAATCGTTTAAATTGTATTATATTTGATAGCAATGGCCAGGAAGTTCTCTGGAAGTTTAATATGTCCATAGTCACACATTGTACTAATTTCCAGGGCTGGTATAATAGGTACCACAATATTGGTGGTGGCTTTTTTTTTTAAATGACAGAAATGAATTGTTTCCCTGTTCTGGAGGAGAGAAGTCTGAAATCAAGAGATCAGCAGTGTCAGTTCTTTCTGAGGGCTCTGACAATCTTGTTCCTTGACTTCTTTCTAGCATCTGCTGCCGGCCAGCAGTCCTAGCCATTCCTTGGTTTATAGATGCATTACTCTAATATCTGTCTCGATATTCACATGGTACTTTCCCTGTGTGATTCTTCTCCACACTTATGAGGATGCCAGTTGTATCAGATTAAAGGCTCACCCTATTCCAGTATGACTTTATCTTAATTTGCATCTTAATTACATCTGCAACGATCTTCATATCCAAATAAAGTCACATTCACAAGTACCAAGGATTAGGACTTCCACACATCTTTTGTGGGGGCACAGTTCAACCCATAATAGGTGGAAATCATGCAGCAGCAATCAGTTAAAAACCATCAAGTAGAAAACTATAAAGCCTGAAAGATTTGGGTAGATGTGGGAATTTTGGTATCTGTATGTACGTATATGCGTGTGTTTGTGTATCTGCTAATGTATTCATATTTACACGTGGTATTACAGTTCATGCACTGCTTTTAGACTGCAATCAGCCCTCCATTTCTGAGGGCTCTCAATCCATGAATTTAACCACCTGTGGACTGAAAATATGTATTTTTTAATTCCAGAAAGATCCAAAAGCAAAACTTGAGTTTGCTACATTTGGTAACTATTTACATCACGTTTACATTGTATTTACAACCATTTGCATAGCATTCAGATTGTATAAGTGTCAGCAGCTCTTTTGCCCCTTTTCTCTTTGTTACTCTGTTTTCCTCACATCTCTCTCATAAAAATGAGATCGCTATGTAACGTTTAACCTAACTCCTGATTTGGCTTTACTGAATGTACACAATGCCTTGCCTAACATGTTGATTTTTTTCCTGGATTAAAAGGAGTAAGAATGAAGAATTAAGTAGTTAAAGAATGAATGACTCTCTATCCCTAGGTTCCTTTTAGCAAATTTGCAGGTGACCATGCGAGGAAGATAGCATTCAAAGGAAGATCAGAAGTCAGCAGGTCTGCACACAATGGAAAAATGAAGAAGAATCTGACCTCCTACCTTAATGATTAACTTATACTGTTTCCCCTTTTTACATTTAAAAAATGTTATAGCTCCACAGAATCTTTGGAATTGGTCTTAGAACATGAGTCTAACTTCTCCCAAGATTGCCAGATTGCTGATTAAAGCTACTTTCCTTTCTACCAACATTTACCTCTCAATTATTGTAAGTAATCTAGAGATAATTTAAAGTATGTAGAAAGATTTGCATAGGTTACATGCAAATAATAGATCATTTTATATAACAGACTTAAACATCCTCAGATTTTGGTATCTAAGGGTGATCCTGGATATAATATCCTGCAGATGCTAAGGGATGACTGTAGTTTCTACTTTTGGTAGGGGTACTGTAGAGGAGCAGAATTTGCTACCCCAAAATATGTGTTTTTGGCTTATTAATAATCTTAAGCTGATTATTTTCTAAGAAACATCAGACCTTGGAAAAATTGAAAACCAGGTGTGAATTACTTTTTTGTAAGAAACATTTGTATTTATAAGGGAAATCTCCATTTGTTAAAGTGTACTAGGAAGAAGAGATTGACCAGTTCTCTAGAAACACTTATCATTGAAGAAGGCAGTAACTTAAATCTATATAGCAGCCTCACCCTGGTTTACTGTGCTTTCCCTGGTAAGTCCCCTGATTCTCCCCACCCTCAGCTTCCTTTTTTGTTTTCAGCAGAGATTGTCTTTAAGGTGAGTTACTCAGTTTTCCTGGGTGTCTCCCAGATATACATATTGTTAAACTTTTGCTTGTGCTTCTCTTGTTAATCTGACTTATGCCGATTTAACTGTCAGACCAGCCAGAAGAACGTAGACGACTACAGGAAAATTTCTCCCTCCCAACTGTATAAAGCTATAGAAAGCCAGGAATTTGAACAGACTATTTCAATGATCTGGTATGGATTTTTTTCCTCTTATCTGTCTACAAATTATTTACCAGTTTTAAGATTTCTTATCTGGAGATATATTTTCAAGAAGTCTTTCTGGATTTTGCTTTGAGACTTGTAAATTTATTATTTTTTTCTTACAAGTAAGAATTGATCGATGCTTTCTTGAGGAATTTTTATCATGAACAGTCATCATATCCTTTTAACTTTCCAATATTTAGAGTGTTTTTTGGTAACTATTCCCCCAAATAGCTAAAATTATTCCTTAGTAATTATGAGGGTTTAGTAAACATGGAGTACAGAATATAGAATAAAAATCTAAAAGCAGCTTCATAGATCATCAAAGACCCTTATTCTACAGTTTTGTGGCACAGAAATTTAAGCTTTTTATCTGGAAACCTACAGTAATTATCTTGAAGTCAACAGAAATTTAATTTTTTAAAAGTGAAACACCTCCCTCATATTTTAAAAAGATCACTTGCCCAATATACACAAGGCAGCAGTCCATTTGGAGCAAAATATATTCATTCAACTGTTCAGAATCCAAGACTTCCTGTTTTGTGTATGCATTTTTATTTGTGTAGTACTTGTTCACTTTCTATGGGTCTAATCTATGCTTGCCTATAGAGTTTAAAAGCATTTTTAAAATCTGATAGAGTTACTTTATTACATTTAATTTAGACAGTGTTTTTGTTGTTTTTGTTGTTGTTGTTGTTGTTATTTTTGTAGTAGTGATATTCTCATACACTAATACACTTATGCTCATATGCCCTAAAAGTGTGCTATTTGCTTTTGGTTTAGAAAGTAAATTAGAGTAGTAAAAAGCACCAAGGATTTCTGTCTGTCTCATTTTAAATGTACTGGCACTGGCTTTTATGTGACACAGATTCCAGAGCAAGCATAGAGGTAGACAATAATTATTAATTTTTATCCTTCCCTCTTGCTCAATGCTATACTAAATTTGGAGACAATACTATTACCTCCATGACCCATATTCCTCTTCTAGTCTCCTGAACTGGGCTTATTTCCCAGTGAACTGGTGACCACATCACGTGAGCACGGCCATTGCACACACATCCTGAACATGGCAAAGAGGGGTGGACACTGGGGTCATCCAGCTTGTCTCCAAACCCAGATTCTGGCCTGTGAAATCAAGCATTTCCTGGAAGATGTAATTAACTTTTGGGAGCATGCAATTCATAAAGAGTGTCATATGAAGGGACAGTTACAATCAAATTCTAAAGTGTAGTTATGGTTAATAGTTCTGTGAGATGACCTTGGGTGATATGATGGGGTAAAAGGTATTTCAGATACAAATAATTTGGGGAAATTTGGGGTTAAGCAGAATTAAGTATGTTTATCTAATTCAGAATTCTTGGATCCCTGAATAGGATAATGTGCATTGTGAACCATTAAAAATTGGGACATACTGTGGAGTTGATGGGATTTGCACCCAATTTTGGTGTGATATTGTGGGGCTTTTCCCCACATTTACCTGGAGACAGCATCAATTTCAACAAGTAAAGGGCTCAGTCCCAGAAAAGTCCAGGTGACTTTTGCCTCTAACCCTTTAGCTGCAGAGTGGAGGTTCTAAGGACCCCCTCCGACTCATGATGTCAATTACATGTCCAGGTTGTTACTTGTACTCCTGATGACTGACTATAAATCAAAGGTGTCCATGACCCCCTTCTTGAATTCAATTAATTTGCTAAAGCAGCTCACAGAACTCTGAGAAACATTTTACTTACTAAATTACCAACTCCTTATAAAAGGCTATAAATTGACAACAGCCAGATGGAAGAGATGAATAGGGCAAGGTATGTGGAAAAAGCATATATAGAGATCTTCCATGTTCCCTGAGCCTCCCACTCTCCCTGAATCTCTACCTGTTTGCCAACCTTGAAGCTCTGGGAACCCTCATCTTTTGGGCTTTTATGGCAGACACGATTGATTAAATCACTGACTGAGCCCACAACACACAAAACCAAACTCTTACAGTGAGTGTTTGCAGCAAAGTGAGGGTTTATTGCAGGGCGCTAAGCAAGAGAGTGGGAGGTAAACCTCAGATCCACTCCAACTTGGTCTTTTTTGTGTTAGGGGGGTTTAAAGAAGAAGATCAAAGAAGCTGGGTTAATCAGAGCCTTGCGAGGTTTCTTCATCACAGTTTTGGGAGTTAGAATGCCTACAGTTTAATATTATCTGTCCAAGTGGTCCAGGACACTGGGGTCTGTTAGCTCATCTTGCCCTGGAGAAAACACCTGAGTTAACGATGTTGTCGGCAATAGCAATTTTGGTCAACTGACTCTCATAGATTAGTGTTCAGCTAGCACAGGGTTGAGGTCAGAAGGGACCAGAAAGGGAATAAAAGTTTGGGCAGAGAGGTTAAACATAAGCTGGGCAGGGGAACTTGGTTATAAGGGGACTCGGTTCACTAGTAGGCTATCACTGTTAGCTCCAGTTTTGCCAGATGGGGTGAAGTCACAGGACCTTAGATATTGTGACATGAAGGTCCAAAACACAGTTACAGTCTCTTGATTAAGAATCATCTCTGCTTCTAGCCCTTGTAGTTGTAGGACATCCCTTCTACCCTGGTCCCATGATCACTGCATCAAGTAGAGGGAAAAAGCTGAGGTGATACAGGGAAGAAAGAGTACCATCGTCCTTCCCCACCACCTTTTCACCAGAAACACCAGAAAAGCAGAGAAGTCTTTCCAGTGTGGACATCCTTCAGTCCCACTCATGTTTTCATGCTCAGTGTGAACATACACTCGTGATGAAGGCATACAAGGCAGCCCTTCATGTTTGGTCTTTCCATTTTAGACAACTGACGTTTTACTTGCCCAATCTAATTTTCTGTTAAAACTATTACTCTGAGGAGGTTATCTCTCTGTCCAGTGTTAGACGTTAAATGCTGTAAAGTGCATTGCTTGGCCTGAAGAAATGATTGTCAGCCATTCAAGTTGGTGTAATACCTTCTCTTCCAATTCTTTCACAACATTGTGAGCATTTACATCTACCACTGAGTAAGCAAAGCTCAATTCAGAGTCAGTGTCTAGTCTTGTTAAGAGCCATTGGTAGCACCACACCCCTCCCCACCCCAGCATTAGTCTCACTTGCTAACCATGATCAAAGCCTTCCCTCTGGGGGAATCTGCCACATATCCGTTTACAGTCTCTGTCTCACTTGGCAGGCAGAAGACCCATTGGCATTTTGTGTTTCAGAGGATACAAGAGGGATCTGTTTAGATTCAGCCCATCTATGCATTGCTGCAGTACCACAGTGTACACTCATCCCATGGACCCACGTGGCTATCTATAGTGAGCACACAGGGATATTGGCTTGTAAATTCTAAACACATTCTGAACCTGAAAGGGGATTCTTCTGATGGGCATCACCATGTCTTACTTCAATGCACCCCTCAAATTCTTATAGTCATTTCCATAGGGCTGTGCCCCATATGGGCATCTCTTTAGTAGGCCAAGTTTCCACTGCCCTCCTGCCTGACCATATGACCAGGCCAATGACCACTGCCCATAAGTCAGTAAAAATCCAAACATGGGAGATTTTATTATTGTTCATTTCTTCCATCACTGCTAGGAAAGCAGAATGCAATTCAGTTCGCTGAGCTGATTTGTTTTTACCTTTTTCACTCAAAACAGGATGTTGTCCATTCATCTTGGAACTACCATATGCAAACCAAACAGCTCTTTGTTGGTCAGTAAAGAACTGTTTATAGGGCACTGCCCACATGACAATAGAATCCAGCATCTCCTCACAGAGTTCCAGAGTCAGTCTTAGGTAAAAAGAAGATCCCTGCTTGTAAGTACCTCTTTCTTGCATTCTCCAGGCAGCATGATCTTTTAAAAACCATTTGCAATTTATTATGAAACTCTTCTGGGCACTTCCATCCCCATTAGAGTGTTTCTCTAACATCATTCTATACCTGGAGAGTAGGTTTATGTCTTCTTGCAGAAAGACTTCAAAGATGAGACATGGAGGTCCAGGCACCAAAACAAGGATTGGTTAAGTGACAGTGTGCTCTTAAGAGGAGTGCAGAAAGACTCAGGTGAATAGCTGCCCTGAGTTTCTTTGGCAAGCTGCTTATACAGGGTGTAGAAATTAATGGGAAGAATATTCATTGGGGAGGGAGAGGCTTCAGGTCATACTTCCTGATTTTCATCCTAGCTCCACCTTCCCAAGGGGAAGAAGAATCTTTGTCTTTATTTGGTCAGCATGGAACATATCATGGCATTGGTGCATGATGGGTACTTCTTATCTGCAAAGCTAATTTTATTATAATGATGGCATAATGATCAAAAGGTTACATTTAGAAAACCAGAGATCCCTACCTTTTCCCACCTTTCTTTATCTGCCTCCAGGACACCTATCACTCCAAAATGTATGGATTGCTGTCAGTCTGAAGACCCTTGCTTTTCTTTTACTGCCCAAGGACCTCCATTTACGAGATGTATGGTTTCCTACCATTTGACCCATGTCCCTCCTTTTCTACTCATGTTTAGCTATCTGCCTGCTCTAACAATTCTAGACATTGTAGGTATATCATATTTTAATATCATTTTATGTCCTTCTGTCATAGCAGAAGCTTCAATTAAGACTGTACAACAGTAAGGTAGTAAATTTTATTCAAATGGAAATTTTCTAGACCAAAGTCTCAGTAGCCATTGCTGGGAGATGTTCACAGGTTTTTGCCATAAGTCCCAGTCTGTGCTCCACATAGGACTCACACTGAGAATTTGTCCATATTTGAACTCCACCTTCTAGTTTATACTGTGTGGACTCAAGCAATCTTACTGATTCCTGTTTAGCATTCACAATTAACATTGTCTGAAGGGCAGATTTACATGCCTTCTCTGTTACAGTATAATCAGCTTTCCATATCCATGGTTTACACACCTGCAAATTCAACCAAACTGGGATCAAAAATATTCAAGAAAAAAGTTTCAAAAAGTTCCAAAAAACAGAACTTGAATTTGTCACTATTTACATAGCATTTACATTGTATTAGGTATCATACATAATCTAGAGATAATTTATAGTGTATAGGAGGATATATGTAGGTTATATGTAAATACTACATTACATTATATAAGTAACTTTTTTTAACATTATTTATTGATTTATAATCATTTTACAATGTTGTGTCAAATTCCAGTGTTCAGCACAATTTTTCAGTTATTCATGGACATATACACACTCATTGTCACATTTTTTTCTCTGTGAGTTATCATAACATTTTGTGTATATTTCCCTGTGCTATACAGTGTAGTCTATTCTACAATTTTGAAATCCCAGTCTATCCCTTCCCACCCTCCACCCCCCTGGTAACCACAAGTCTGTATTCTCTGTCTGTGAGTCTATTTCTGTCCTTTATTTATGCTTTGTTTTTGTTTGTTTGTTTGTTTTTGTTTTTGTTTTTTAGATTCCACATATGAGCGATCTCATATGGTATTTTTCTTTCTCTTTCTGGCTTACTTCACTTAGAATGACATTCTCCAGGAGCATCCATGTTGCTGCAAATGGCATTATGTTGTCGGTTTTTATGGCTGAGTGGTATTCCGTTGTATAAATATACCACCTCTTCTTTATCCAGTCATCTGTTGATGGACATTTAGGCTGTTTCCATGTTTTGGCTATTGTAAATAGTGCTGCTATGAACATTGGGGTGCAGATGTCATCCTGAAGTAGATTTCCTTCTGGATAGAAGCCCAGGAGTGGGATTCCTGGGTCATATGGTAAGTCTATTCCTAGTCTTTTGAGGAATCTCCACACTGTTTTCAATAGTGGCTGCACCAAACTGCATTCCCACCAGCAGTGTAGGAGGGTTCCCCTTTCTCCACGGCCTCTCCAGCATTTGTCATTTGTGGATTTTTGAATGACGCCCATTCTGACTGGTGTGAGGTGATACCTCATGGTAGTTTTGATTTGCATTTCTCTGATAATTAGTGATATTGAGCATTTTTTCATGTGCTTTTTGATCATTTGTATGTCTTCCTTGGAGAATTGCTTGTTTAGGTCTTCTGCCCATTTTTGGATTGGGTTGTTTATTTTTTTCTTATTGAGTCGTATGAGCTGCTTATATATTCTGGAGATCAAGCCTTTGTCGGTTTCACTTGCAAAAGTTTTCTCCCATTCCGTAGGTTTTCTTCTTGTTTTACTTCTGGTTTCCTTTGCTGTGCAGAAGCTTGTAAGTTTCATTAGGTCCCATTTGTTTATTCTTGCTTTTATTTCTTCTAGGAGAAAATTTTTGAGATGTATGTCAGATAATGTTTTGCCTATGTTTTCCTTTAGGAGGTTTATTGTATCTTGTCTTATGTTTAAGTCTTTAATCCATTTTGAGTTGATTTTTGTATATGGTGTAAGGGAGTGTTCTAGCTTCATTGTTTTACATGCTGCTGTCCAGTTTTCCCAACACCATTTGCTGAAGAGACTGTCTTTATTCCAATGTATATTCTTGCCTCCTTTGTCAAAGATGAGTTGACCAAAAGTTTGTGGGTTCATTTCTAGGCTCTCTATTCTGTTCCATTGGTCTATATGTCTGTTTTGGTACCAATACCATGCTGTCTTGATGACTGTAGCTCTATAGTATTGTCTGAAGTCTGGGAGAGTTATTCCTCCAGCCTCTTTCTTTCTCTTCAGTAATGCTTTGGCAATTCTAGGTCTTTGATGGTTCCATATGAATTTTATTATGATTTGTTCTAGTTCTGTGAAATATGTCCTGGGTAATTGGATAGGGATTACATTAAATCTGTAGATTGCCTTGGGCAGTGTGACCATTTTGACAATATTGATTCTTCCAATCCAAGAGCATGGAATATCTTTCCATTTTTTAAAGTCTTCTTTAATTTCCTTCATCAATGGTTTATAGTTTTCTGTGTATAATTCTTTCACCTTCTCGTTTAGATTTATTCCTAGATATTTTATTACTTGGAGTGCTATTTTAAAGGGGATTGTTTCTTTACTTTCTTCTTCTGTTGATTTATCGTTAGTGTAAAGACATGCAACTGATTTTTGAAAGTTAATTTTGTAACCTGCTACCTTGCTGAATTCTTCAATCAGCTCTAGTAGCTTTTGTGTGGACCTTTTAGGGTTTTCTATATATAGTAACATGTCATCAGCATATAATGACACTTTTACCTCTTCTTTTCCAATTTGGATCCCTTTTATTTCTTTCTCTTGCCTGACTGCTGTGGCTAGGACTTCCAGGACTATGTTGAATAGGAGTGGTGATAGTGGGCATCCTTGTCTTGTCCCAGATTTTAGTGGGAAGCTTTTGAGTTTTTCACCGTTGAGTACTATGCTGGCTGTAGGTTTGTCATATATAGCTTTTATTATGTTGAGATATGTTCTCTCTATACCCACTTTGGCGAGAGTTTTATCATAAATGGGTGTTGAATTTTATCAAATGCTTTTCCTGCATCGATTGAGATGATCATGTGGTTTTTGTCCTTTCGCTTGTTGATGTGATGTATTACACTGATTGATTTGCGTATGTTGAGCCAGCCTTGTGTCCCTGGGATTAAACCCACTTGGTCATGATGTATAATCTTTTTTATGTGTTGTTGGATTCTATTTGCTAAAATTTTGGTGAGGATTTTGGCGTCTATGTTCATCAGTGATATTGGCCTATAATTCTCTTTTTTTTTTAGTGTCTTTGCCTGGTTTTGGTATCAAGGTGATGGTGGCTTCATAGAATGAGTTTGGGAGTATTCCCTCCTTTTCAATTGTCTGGAAGAGTTTGAGAAGGACTGGTATGAGTTCTTCTTTGTATGTTTGATAGAATTCCCCAGTGAAGCCGTCCGGTCCTGGACTTTTATTTGTAGGGAGGTTTTTAATTGCTATTTCTATTTCCTTTCTAGTGATCGGATTGTTCAAGTGTTCAGATTCTTCTTGATTCAGTTTTGGTGGACAGTATGTTTCCAGAAACTTGTCCATCTCCTCTAGGTTATCCAGTTTGGTTCCATATAGTTTTTCATAATATTCTCGTATAATATTTTGCATTTCTATTTTGTTTGTTGTAATTTCTCCATTTTCCTTTCTTATTTTGCTAATTTGTGCTCTCTCTTTTTTCTTCTTTGTGAGTTTGGCCAGAGGTTTGTCGATTTTATTTACTTTTTCAAAAAACCAGCTTTTGGTTTGGTTGATTTTTTCTATGGTCTTGTTAATCTCTATTGTATTTAATTCCTCTCTGATCTTTATTATTTCCTTCCTTCTGCTGCTTTTTGGGGCTTTTTGTTCTTCTTTTTCTAATTCATTCAGGTGGTGGGTTAAATTGTTTATTTGAGATTGTTCTTCTTTTTTGAGGAAGGCCTGTATCGCTGTAAACTTCCCTCTTAGCACTGCCTTTGCTGTGTCCCATAGGTTTTGAGTGGTTGTGCTTTCATTATCATTTGTCTCAAGGTATTTTTTAATTTCAGCTTTGATTTCCTCATTGATCCATTGTTTTTTCAATAACATATTGTTTAATCTCCATGCTTTCTTTTTTTTCTCCTTTGTTTCTCTGTTGTTGAATTCCAGTTTCATGGCATTGTGGTCAGTAAAGATGCTTGAGATAATTTCTATCTTCTTAAAATTGTTGAGGTTTCTTTTTTGCCCAAGTACATGATCGATCCTGGAAAATGTTCCATGTGCACTTGAAAAGAATGTATATCCTATTTTTGGGGGGTGTAATGCTCTGAAAATATCCACCAAATCTAGTTTTTCTATTGTAGTATTTAATTTCTCTGTTGCCTTGTTTATTTTCTGTCTGGAAGATCTGTCTAGTGATGTTAATGCAGTGTTAAAATCTCCAACTATGATTGTATTCCCATCAATATCCCCCTTTATCTCTGTTAGTAATTCTTGTATGTACTTAGGTGCTCCTATATTGGGTGCATATATATTAACGAGTGTAATATCCTCATCTTGTATCACTCCTTTAATCATTATAAAATGTCCTTCTTTATCCTTCTTTGTGGCCTTTGTTTTAAAGTCTATTTTGTCTGAAATCAGTACTGCAACACCTGCTTTTTTGGCTTTTCCATTTGCATGGAATATCCTTTTCCATCCTTTCACTCTCAATCTATATGTGTCCTTCTCCCTAAAGTGGGTCTCTTGTATGCAGCATATTGAAAGTTCTTGCTTTATTATCCAGTCTGCCACTCTGTGTCTTTTGACTGGAGCATTTAGTCCATTAACATTTACAGTAATTAATGATAGATGTGTGTTTATTGCCATTTTGAACTTATCTTTGCAGTTGAATTGGTACATAGTCTTTGTTCCTTTCTTCTTCCTTTTGTGGTTTGGTAATTTTCCTTTGTATTATCATGGATTTTATTTAATTTTTGTGACTCCTTTGTTAATTTTTGGCTTGTGGTTACCCTTTTTTGTAAATCTATCAACCCATTACTATAACTGTTTTTATTAAACTGATAGTAACATGATCTCAAACCCATCCTACTGTTAAAAAAATTTAAAAAAGAAAGAAAAAAAATTCTATATTTCCCTGCCTCCCTCTCCCACTCTCAGTGATTTGTATGTCTTCTTTTATAATTTCATGTTTACTTTATTTGTAATTCATGAGTTATCACCTTTCCAGTTGTGTGTTTCTCATTTCTGTAGCATCCTGCTGCTTTTCTATTTAGAATAGCCCTTTCAATATTTCTTTTAGCATGGGTTTAGTGTTGCTAAACTCCTGCAGCTTTTTTTTGTCTGTGAAACCCTTTATTTCTCCTTCTATCCTCAAGGTTAGCCTTGCTGGATAAAGAATCCTAGGATGCATCTTTTTTTCATTCAGGGCTTTGAATATATCTTGCCACTCCCTTCTGGCCTCTAGTGTTTGTGTAGAGAAATCAGCTGAGAGCCTTATGGTGGTTCCCTTGTAACTCACTCTTCGCTTTTCTCTTGCTGCCTTTAGGATTATTTCTTTATCCTTGACTCTGGCCATCTGGATTATGATATGTCTTGGAGTGGCTCTGTTTGGGTTCTTCCTGTTTGGGACCCTCTGAGCTTCCTGTACTTGGATATCTGATTCCTTCTTTAAGTTTGGGAAGTTTTCAGTCATGATTTCTTCAAAAACCTTTTCAACCCCCTTTGATCATTCTTCTCCTTCTGGGACCCCTATTATGCGAAGATTGGGACACTTTATATTATCCCATAGGTCCCTTATGCTATTTTCATTATTTTTTATTTGCTTCTCTTGTAGTTCTTCTGAATGGGTGCTTTCTATTGCCCTGTCTTCTAGATCACTAATTCGTTCCTCTGCATTATCTAGTCGGCTTTGCACAGCTATTCAATCATTCCTCATCTCTGTCAATGTGTTTATCCATTCTACTTGGCTCTTCTTTATAGCTTCAATTTCATTCTTGACATATTTTATATCTCTAAACACTATCTCTTTTAATTCCTTCAGCAATTCGATCACTCCTTTTTTGAAATCTTGATCTAGTAGGCTATCGATTTCTATTTCGTTGATCTTTCTTTCAGGGGATTTCTCTTGTTCTTTTAATTGGGAAAGGTTTTTCTGCTTCTTCATCTTGCTCATACCTCTTTGGCACTGTGGTTTATGGAGTATCAGTTGTTTATTTTGGTCCTTAAGGATTTTATCTATCTGATGCCTATTTAGGAATAGAACTTAGGAAAAAAAAGAAAAAAAAATAAGAGAGAGAGAGAAAGAATTTTAGAAGAAGGGAGAAAGAGGGTTTGAAAACAGTGTATAATGAATAATAGAAGAGTGAGTTGAAGCAGAGTATTAATCGGGTTGAGACGTCCTTTTGAAACCTTTACAAAAAAAGGGGGGGGGGAGATGAATAGATGTATTTGAAACCTGTGTCTAATCAATAGCAGGACATCAAAACCCAAGAGAAATAGAAATGAATTAAGAAGTAAAGATTAAGAGAGTAATAGAAAATAGAACAGGTAAAAACAGATTTAAAAAAAAAGAAAAAAAAGGGAGGGGGGATTTGTCGGTGTTCTCCTGGAGTCTGTGTGCTTTTAATGTGAAGTCTTTCTGTCTTCGTCCTGTTTTGGAAGCTCAGCTTGCTGTTTTCAGAGGCCGTCCATTGGCGCCTTCTTCTGTGCTGTTCCCATCACCTGTCGGCGAGCAGATCGCGCCTCCTCCTAACACTGGGTCAGGTGCAGCTCTCTGCTGTGGGCGGGCGGGTCGCTGCCCCTCCGGATGCCGCAGTCAGATGTTGCAGACTGGCCAGGTAGGAGGGCGGGTCGTGCCCCCTCCCAGCACCTGGGTCAGGGGCTGTGTTCCTGCTGTAAAGGCGGGGGGCCACTCTCCTCTACCTGCGCTGCCGCTGGTAGCTCCGCTGCTCTGTGCGGCTGCGCGTTCCGCCCTGGTCGGCCCTCTGCCCTGGTCAGAGCTCCACAGGTGGGCTCGGGGAAGACCGACGGACAGCCCTGTCCCTGCTCCGAGCCAAAACCCAGCTCCTTGTTTGTCTTTGTGGAGCAAGTTCTCTGAGGGACCAGGATGGAAGGATCCTATCTGCCCCGGGCTGCAGGCCAGTCTCAGTCTGGCCTTTGAGGCTGCTAAGCCCTTCGGTGCGGATGCAGGTTTCGCCCCCACCCCCGCCTGAGTGCTAAGCGCAGAGGATATGGCGGCTGTGCCTGAGCCCCGCCTCTCTTCCCCCGAAAACTTTCCGTGGGTTTTCAGAGATGGGGGTGTGCACCCTTCCCCCATCAACCTTGCTGTTTTATGGAGGGCCCAGGTTGTTCTGCCCTGTGCACCCACAGCCACGGCGCGCAGCCCCTTGCATTCCCCCGGGACTGCCTCCGTGCAGCCACTTCCGTCCTCCACCCGGCTTGTGCAGCCTGGCCCTGCCCACGGCTGCCGGCCCGCGTCTCAGGCTGGGTGTTGGGGGGACGCTCTGTGCCCGTTTAATTTAGTTCTGTTAGTCAAGGGCTGCTCTGTACAGATCCGAGCCTCGGAGGCTCCCCCTCCGTCCCGCTGGCCTCTTAGTTGGAGAGGGGAGACCCAGCGAGCGAGCGCCAGTCCTCCTTTGCCGCTCCCTCCCCGCGGGACCCGTCCCGCGCTGCTTTGACTTTCGTTCTTTCTTTTTTCCTTTTCTCCTACCAGATTTTTGGCGTCTTTATCTTTTGAAGAGGGCGATGTTCTGTCGGAGTTCTGCAGGTGCTCTGGTTGGCTGAGTGGGTCTGTAGATGTGGGTCTTGGTGTATTTGTGGGAGAAGGTGACCTGCGAGCGTCCTTCTACTCCGCCATCTTCTCTGTCCTCTCCTATATAAGTAACTTGGGTATCCAAAGATACCAAGTATTGGTCCCAGAACTAATTCTCTAATCCCCTTCAGATACCAAGAGATGATTCTACTAGGTCAGAAAATGTTTCCCAGTGAAATACAATGTCCATCTCCATAATGAGATGGGAATAAGGAGCAGGACACAAATGTTAAAAGAATAACGCAGCAATTAAGGATAGTACATAAACTGTTAGAACCAACTCAGCCCAAGATGGCAGAAGAGTCAACTTCTGGTAGACCTTGAGACTTATTATAGTTTCATTGTAATATATTAACTGCTAAATGACATACCCACAGGTGCCATGGCAGTTCCCAGGCTGACTTTAAAAAGCCAAAAAGTGGGCAGGGGCCCAATTTCCCAGTTCCTAGAAATCCCCTCCCTTTCCCCAAAATATTTGGAATAATCCTCCCACTCATTAATGTATTAAATTATGCAACCTACAGAAACTAACAACTCCATACCCTGGGGCTGCCTCTCTTGCCTTCTGAGACAGACAACACTCTGTCTATGGAGTGTGTATCTCCTTAAGTAAATCTACTTTCACTTTACTATGGCTCACTCTTGAATTCTTTCCTGCATGAAACAAGAATCTAGTATCTGGCAAAAATAATACAATTAGGTAAAAGAGACATTTTCTAATTTTAAACTCTGTTAGGACTTCATTCACAGGCTTTTGTATTAAATAGTGAGCCACTTGGAACTTACTCTTATAGCCTTAAGTTCCCAACTCCCAGGTCAAACTCTTGCAATAAGCTTATCTTTCTGCTTTGTTTTTGATCTGACAATGACATTTAAAATGGGTAGTCTCATGTGATATGGTCTCTGAAATTTAGTATAATTTGAGAAAATAGATATGTAAAAGGCAAAACCTTGTATAAATTTAAGATTTGGGGGAGAAAAGTATTATTTTATTAATCTGAAAAATACAGTTTTGGGATGATTGAGAGCAGTAGCCTATAGTATAATTTCTCATTGAGTTTAAATGAGAATTAAAGCTACTTTATTCTGACATGAGGTTATCTGAAAAATATAGTTTGTTTTTTCCATCAATAGAAAGTTAATTTTGAACTACTTTAAAACAATTAAAGAATTTATAGACATCCTTATAATTTATCCATATATATTTTTATGGCAGTTAAAATGTGTTATTTCTGTTTACACAGTTATTATTAATTGCTCTTTGCCTTTCAAAAATCTTCCTTCAAGCACCTTACATTTTGTAAGAGTTGGGGAGCAGCAGAACTGTAATTTATAGCAAATCTAGATTTTAGACTTTTAAAACATGGTTTATTTTTGAAAAATCATATACCTCTACTGTTAGAAGCACTGACTGCCAGAGTTAAACATGATAAAAATGTTAAAAATTCATCTCATTTTCTGAAGTACTTTATTTTAGTCTTCTATTTTAGGATGCTAATTGATTGACCAAAGCTACCTGAAGCAATAAGTATAGAGAGATCAACACCTTAAAGCTAATTAAGTTTTCTCTCTCATCTTCCAACATGTAACATATCCCTCTAATGAGATACCCAATCAGGAAAATATTTCTATGCTTACATATCTCCTGTCATCTCCTCTATTCTTTGTTGTTCTGACTATTCAATCTTACTTTTAGTTCCTTGGTTCTGTTATTCAGCCTTGGTCCAGAAAACAATAAAGCAGAATCTTTTTCTAGAATTTGTTGGGTCCTATGTGTTCAGGGCCCAGCTTTCCACCCACTTTTCCACATCAGAGGTTTACCCTAGGTATCCATCACATACCTAGGGATGTATCGTCTATTATTATCTTTATAGATGACAGCCAAAATGGACAGAATTGTTGCCTTCCCATCAGATATTCACCCAGCTCACTGTGGGCAGAATGCAGTTGAGATAAGTTTGATCATACTTCTTTCTAGTTGAAAGTTTGCTCTGTAATCTCAGCCCTCTTGCCTCAGTGATTGATTTAAACCATGCTTATCTCAATAGCACAAAGCAAGGCCAGAGACTTGTGAAAGACTGAAAAAATGGCCACCCAAACATATCCATGGCCTAATCCCCTGAATTTATGATTACCCTATATGGCAAAAAGGAATTTGCATGTGTGATTAACTTATGAATTTTCAGTATAAAGATTATCCTGGATTATTCAGTTGGGTCCTAAATGTAATCACATGGGTTTTCATTAGAAGGACTCAGGAGGAGTTAGAGAGCAAGGAGAAGGTCATATGATGGTAGAAGCAGAGATTGTAATGATATAGCTTGGAGATGCATATAGGGCCCACAAGTGAAAGAATATGGTCAACCGCTGGAAGGAGCTATTACAAGCTGAAAAAGACAAGGAAATAGATTCTCCCCTCATATCTTTCAGATGACACCAGTCTTGCAGACGCTTTGACTTTAGCCTGGTAAAATTGATTTCAGACTTCTGACCTCTAGAATCCTAAGACATTAAATTTGTGCTATTTTAAGTCACTAAATGTGTGATAATTTGCTACAGCAGCAGTAGATAACTAATAAAGGACTAGGATCCAACCAATGGGCTTTTCTTGTATAGTTGGTTACAAAAGAATTTTATTTTTTTCTGTATGATATCTAGAACAGATGTGAGGTATGAAGCTATGTCAGCCATTAACCACTATGTTTGAGATCAGCTTGAATTTGGAACTGGCAAAAGTAAGAGAGTAAAACCAAAAACAGGTTACAGGGAAGCAGGAACATAGCCCTGATCACAACATGTTTGCAATCTGCAATGATTCCAGACTGTTACAATTACATAAATTTATAGATTCCCCTCATTATTGAGAATTTTTCAATTACTTGCAATGGGAAGCAACCTAATTCATATAACAGTTTTGCACAAACCCTAATTTTTTAGAAACAACATCTAATAAGCTTTCATAGTTAGATGAAGCAAGATGGAAGCCATCCTACAATTACAGTGTAATTGACTAGTAAGAACTATGAAAGCAAGCATGGTGTTATGGTGCCTGTCTTGTTCACTTCCATATCCTCACTGTCTACAAGTGCTCAATGAAAATAAATAGGTGCTTCATAAGTATTTTTAAAATGGGTTTGATACAGGAAGAATGAGTGTGAGAGGATGGCTGTGTTCCAGGTCTCAGGCAAGTTCCTGGGGCACCCTGTCAAGTGAGGGTCCTTGGCTTTGCACAGGAAAGAAGTCAAGAGCAAGCTATAGTTGAGTAAGGCAGATTCACTCAGAGAGACACATACTTTATAGACAGAGTGCAGGCTATCTCAGAAGGCCAGAGAGGCCATGAGGCATGGGGGTGGTTACGGTAAAAGCAGATACACACTCCATAGACAGAGTGTGGGTTGTCTCAGAAGACAAAAGAGAGAAAGAGGGACCATGAGGGGCAGGGTGGTTAGTTTTTATGGGTTTAGTAATTTCACTTGCTAACAAGTGGGAGGATTATCCCAATTACTTTGAGGAAGGGTCTGGGATTCCCAGGAATTAGACCATGACCCACTTTTTGACATTTTATGGCCAGCCTTGGAACTGTCCTGGCACCTGTGGGGGTGCAATTTACATACTAATAGGTTACAATGAACATAAAATGAAGCTCAAGGTGTACTGGGAATTGAATCTTCTGCCATCTTGATGATAATTGCTGTGTCATTCTTTTAATGGTTGTACCCTGCCCCCATCTCTCTTGTTTCAGGTTGATGATTGAATGTAAAAAGGACATACAGTAACAAAAAGTGACTACAGTAACATTATCAGCTAATCTTGCCTTAAAATTGTGTTTTAAGCAATGAATATACAAACAAAATAGCTAGACAGTAAATAACAACAGAACTCTGACCTCTAGTCTCTGCTGCAACCAGTCAGGAAGGCAAACCAAAGCCCCTGCAGCAATCAGCCCAAAAGAGCCAGAACTTGGTCAATGACTGTCAGTTTCCCTATTTTTAATTTAAGACCAACCAAGGAATGCCAGATATACTTCCCAAACCAATCACATAAGATGCCTAGCTTCTACTTTGCCTGCCTCTAGCTTTCCCTTGCCAACAACTTCCAATCAGAACATCACTGAAGTCTTCTCTTTTTCCACTGTAAACTTTCTCATTTCTCTCTCTATTGTTGAGTCTCTGCCAAACATAAGTGATGATGGCCAACTCCTTTGGAGTAGCAAACTCTGAATAAATAGCTTCTGTTTCTTCTCATTTGGATTGTCTTCATTTATTTTCATAGTCATACAAATGAGGCTGACAATACTCTCTCTTTAGGCTATTCCTTGTCTTAGTCATTTATGTATAAGAAATAGGTTCTGTGAAATGATATCCTCTCAATAGAATTTCACCAAGGAAAAGGGGCAATCTTTTTAAGTGTAAAGTAAATAAATGAACATTAAATTATTTGTGCCCAGAAATAATCTCCCACTGATCTGGATGTTGCTTAAAGGTTAACCACTGAGGTTTCACTCCACTTATTAATTTTAAAATGTATGCAAAAATTAAAAATCTCCAGGAATAGGGCTAAGCACAATGACACAGTAATGCACAGACAGATCCTGCTCCTGACCTCAGGGAGTATATATTCTAGAAGGTTAGAGAAAACACTGAATAGTATGTTTGAGATAGACTGCGACCCAGGACCTGGACCCTTTACTGGAGTGATTGCACCTAGACAGACATCTCCTTGAGCAACAGAATACAAAGAGACTATAAGGGACTAAAAATAACTGTATGCATATGCAATTGGAGCAAATTATGAACTATAAAATACAAAAAGGACAAAACCCAACTGCGACTTCTGAGGTGCCAGGAGCAAAAACAGTGTACTGCACATAAACCCTTCACACAACACCACCAAAGAGGTGAGCAGACCACCTAAGCCAAGACTCTGGCTGCATCCAACAATCTCCTCCTACCCTCACCCTATTTAAGGAATCAGCCCCTCCCCCACCCCCAGAACGAGCAAGATTATATATTACTTGTTCTCACCCCCTCGTGCTGCAGCACAAGTCCCAGTAAAGACCTGCCTGAATTTCCCAGATGTCCTCTTGTCAATTTCTATTGATTAAGGAGTCCAAGGAACCAGGCTGGTAACATGTTTACATAATTGTATATTTAATTATGATTTTATTGAGGGCCAAGGGTAGAAATAAGGAAGATAAACAATATAGCACAAGGGTTCCAGGCTTGACTCTGAGACCAACCAAGAAGGGCTCTGTGAAACAGAGGTAGAGGATCAAATTTGCCCCTCCCTCTAATTATCTTCTAAAATTTTAGAGATTAGTCATGATTCCAGGGAGGGTTTAAACCCGAATGACTGTAACTGAATTCCTGTCATTCTGGCAGAATGGGGCATAAAAACAGAAATAATTTTGTCTGACTGCAAATAAAGATACATTCCTTATAAACTAAAGATTTTGGACTCTGATTCTTATCTCCTATACTTCCATATACCTTTCAGTGTTGAAAATGATTATGTCAGATTTATTTATTTCCTTTGTACAAATGTTTGTGCTTTTATAGGACCTGGGGCCCTTTACAGGGAACTAGTCATTTGAAAACAAGTGAGTAAAGACTGCTTGAAAAACCTTTGACTTTTGTTTCCTGCAAAATACAGGGCATGGTCCTTAGGGGAGTCATTAAAAACACTTTTCATCATTTCTCCCCAAACCTGTGTTTCCCTACTTTCCTAGGATTATCCATCACTCCTTTTGACATTTTTAGTATTTTCAACATGCCAAGCTTCTTTTCCTGATACATGAAACCTGCTTTCATAGATTTCATAGCTTCATTTCTTTATTCATGTGTTTTAGTCAATTTGAATTGCCTTGTTTGCTTTCTCTTGTGTGTATGTTTTTTACATACACCAAGGCTAAACATGAGCTCTGTGAAGCTCTTCCCATCCAATCCATCTCAAATAAATGCTATCAATTTCCTACTTTACTATTACAATATAGGACATTTTCCTATTACTAATTTAGTATTCTGAAGTATTTGGAGACAAAAGCCATACATTTTAGTTGTCTTCACTAATGGCATTGACTATATGATTGTTCAAATTTCTATTTGATTTTTATTTTACCTAGATATAATTTATTATAAAACTAATTTAACTGAAAAAAAATAATGCTTCGTATA
Organism: Camelus ferus; assembly: GCF_009834535.1. NCBI lineage: Eukaryota > Metazoa > Chordata > Mammalia > Artiodactyla > Camelidae > Camelus > Camelus ferus. Next base: position 56,046,697 of record NC_045709.1, read on the forward strand.
ACCAAAGTGTGGTCTCAAACTATAGAGTATAATTTCCATTATATTTGCAATGTTGAGAACCCATCTACGTGGGGCAATTGTGAACAATAATTTGTAGTAGTTAAGAGGCCAGACTCTGAGACCAGACTGTCTCAACTTGACTTTGGATCTGCCACTTACCAACTGTGCGAGTGTGAGCAAGTAATTTCAACATTTTGTGTCTTTGTTTCCTGTTCTGTTAAGTGGGGACATTTGTAGTACCTGACATAGGGTTGTGTAGTGAGGTATCAATGGATGTAAAAAGATAAGTACAATGTCTGGCACATGGTAATCTCTTAGAACAGTTTACCTATTAATACTATTAGTTGTGATTATAGTAGTAGGAAGAGAAGGCAAAGAACTAGTGTGGGTGATAGTATGTGCCAGACAATATGCTAATTATTCCTTTCATTGAGGAATTGTAATCTACTGAGTGGACAAAAACACAAGCAGATCAAGCACACCACTGTGTTTGGTACCACAATAGAAGGCACACAGGAGATTGGGAAGATTGTGGGAGAAGCCCTAGAGAAGAAGCATCTGGTCAATTATGGCATTCTACCAGAAGTTAACAACAAAGAAACACAGAAGCACCCATCAGTATCCTGTCACAACAGTGGGTGTAGACAGCCCACATAAGCAGCACCTCTATAACATACGGCTCTGGTGACCAGAGGTGAGTGAGCTGCTGGGCCCCATAGGATGTCTACTACATAAAGCCAATTCTCCAACACCAGGAAAGGAAACCACCTACATATCACATAGAAATAAACACAGAGAACTGAGCAAAAGGAGGAGAGAGAGGGATATGTTTCAAATGAAGGAATAAAACATACCCTCAGAAAAGGAACTAAACAAAGTGAAGATAAGCAATCTATACAATAAAGAGTTCAAAGTAATGATCAAAAGTTACTCACCGAACTTGGAAGGAGACACACAATGTGAGCATTACAACAAAGAGTTAGGAAATATAAAGACAATTCAAACAGAGCTGAAGAATATGATAACTAAAATAAATAATACACTAGAAGTAGTCAAAGTAGCTTAGATGATACCGAGGAACAGATCAGTGATCTGGAAGAAATAGCAGTGGAAATCATTCAAGCAGAACAGAAAAAAGAAAAAAGAAATAAAACAAAAATAGAAGGTAGTTTAGGAGACCATTGAGACAACACCAAGCATGATAACATTTACTCTACATGGGTCCCAGAAGGCAAAGAGAGAGAAAAAGGGCAGAGAACTTATCTGAAGAAATAAGAGCTGAAAAAGTACCTAATTTGGGGAAGAAAACACACATGCAGGTTCAGGAAGCACAATGTATCTCAAACAAGATCAACCTAAAGAGGTCCACAAGACACATCAATAAAATGTTAAAAAAGTAAAGAAAACAAAGAACCTTAAAAGCACCAAGGAAAGCAACTAGTTACAGAGACGCAAACTCCCATAAAACCATCTGCTGACTTTTCAACAGAAACTTAGAGGCCAGAGAAGGTGGCACAATATATTCAAAGTGATGAAGGAGAGATAAAAAGCTTTACTGACAGCAAAAGCTAAAACAGCTCACCACTAATCCGGTATTACAAGGAGTGTTAAAGGAACTTCTCTAGCAATATGAAAATTATGAAAGGAAGAATCTCATAAGTAAAAGCAGACATACAGTAAATGTAGTAAATTAACCACTTACTAAGCTAGTAGGAAGGTTAAAATACTAAAGTAGTAAAATCACCTATTTTCACACCAAGTAGTTAAGAGATACACAAAGTAAAAAGATGTGAAGTATAACATCAAAGACATTAATAGTTGGGGGTGGGGGAATAAAAATGTAGGGTGATTAGAATAAATTCAAATTTAAGAGAACATTAACTTAATAAATCACTTATCTATATGTATATGTATACACATATGTTTGTTTATATGTTATTATATATCAACTTCATGGTAAACACCAAATACCTATAATAAATGCACTTGCACAAAAAAAGAACGGAGTCCAAACACAACATTAAAGGTAGTCATCAAATCACAAGAGAAGACAGCAAAAGAGAATAATAGGAGCAAAAAAGAATTACAAAAACAACCAGAAAACAATGAACAAAATGGCAATAATCACGTACCTATCAATAATTACATGTAAATGGACTAAATGCTCCAATCAAAAGAAAACCTAGACAACACACTCCTTGACGTAGATCTTAGCAATCTTAGCAGTCCTCCTGGGCTTGCAAGCCCAACGGACCTGCATAAGTTCCTGAACCATCTTCATTGGCTATTTGTCTGATGCGACCAGATACCACTTTTGCAGCCACAGCTTCCCTGTAGGTGGAACAGCAACATAAATCACATAATCACATCATTGTGCGGCTCCCATCTCTGCACACCCCTCTTTAGACCTCTTTAGCTCCACCTTTAATTATCTCCTTTTCTCCCTCTCACTTGAAGTCTCACCCATCCTGGAAATTTCTAAGGCTTCTGGCTCAAAGTAATGAAAGGTCAGAAGGGTATCTCCTTATTATGAGAACCTTAGGGGCTAACAGTCTTGACAAGGCTGACTGCCCCCCTGCTGGGTTTATCTAGAATGCACACGTCAGACTGGCTTGGGGCTTTCACACTCAGGGATCAGCTCTTACTGTGACAGCTGACATTTCTGTTTTGTCCATGAACTGAACTTCGGTGAACTTGGGACATATTTTTTATTATGCAGTGAAGTGTATATAAGGAACGTATTCAAAGCAGCAACTCTATGTAAACATCTTACAAACAAGCACACACATCTCTTATCTAGTTTTCCAAAACATTTTTAGAACTGACTTAAAATAATTGTAATTTAAGTTCAATTGCTTTTGAATGCAATGAAAAGTCATTCTTTTCCCGTGACTGCTTTAGTCTAGATTTCAATTTGTCTTTGTATATAAGTATAATCTCTCTAGTTTCCTTAGCAAATGAAATAGCAGGTGGACTTTGTACAGCCTTACACTGCCAAGTATCTATTCGTCCAGTTAATCAAGGTTTTTAAATAGTGAATGGACAAATATTTCAGTGGTAAAACAAAATTGTGTTATCTGTAGAAGAATGGATGCTATGTAACAATATAAAGTTTAGCATGTGACTTGGAACTAGAATGTTTGGGTTGAAACACTTGTTCTGTGACCTACCTGGCTGGTGTGGGACTTTGGGAAACCATTTCCTTTCATTGTACCTCAGTTTCTTCATCAATAAAAATGTACTTTAATTCTCACATTGTTGTATGTATTAAATGATCTAAAGAGATAACTGCATCTGAAGCAGTTAGCATATTACTTGGCATTCAATAGATGTTATTATTTATCTATTCCATTCCCACAGGGAGTTTTGGGGAAGGATTAGGCTACATAGTTCTGTGAGTTGCTTAGCTTTATCTCTCCTGTTGCCAAAAAGAACATTATAGGCCCGATGGGGTACTGAAGTTAACTTCTACTGCGGGAACCAACTGTGAAATTTTGCAGAACTTTGGAGACTTGGTTGATGTTATGTTGGCAGCTTAAAATTGACTATGATGGGAGTATTTATACCAATCAGTCTTAACAGGAGGCTGCTAAATGTTTACCAGGGTGATACTGAAGTCAGCTTTATTGTCCAAGTCAGGAGTTTTCTCCTGCTCTGATCTACCGTCAAACGTAAAGGATCTCTAGACTGATTATAGAAAATATTGTATTCATTAAAAAAAGAAAAGAATTTGGAAATTTGGAAGTTTTCTGCACTTTATAGAAACAATTTTCTGTATTGTTAAATGTTTGTTCACCTACATGATCCAGAAATTTTACCCCAATGTCTTTACCCAAAAGAAATGAAGGCATTTATCCACAAAAGGAATTGTTCAAGAATTCCCTAGCAACATTATTCATATGGCCAAAAACAGTTGTCTCAGCAGGAGAGTATATTTTGAAATTGTATTAAACTTATACAAACGAATACTACACAATAATTTTTAAAAAAATGAATCATTGATGCATACAAAAAAGTGAGAGAATCATAGATTTAGACTTGATTGAAAGAAGCTAGAAAGATTAAGACCAGAAAGAAGTAATCTCTACTAAAAGAAATTAGAACAGTCGTTGCCTTTGATGGGTGTGTGTGTGGGCGGGGTAGGGCTGGCGATTAACTGGAAAGGAAAATAATAAAAACTCTTGGGGTAATCAAAATATTTTACATTATGAAATGGTTTTTGTCTACATGGACACACATATTTACCATATATTATCAAATGTTACTCTAAGGATCTGTACATTTTACTCTACATAAATTATATTTCAATAAAGAAAAATAAAGCAATGTATTTCAACAGAAAAGCTGATTAACAATAGATATGAGTGATGACCAAATCTGGTAATTAGAAACTAAAGTTTGAGGGAATACATACATATAAGAAAAAGAAAAACTTAATGAGTGTAATTCATCTAATTCTTCTTCCAGTCACTATAAGTTTTTGACTTGTGTATTCTTGGATAACTTAACTTTATGAATACCCTGTTTTCTAATTTGTTAAAATTGGTTTAAATATAATACTTATCTCATAAGATGGTTGGCTGGATTAAATGAAATAATGCATCAAAAAATTTAAGGTGCCTGGCTTTTAGCAAGTGCTTAATAAGTCTAATTTATTTTAGAGCTATTTTCATTATTAAGAGATAGGTATAAAACTCAAAGAGAATGCATCCTGAATTTCCAGCTCCATCTCATGAAAGTGGCAGAAAGAATGGAGTGGGTAAAATAAAGAACTAATAAACTAAATTTCCCCTGGGCTGAACACTTGGAATCCTCTGATTGAAACAATCCAAAAAGTGCCAAATAAATGTGAAGAAGCAAACTTAATCAATATTGCTGAAGTTTTACTTTTCAATTAGAAAGAGGAAGTGTTACAGGAAAAAAAAAAAAGAGGGAGAGTGACATGATTGTTTTCAAATAGGTGAGAGACAAATTGTCATCATCCTTCTAATCAACAATAAGACATATTCTAGAAAACAATGGATTCCCACATTCTAGTGCACATGGAAAATAATTTCAAACCTAGGCTTCAATATAGGGATAGAATAAAAAATTACAGTCAAGCAAGTGCTCAGAAATTCACTTCTAACATACTTTCCGTTTTGAGGGAAAAAAATCTTTACTATTTTATTTTTAGCATTTATAGTAAAAAATGAAAATGAGAATGGAACTACCTTCAGGAGAGGGAGAGAGGAATTTAATTTATTTCACTGTATACTTCTCTATACTTCTAAAAAAAACTTTTTTTTTTACTATGATTACATGTATACATTTATAATTTCAAATAGATATTTAGGTAGCATAAATGAAGGCATGATATATTATTAAGTATCATCTCTTTTCATCAGTTTTCCTATATTAAGTATGTAGTATAATTTATCCTTTGTACCCTGAGGAATATGAATCATGATTTAATGCTGCCATCATATTTTACATTCATATTTTTATAGAGGTGAAATGAACAGATTGATAAATTGCATTCTACTTAGGTGATCAGTTTTATATATATTAACAATGTATATAACTCTGTAGCTATCCCATTCAAGAAGATATAGAAACTTTCTATCACCTTCTGTATGGTCAGTCCACTCAAAATGACTGTCCTCTTGCTCTCTGTACATCTCCTGCTGGACCAGTGCTGACCAGTGCCTGCTTCACCTACACCCTTCTCACCTGACTAGCCTTTCTACATACCTGCCCCAGGCCCCAGCTTATGATTGGTCTAACTTTAGCTACCATGATAGCTTATTAAAGGGGTGGTGAGGGGCAGGTACCTCTACTGGTTTCCCTGGTAACTGATAAAATAACCGGACTTCAGTTCCTCGTATAACAGGTAACCTCCGCCTGTCCCCCAGGATCAAAGACTACCACCATGTCCTGCCCACCATCTACAGCATAGGGTGGGTTGTTGCTCCAGAACCTTTCTTCATGTAGCATGTGAGCTCTCCCTATCCAATAAATCATTGATGTCTCTGTTGTTGAGTCTGGGCTCTTTCTTCAGTCTTAAAGCTAGGCAAGCTTGGGGATTGTAGGCTTGTGGGGTTCAGCCCAACACTCTCCAAAATTCCTTTTTGTCTTCTATATTCTACCCCACCACCTCACTTCCTGCAGCCCCCAATATGATTTCTGTCACTAACGACTCATTTTTGTCTCTTACTTAATTTCATAAATCCTACACATTTGACTTCTGAAAAAAGCAGGGGTGGTTTTGGGGCACCAAACTCTGCAAGGTCAAAAATCCACGTAGAATTTTACAGTCGGTACTCGATATCCACATCCCTTGTTCTGCATCTGTGAATTCAACCTGCTGGGGATCAGTAGTACAGCAGTGCACACCGATTGAAAAAAAAATTCATGTATTATTGGATCTGTGTAGTTCAAATTCATGTTGTTCAAAGATCATCTGTATGTAATATTTATTTATTCCTGACTTAGTCTGTTTTTGTAAAAGATTTATCCATGTTGTTTTGACAACCACTAGTTTATTCTTTTTTATGGCTAAGTAGTAATCCATTGTTTGAATATATCACAAATTGCTACCCATTTGTCCACTTCTGTTAATGAGAATTAGTGTGGTTCCAAGTTGTTGGCTATTAGGAATAAGGATGGTCTAAAAATCCTGTCTGATTGCTTTTGAGAACATTTATTTTCATTGCCCTTGAGTAAATGTGTGCAAGTGGAATTTCAGGCTCATAAGCTCTCTCTCTCCCTCTATCTCTCTCTCTTTAGGTCAATAGAGATAACTGTATTTTTATATAATAACAGTATGTTATTTTGTTATACTGTTAAGAAATGCCAGACAATTCTCCAAAATATTTGTACTGCTTATCACTCCCACCAGCAGTGTGTGAGTTCCAGTTGCTCTACAACTTCACCAAAGTTCTGTCATACTTTTTAACTTTATACATTCTAGTGACTGGGATATGGTAGCTCATTGTGATTTCAATTTGCATTAGTCTGGTGACCAAAGATGTTGAGCATTTTTTCTCGTGCTTATTAGTCATTTGTATGTCTTGTTTTGTGGCATTTCAGTTCAAGTTTATGCCTATATTTATTGTATTTTTTTGCTTTTATTTTTATTATTGATTTGCAAGAGTCTTTTAAATATTGTGGATATATATTCAGAATATGAGTCATTTGTCAGATATATGTAAGAAAAAATTTTTTTTTCCTTTCTGTGGCTTGTACCCTCCTTTTCTTAATAATCCTTTTTTAAATTATTTTTTTAATTTAATGAAGTTCATTTTTAATTTTTTTCTTATAGCAGTCCTTTTTCTGACTTGTCTAATAAATCTTTGCCTATCCAGCAAAGATGTATTTCTTAAACTTCTGATTTTGCAGTAGAAATATTCTACCACACTAATTATTTTTCACATTGTAATGTATGTCCACATCCACTTTTCCAGTTAAAAAATGGAATATAACAAATTGAAATAAAAAAAGTAAGCATCTTTCTACCAGAAGTTACTAAGTAACTGTGGTTTCTCCAAAAGATTATTAAAATTCCAAAGCACCTTCACAATGTTTCAGTAGGTTACATTTTTGTTGAGGACATTATACCTGAGCTATTTCTCTCAGAGAAGGAAAAAAAAATCTCATTTTAAGTCAAATTTTATACAAATCATTTTATGCGAGTATAAAACCCCAAATACATAGTTGGTCTACTGGGAAACTGTTTCAACTTCACAAACTAATGATGTAATTAAAAGTTACGGAAGTTTTAATCTATAAAGTGTTTTAAGGCAATGATTATAGAAATGCAAACTCATGTCTGTTTTGCAGAATGCATAGAGTGGCTACAGATGAATTCAAATTCATACTAAAATATAAAAGCACAAATCTTCTTGGCAATGTCTTTTTTTTTTCCCCTAAGAACTGAAGAGATTTGGTTATGGATACTCAAAAGCATTTTTATAGGAAAATATCCCATACTTTCAGTGTGATGCTTGATCAAGCAACACAAGTAAAACAACATTTGAATTTCTAATTGGAAGTGGCATTGCTCTTTAGCACACATTCAATACTTTCATCTGCTGGCCAGACGAGGCAAAAAAGATATTTAAAAAGAGTGATCAGTGCCCTCAAATTTAAGAAACATCTGTCCAAATGTTTGTCATTCTTATAATTGAAAACTGAAAGTAAAATATCATTAATCTATGACAAAGGAAGCAAGAATACATGATGGACAAAAGACAGCCTCTTCAATAGGTGGTGCTGGGAAAACTGGATAGATATATGTGAAAGAATAAAATTAAAACATTTTCTAGCACCATATACAAAAATAAACTCAAAATGGAATAAAGACCTAAATGTAAAACTGGATACTATAAAACTCCTAGAGGAAAACATAGGTAGAACACTCTTTGACATAAATCGCAGCAATATTTTTTGGATCCGTCTCCTAGAGTAATGGAAACAGAAGCAAAAATAAACAAATGGGATCTAATTAAACTTAAAAGCTATTGCACAGCAAAGGAAACCATGAACAAAATGAGAAGCCAGCCTGTGGAAGGGAAGATAATATCCTATTCATTTGTAATATGTATAAACCTACATATTGTACATAGGTTTACTATATTTAAGCTATACGTGAATAAATAAAACACTGATGGATGGTCATGCTGTATTGTTCTGCCCTGATTTCTGAAACACAACCAAGTAGCATGTCACTCCAAATCAATTTTGTTTAAACTAATATTTTTTCCCAAATGAACTAAAATCTGTAATGATGTAAGTGCCCGACTTTGGCTCACAGGAATCTCAAGGCCAATGTGTGATCCTTGGTTTCTGTTTTTACTTGATACTGAAATTCAGAATTTTATTTTTGTTTCTTCTCACTTTACCTGTAATAATTGCTTTTTTTAGGTTCTTATTAAAAAGTTCTGTCTGTAAGTGTATTTAAAAATCTAGACAGATTCAAGACCTTATACGTGTTCAATAAATGACTTCAGGCTTCCCAAATTTGTGTTAGTAATAGAGGTAGAGCTTGATCAAGGACCTCCATATTGATGCCCAATAAGAGTGTAGGAAATAGAGACAGTTGCTGAAATGAGTTTCTAATTGTGTATTGGTTGGAATCATTAAGCTTTTTAATCTTTTCTGTTGTAGATCAGAAAGGCCACATGCTGAGACATAGCCCAGAGATGTCACAAAACCTTGGATAGTTTCCTCTTTGCTCTGGATGTATCAGTTTTTATATTCCCCCTTGCCCCACCTTGAGCATGAAAGGCTCCATTTTTCAAGGTATTTTCAGAAGCATAATATTTACCCAGTTTTGCACACCACAAAGCAAGAAATACCATCAGTAACTGCCTTAAATTTCAGGTGTATATGTCATCTAGAGTAGTGTATAAATTACTTGGTTAGAATGTTGCCATAGTTACACTGAAAATAAGAATTTATACCAGAAATATAGACCAAACATTAACTGTATGTCATAAAATACTACAAGAGTGAAGATGATATGGCAAGATTTAGTTTTATTTGCCAGGTTCAAATATATTTTGATTTTTTAGTTGCTTCTTTTACCACATCCCTTCTGTTTCATCTCTTAGAGCCTAAAGGAGAAATAGCAGACACTATGTAAATCAAACACACATGCAAAGAAGGAACAAAGAGTGCCCAGGGACATTAGGGAAGACTTCAGAGAGCCTTGAGTAATAGCCAGAAGGGCAGTAGGCTTTTTCCAGATGGACAATGCAGTTATAATTATTCTTTATACTCTCCCCTCCAGCTGTTTTGTTTGTGAGCTTTGTTTAAAGTGGTGATTCTTCTACTTGTAATGTTTTTGCCCTCCTCATACACTGTGCATTTGGGAAAATGGGTACTGCAAAAATTCTGCATTGGTTCCCACAGATGCCCAAAGCATGCAAGGGTGAAGAACTGACGAAGGCTTTTCTTCCATGACACAGGAAGATTTATTCCTGTAAACTTTCTCAAACCCCTTTTGTCAAAATACCTCTTTCTCTCTCCCTTATCATTGTTAAATCTCTAGTGAGCGTTTATTATACGTACAAGGATGTAAGGAAATAAGCATCTTTTAATGTTTGTTCTAATTAATTTTATGCCAAAAAATGCTTCTTATAGTGTTTCTATAACTTTCCAAAAAGAAAAAAAATCCTGTAAATATCCATTTGAGGAGTTTTCCTGAGGCACAGTAGTAAGTATCACTACCTCAATGCTATTTTTGTGCAGTTACTGAGTTCCCAGTGCAATTTGATTTAATTTTTCTTCAGCCTTAATTACCGTCTCTCTTTTCAATGGTTATATATTAAGATTTGTGTGATTTCTAAGGAAATGCACAGAGAGAGAAATGTTACATATCTCATATTAAGGCTAGGAAAGAAAACATTTTCTAAGTCTAATATGGATAAACAGTAATATTAAATCCTTGTTTTAATGTGTTTTAAATATAACCTTTCCCTAAAATGGGTCTCAATTTCAACAAATCATGTTCATGAGAAAAGCAATATAAGATTTAAAAGATGAAATAGACTCAAATTGCAACTAATTTATGTGTTATCTTTCATGTGCTTTTCAGTAAGCAGGCTGAATCACAGAGCATACACAAAATGTTTAACCAACTAACAGAATCTAGAATTCCAGGTAGAAGAAAGAATTTTTACTTAACAAATTTGCTGTTAAGATTGTTGTGTTTCCTAAGGAAGGCATTATGCCTGATCATCTGATTTATATGCTAATTTTGCAGACAAGATGCATATTTTTGTTTTGCAAATTGCCTGTGGAAGAAAAAGTAAACTAAGGAAAACTTTCCATTTTGAATCTTATGGTAAGTATTTAATATAATAATTACTTGTGCATTTATTGCATGGAATGCAAGTTGACCTTCTGAAAAGTTTGACTTTCAGACTAGGTTTAAGCATCCAATGACTAGGTTTCGTTAGGAGTGGAGATTAATTTATTGTTTGTATACTAGTTGACTCTCCATTTCTGCTGGCTTAGATTTCCCCTGACAATGTTGAACTTTAGCAGAGCCAAGTGTTCCTGGAAAATAAAAACAGTTACAAAATACTCTTCCTCCACCATGACCCATTTTGTGTTCTAGGAAATCGCCTTCTGCAAAGAACCATCCCAGTGTGACCTATATAAGATCATGGTGGACTCTCCTATTTTTATATAACAAGGCAGATACAGAACTTTCAAATTCTTATTCTTTGGCTCATTTATGAGCAGCTAAACTGTACCACTGACCCATATGGATAAAATGTCCAGTAACCTGACTTGACCCAAATCTTGTCAGTTTCCCCCACGCTCCTGATCTTTGATCTCTCCTCTGTGAGTCCTTCCTGAGAATCAGCTGACCTCACAGAACACATTCCTGATCAACTGTCTGATCACACCACCTGCTTATCCCCCCACAACGAAGGTTCTTTCTAGCCTTGTCTACTCAACCTTATAAATAAAATTCATTTTTACCTGATCTCTGAGAAGTTTACAGTATAGACCTCAAAAGTTCAGAGTATTCTCCCTATTGTCATAGTCCCCTATCCCCTTTTGGTCAGGGGACTAAATAGTCTTTTCTCCCTATCTAAGACTGGATTTGGTTTTAACTGATAATCCCTTCTTAAATTATGGTCAACTTTTGACCTAGGAAAAATTGTCACAGACAATAATTCATGCAAACCCACCTGTACAAATTAAAAATCGAATTAGGATCAGCCTCAAATTTTGAGAGTTTAACTTAGGTATTTTTAGGAAGATGGAGAATCAAAATAATGAAATCTTCATTTAAATGCTGATCTATGTTTCAAAACACTCAGTTATATCCAATTTACTATTGTAATTCTATGAAAAAGAGCATCAAGTATCAAAACTGAAGTAGAATATGAAGCAAGCTCTATACTTCCCCTTTGTATGTTAGGGTTGGATTCTGGTTCAAATGTGTACCTAGGGAGAGCTAGCATGCCTTATGTGTTGAGAGAAAAGTTTTAACTATAATGGAAGGCCACTCTGTGTATAGGGTGTGGCAAGTCAGAGAAGAAGACAGGGAGCCATCAGGTATACCTGGACAATTTGTTACATTATATCTGAAGTACTTAGCCTAAAGTATGGCTCATAGTGTGTACCGAGTCAGTATTTACAGAATAAGTTGATAATATATTTTTGACACAAGCAGACTTCATTTATTACTTTACTTCACCCAAAAAACATGCTGTCAGTTCTTAGAATAAGATTGACAAAATGGAGAATTCATATTTATTTATTGAAGAGTATAAACGGGATTTAAGGGAAATGTGAAAATCACAGGTACGTCTTTATATCACTCATTGTCAAGTCTGTAAACAACTCTAAATTTAATGCTTAGTCATCTTGAGATGAAGTCTTCCAGTCATTATGCATTTTCAGTCATTTATATTTTTATTTTGAATGTATAAACTGAGATTATTATATAATGTAATGAATATATAAACTGATGTTGTGACAGTGTGTGATTTTTTTAATTGAAGTATAGTTGATTTCCAATGTTGTGTTAGTTTCTGATATACAGCATATATGATCATATTTTGTGAGCTAAGAAATACAAGTTAGATTCCAAAAGTCCAATCCAATATGAATAACTATTTCAAAATCAGAGGCAAAATCAATTTGTAGAGAACCATAATCTTGACCCTGAAAAAAGCACCCCCCTTCAAATGTACTATGATAAGGTTATTGTCAACTGTAGTAATGGCCACTCTTGGTGTCCTCCCCATCTCAATGTGTACCCTTCAATTACATTTCCAGATCATAAAAAGTGGGCATATTTAATGACATTATTTATTTATAGAAATTCATTCTAAGTGTTATGCACATATTCATCCTACAAAAGACCTCTCCCTCTAACCTTTTTCTTTTTCTCTCCCACACTATACAGAATTGATAGTGTGGTCTCAGAATTCATGCTTGCTGGGAACTTGAGAATGTGACCATATTTGGAAACAGGGTCTTTGCACTTGTAACCAAGTTAAACGAGGTCATACTGAATTAGGGTGAGACCTAAATCCAATAGGACTGTTGTCTTTATAAAAACAGGGAAATTTTGACACAAAAAGCATGGACATGCATCAGGAAAATCAAGGATTGCCAGCAACCATCAGAAGCTAGAAGAGACCAGGAAGGATTCTTCTCTTGAGACTTAGAAGGGAGCATGATGTTTTGATCTGGACTTTCTAGCATTCTGAATTGGGAGGGGATACAAGTCTGTTGTTTTAAGACACCCAGTTTGTGGTACTTTGCAACGGCAGTCATTGGAAACTAATACATACCCCATATGGAAAAGAAAGCTTGTGTGTGGTGTTCAAGAGCGGGATTTTGCAGAGGTGAGTAAAGGAGAGAGCTCTAGGAACTCTCACCACTCTCAAGGGGCCATATGCTTCTAAGGGCTGACAGCAAGTGTTTGTTTTGTTTTGGTCTGGTTTTGGTTTTGGTTTTTGGCTCTGAAGGAAAGCATTACTGATACCTTCTATTAAAGAGGAATAGAGTTTCTTATTTTTTAATAGAGTGTGATTTAGATAAGGCAATAACTGTAACATATCCAAAAATATAAAATGACTTCAAAATTATGAAAACAATATTTCTGACTTCTGTCCCTGTCCAAAGCAGGTGTTCCTAACTGGAAGCCAATTCTCCTCCAAAAGTAGATTCAGGAACCCAGGGTCCTTCTCTTGTTTTGCTCCCAATATCAACAATGCCTGGTTTCAAAATCACCATGGAAGGGGTAAAAATGATGGTGTGGGGAGTTTTTAGAAGGTCAGATCTGAAAGTGACAAACATTCTTTAGTAACTGTATACCATAGCAAGGTCTCAGATTATATTATTGCAACTAGGGATACAGTAAGGGACCCAGAAAATTACTCAGGAAGTAGAGGAAGTAGGTTTGATGAAGGCTTAGCTAATCTCTGCCACAAGGTCAAATCATTTCAATAAACAATTTCTAGGTAATTATGATGGGCCAGGAACCAGTGCTATCAGTCTATACCTGAGGAGTTCTTAAGGAGTTGTGTACAATTCAGAATTCATAATAAGTTAAGCAAAGTCTAAATGACTCATTAGATTAAATATTAAACATAGGATTGATATTATATTACATTTTCTGTTTTCTATTAGTGTTTTAGTTTTAAATTTCAATTTAGTTTCATTGGCATTTTTTGGATACTCAGTTATTCCACTCTTTTTTATTTCTAAACATTTTTCAATTCTCTCCATATAAACTTCCTGAAATTTTTTAACTGAAAATCACCCTGGTACAGATACAGGAAAGAGACTAAGCAGCGTTTAAATGTGTACTCCTGACCCATAATCAGACCAGTCATATTAAACTGTGATAAAAATTGGGAAAGCAAGAGTGAAGGGAATGGAGAATTCTGAATCTCTGAGAGAGCTAATAGAAAGAACTTCAATGTCAGCTGCAACATTTGAAAGCATTGTTCATAAGACTCACCCTAGATACCATCACAAGAAAGTATCCTTCTACAACATCTGGTGATTTTAGCTTAGGACTGAACAGTCCTGAATATCAGAAGTATCCTTTTTTTTTTTTTTGAAATACCTTTTTTCCTTAATGATGGGGTGATGGACATAATGTTACCCCAGAGGGGAAAGGCCTTGGTTCTTGTCTTGCCTGAAAGAGAAAAATTCAGAGAGGAGACAAAAGCATTGCGTGGAAAAGATTTTAAAGATTTTATTCACAAAGTGAAAGCACACCTCCAAGAGTGGAAGGTGGGCTGATCCAAGGGAGGATAGCAACGCTGGTCTTTCTTTGTCCACTTTGTCTTACACCCTCGCTTAGAGGTGGTCTCTTGATTGGCTGATGGCTCTTGCACCTGAAGAGCTTAGTCATGTCCATCCCCTTTTGCACAAGTCCTTACCCGTGATGCACACAGAAAAGCCCATGGTGGGGGAGGGAGATGCTGGGAGGGGAGGCTAAACCTCAGTGTTAATTATATTGCAATGAGCAGTGGGTCCTGTCTAGTTAGGTCCATGTTACTATCACACCATTACAGTTGTCTGGTCCCAACTGGTTTTTGCTGGCACTCATTTAGAGGAAGCAAAGCCCTTTATGCTGAAAGCGGGCATAACACCATCTTCTGGACCATCCTCCCTCTCCTCCACCTTATCTGCCTGGTGCCCTCATTTGTCTAACTGCTTACAATAATATTTATACACTGAGTCATCCCTTGGTTTATGAAAGTTAAAGCTGTTGACAATGTTCTCAGGAATTCATACTCTTCCACTTTTGTCATGTAGGGTTTCAGGTAAGTGTATTTCACTCTTCAGCTGAGCCAGGACCAGGAAGTGCTGAGGAGGACATAAAATTTGGGGATAGAACTGAACTCAGCCAGGCCTCAGTCCAGAATGGCACTATCATCATTTCAATCCCTTATTCCTAAATTGTGTTTAATAGACTAAAGAGTTTATTTTCAGTGTTTTAATCAATGGACTCATCTTTGGCTATCCTAATACAAAAATGCACAAGAACAAAATGTGTGCTTCTCTCTTTCTCTCTTTGAAAATTGTCTTGCCTCCCCTTAATGTTATAAAAAATTGTTTTATATGGAAATGAAAAGCTAAAGATTTCACTGCTGTATATTAGCATCATATTTAAAATAGAAAATGAAACATCTTTTACCAAAACTGTAATTGAAGGTGGAGTTAAATTTATGGTTAAAGGAGAAACGACTCTGAAGTAAATTTCACACACAAAGGTTTTTGTTTGTTTGTTTGTTTGTTTAACTAGTATGTCTAAGATCTATGTAGTATGGTGGGTAAAAAAAACGGTGCCACTATCTCACTTCGTGCCAATTCTTGGTTGCCAATACCTAGTCTAACTGCTGCTTAAATTTGGTATCATGATGTGAACACGCAGGTGGCAGAGGCTAAAACAGAAATGGCCTGAGTAGTAGTTTGAGAGACCATGAGACGCAATAATCCCTAGTAGGGAAATTTCAATTCTTATTACCTGTTATCAAACAGATGGACAGAATACTTTTTGTCCTATTTTACCATAGATACTGTGTGTTTAATGTGATTGTACATTTTAGGATTTGAGAGGGAAAATTCAGGTAGTCAGAGCAGGTTGTTAGCTTTTCCCCTTTCTTATAGATTCAGTAATATCCTGTAATAAAGATACAAACTTGGGTTGAAACTGACTCCTCAGAAAGAAAAAGCATATTTTTTTGCCTCTGGCCAACCTCCAAGGATGGCTGAGAGTATAATAACCTGGAGGCTTGTTGGGATGAAAAAGCTAAATCATTTAACATAAAGCTCGTTATTGTTAGCAGAGTTGAGGAAGACAGAACCAAAATTGGCATAAAAGTTGAGATATGGGGGAAGTCTGATTCCCACAGGCCATTTCCATGAATCTCCTGTTATAGAACCAAGCAGACACGGGAGACAACTGTTTTTAAGGAGTAAGTGCAGATTGCAGGGATAAGTGCAGATTAACTATGCTTCCCCTCCCATTGTCTCAAATGGTCCAAAGCAGACACCTCAGCGGAAGTCATTAAATTGAGGGCTAGGGACATGAGCATAGAACTAAGAATGGTTGGCTGACACATACTCCCAATTCCAGCTCTAGAATCAGGAAACATGGCTCAATATATTATCTGGCTTTACTTTCCTAGTGCCTGCAATTAAGAGACTGTGATTGCTCTCCCATTTCACAATTCCAACACCCTTTCCACATTTGCTCTTCTCATACACAAAGGAAGAAATGTGAGCCAAACCTGCAGGAAGCGAGATGATAAAGAGAGTCAGCATCCAGAATATAGATATTTTCCACTTCCCTTCTCAGACACGGGGACACATAACACTGAATTAGGAATTCTGCTCAGAGGCCACAACAACGAGGCATGGGGATTGGGGAAGAAGTAATGGAAAAAGAAGCTCCTTCGAGAAAAAAAATATGGGACTCATCCCACTATCAGGGTGAGAAGTTCACATTTTTCTTTTAAACAGGATATGAGCTATGAAGAAATGATTACTTTGTTTTCAATTAATTCCTCTCTTCAATCATTATTTTTTTGTACTGTTTTGTTTTTTCCTTCTATTTCATATTGTATTAATTGAGCACAATTAACATTTATCCAAAGATCTCCAGATCACATGGAGACACATCTTAAATTGATGTGAGAAGATCACACCTTACCTGGAGAGGGAGATGGATGCAGTGGCAAGAGGAAACTTTGACGAGGGGACTCATGATTTTTACATTGACAGGAATATTGTTGGGAACATACATATGGGAATGAAGACACATAGGGATGTCGGTTCTAAAATATAATTTTAAGAAATGTTAAATCATAACTATCTTGTAAATATAAATAAGTATTTCAAAACATTTATTCCACACGTCAATTAAGGGAACTATAAATCATTAGAATATGTTTAAAGAGCATTTCAGATATTTAGAGACAACTAAAGAAAGGAATATTAGCACAAGATTGATGAGTTTGATTAAAACTGGTGAATGTCCTATAGAGTCATAAACCATAATCTTTGTTTTTGCTACAAGACAGGAGTTATTTATATCTTTATAGGACAGAATCTACAACTTAACATGCTCTTTTACTAAATCTGGGACCTATGATCAATAGTGAGTTGAAAAAGTACATATCCAGCTTTTTATATTGTACAATTTTATTTGTCAATTATACCTCAATAGAATTGGGGAGAAAAAAAAAAAGAAAAACAAAAATGTACATTAATCCTAAGACTTAGGTTGGAATCCCTGTATGATGTGGAAAGAACAGATCACCTTTTTTTTTTTTTTGTCATCCTTACTTCCAGGTTTTGTATAATTTTATTATCATTGGATAGATCAAAGATTTTTGATTAGCTGGTTTTAGCCAAATTACTTTAAATTGTGTAGAAAATGATATCCTCATTCTCCTTATGAGAATCAGCTCTTATCCAGTTCCTGTCCTTGTAACTTCAGGGACTGAACCAACCAGGGCGGACATAAAACTAAGAGAAAAAAGAGCTTCATTTTCCTTCAGGCAAGTGAAACAATGGCATGGAAACAGCTTGACTCAATTGTCCAAACACAAGATATGTAGTTGTTATTATTAGTCTGGGAATTTTGAGTTTTGAGAATTTCTGCAAGCATATTGCTACCAAGACATATGAGTTCATCTAATAATGGAGTTAACTCAAGGAAGTGGATCTGTGCATTAGAAGACTAAAAATTGTCTATGGTGATGTTTTTGGAGCCTTGTGGAAAAACACATCAAATTCAGAAATATCTAGATTTTGCAGTTATGTGAAATAAAACATTTCCTTAGTTTCCAATGGAAATTCTACTTTCTGATCTTTGTGTTTTAGAGAATACATTTATTTTTCTTTACTTAACTGAGAGTTTAGTAACATCCTCTGATCAAAATTATGTTCTCTCTGGATTTCAAAGACATTTATACTTGGTCTGAAAATCCAGGGAGATATCTGATTCAAATTTAATTGTTACTTTAGTGTACATAATCTGCTTTTTAAAATCTGGACGTTATTTGCATCTATTTTTTCTTTCTCAAAATTCCAAATAAAGTTCTTAATAATGGTTTGTTTACACTCATCCTGATTGGCTTTCTATATGCCATTTGAAATTAATGACCTCTGTCTTCCTTTATTTTGGAGGAATTCTTAAAGAAAAACAATTTTTTTTTTTTCTGGTTTTGGTCTCACTTTCAAGTCATATGTTTTGAGTTTTGGTTTGATTGTCTCTTGCCTTTTCTTTCTTTTTGAATCCATTTTTCTTTTTACAATATATTATGGGAGATTTCTCTAAATTCAGTCAAAATCACACTATCAACTACTTCATTCTTTTTTAGGATGATTATTAAATAGTTTTGTGTTCCCTTAAATTATATTTTCTATTCCAACCATTTCTCCCTGCTGAACCACTCTCCTTGTTTCTTCCAGTACAAGATTTAGCTCTATATAAATATACCTTTACCTGCTTTTGTGTAATTAATTTCTACTTATCCATCATATTTCTAATAATGTGCCACATCCTCAAGGAATTCTTTAATTCCAAGGATGTTTTCACTGTTATTAAATGTCACTTTATCTTCATTGCATATACAACTCCTTCTAAATGTGTTTATGTGGTTATTTAATGAATTTTTTCCAACTAATTTTGCACCTCAGAAGAAAAAAATGACATGTCTGGTAACAGATCATTGTGATTCTAGTGTGGAAAGTTATAAATATACATGGAACAAATGAATTAATGAATGATGCTCCTTTTTAATTTCTTCCTCTTTTCCAGTTCTTCTACTCTTTTTCTTAAAATAAGTATTCCTTAGGGATCTCTGTCATCAGTTAGCAATTAATTTCCTAAGCCTCCAGCCCATAGTTCCCATTAATGGAATGCTTGTGTTTCTATTTTTCAGTGCTGGGATCTTTGCTTAGTAGCTATTACAAGGATCTTACCTGGATTTTCTTTGTATCCCAAACTGTTATCACGGTATTATCCTTGTTAGCATTTTTAATTTATCCCTCTTCCTCTAAGCATGCTATATTTAATTCTGTCTTTTCAGGATTGCTTCAAGTTTTTTTTTTTTTTTTTAATGGAGATACTGGGGATTGAACCCAGGACCTAGTACATGCTAAACATGTGCTCTATCACTGAGCTATTACCCTCCCCTTCCATTGAGCAATCTTAAAGTAGCTTTATCATCACACTGTCAGATTTCAATCTGAGTACAACTCCTGATCATCGGTTACAGCACATCTCCTCATTTGTAGCCTGTGCAGCTGCCATTTCTACATTTGTGAATTCGGACCATATGTTGCAATTATGTGTATTTGTTGATTTGATATATTATTTGATATACTGTATATCTCATTTAAGCCTGTCAGCAGTGAGGGATCTGAAATTCAAAGAACTTAAGTGAATTTTTCAATATCCATTAGTTAATAAGTGACTGAGCTAGCTTACTCATACAAGTCTCTTTGGATTGGAAATCTATTTTAAAATCAAAATTCGTTGTGCCACTCCCTAGACTGCTTAAATTCTTCAGTTGCTCTCTATTACCTAAAAGATTAAGTCTAAATTCTTAAACAGGACACATAAGCCTGGCCATGAATTGGCACCTTTTTATAGATCCTGCTTCATCTCTTGCTATTTTACACCACAGACTTCTTACAAAGTGCTTCACACCATATATCACTTCACAATTCTATTCTTTTATTCATACAGGTTCTTTTGACGGAAATGCTAGCTCCACACTTTTCTTTAACCATCATAGTTCTCTTTCTTCAAGTCTCAGCTCATTTCTGCTCTTGATACTTTCTCAGGATACCTGGGTGTTTTAAGTGTTCCTTTTTCACACTCTACAGGACTCTGAATATTTATCATCTTATGTATACAGTTTTACACAGAAATCAGAAACAGTTTGTCTCCATCTCTTCCACCAGGATGTAACATACTGGAGAGGAGCACTTTTATTTTTGTTATTTCAGAATTACTATTTCACCATGCCTGACAGGCAATGGATGTAAAATAAATAATATATTGAGATAAATACTTTCATAAAACCTGAATCATGGAAAAGAGGACTGGATCCATCTAGAGGATTTTATTTAGCATAAGTAAAATTTCTATTTTAATCAGATGTATAAGGGTCCTACTGGAGGGGGTCCTAGCTTCAAAAATTTTGAAAAAATCATCAATTTTGAAGTGGCAGAACACTGATGATGATAACTGAACACTTTCTTGTTCCAGGATAAGCTTGTTAATACATTAACACAGCCATGCAACAGAGGCACGATGATTTTCCTGATTTTCAAGGGAGGAAGTTGAAGAACAGAAATGTTAAGAAAACTGCCAAACAATAAACCTTTAATAAATGATGACAGTCGAGATCAACGTATTGCAGTCTGACCCCATGCTCCAAGAATATAACCACACAAGAACTTTAGTCTCCTAATTTATAGAGCTTAGTGTTCTAATGAATTAACTTTAACAGATTTATAGCATGGTGACAATAACCAGAAGCCAGATAAGAACACTGTCCCAGTGATCAAAGAAAAACTGAACCAGTTTCAGTTCTCAATTCTACATTCCTAAAATTATTACAACTGAAGACTATGCTTTCAAAAACATTAAAAGAATTGTTATAACAAATGTGACCACAAGAGGGCATTTTCATAGCCCAAAGGATCTCTCCTTGGAGAAGGTACCTAATTTTGGAAGTCAGTGGGAATTAAGAGTATTAGAAGTGTGAGAGGCAAAGATGGCAGAGTAGTAGGACACACGTAGCTCACCCTCTCCCACAAATACACCAAGACTCACATCCACGGACCCACTCAGCCAACCAGAGCACCTGCAGAACTCTTGACAGAACACTGTCCTCTCCGACAGGACAAAGATGACAAAAATCTGGTAGGAGAAAGGAAGAAAAGGAATACGAAAAGGCAAAACAGTGTGGGACCGGTCCCGCGGAGAGGGAGTGGCAAAGGAGGACAAGCACTCATTCGCTGGGTCTCCCCTCTCCAACGGAGAGACCAGCGGGACGGAGGGGGAGCTCTGAGGCTCGGATCTGTATGGAGCAGCCCTTGACTGACAGAACTAAGTTAAACGGGCACAGAGGGTCCCTGCGACACCCAGCCTGAGACCCGAGCCGGGAGCTGGAGGCCGGGACAGGCAGCCCAAGCCAGGCCGAGGATGGGGACGGCTGCACTGAGGCAGCCCCAGGGGACTGAAGGGGGCTGTGCAAAGTGGATGAGTGGGTGCACAGGGCAGAACAATCTGGGCCCTCCATAAAACAGCACGGCTGATGTGCCCTGAGGGGAGTGGTGCATACCTCCATCTCTGAAAACCCACGGAAGATTTTCAGCGAGGAGAGGTGGGGCTCAGGCTCAGCCACCACATCCTCCAGTGCTTGGCACCCAGGTTGGGGTGGGGGTCAAACCTGAATCTGCGCCTGGGTGCTTGGCAGCCTCAAAGGCCAGACAGTGACTTGTTTGCAGCCGGAGTCAGATAGGATGCTGCTGCCCTAGTGCCTCGCAAAGTTCGCACCACCAGAACAAACAAGGAGCTGAATTTGGACACGGAGAAGGGGCGGGGCTATTCCGCGGTCTTCCTGCGGCCCGCCTGCGGAGCATTGACCCCGGTCGTAGCAGGTGGCGCGGAGTGACTGGAGCCAGGAGATGGCAGGTTGCCCCCCGCCTTTCCAGCAGGAATGCTGTGCAGGCAGGGGGTGCGATCTGGGAACAGCACAGACGAGGGCACAATGGAGGGCCTTTGAAAACAGCAAGCTGAGCTCACGAAACAGGGCAAAGACAGAAAGGCTTCCCATTAAGAGCACAGAGTCTCCAGGAGAACACCCCTTCCCACCCCCCTTTTTTAAATCTGTTTTTACCTGTCTTATTGTCTATTACCTTTTTAATTTTTATTTTTTAAACAATTATATATCCTCCCGGTTTTAATTCCTTTTAAATTTTTCTTTCTAAATAATATTATTATTTTAAAAAATCAACATCATGTCATTTTTCTCTCTCTTGGTTTTGATCTCCTGTTATTGATTATACACAACTTCAAATATATTTTTTCCTCTTTTCTTCTATTTTAAAGCTTTTTAAGAGACGCCTCAACCCTGATTGCTATTCTACTTCAACTTACTCTTCAATTATTCATTATACACTGTTTTCAAGCCTTTTTTCTCCCTTTTTTCAAAATTCTCTCTTTATCGTATATTTTTTATCTGTTATATTTTATTATCTTTTTAATTTCTACTTTCTAAACAATTGTATATGCTTCTAGTTTTAATTCCTTTTTAAATTTTTCCCTTAAAGTAGTTATATTATTATTTTTTAAAAAATTCACCTGATTACATTTTCACTCCTTTTGGGTTTGATCTGTTATTGATTATAAATAGGTTTCAAATATCATTTTTTGACCTTTTTTCCTTTTTTAAGGGTTTTTAAAAAGATATCTCAATTCAAATGCTAGTCTGATTCAAATTGCTCTTCTATAATTGACTATACACTGTTTTCAAACCTTTTTCCCTCCCCTCTCTAAAAAATTATCTCTTTATCTTTTTTATCTGTTCTATTTTCTATTACCTTTTTAATTTCTACTTTCTAAACAATTATATATACTTCTAGTTTTAATTTCTTTTTAAATTTTTTCTTTTAAAGTAGTTAAATTATTCTTATTAAAAAAAAATCCACCTGATTTCATTTTCATTTCTTTAGGTTTTGATCTGTTATTGATAGGTTTCAAATATCGTTCTTGGATCTTTTTTCCTTTTTTTTTTTTTTAAGGGTTTTTAAAAAAGACGTCTCAACTCAAATGCTAGTCTGATTCAAATTGCACTTCTATAACTGATTATACACTGTTTTCAAACTTTTTTTTCTCCCTTTTTTTTAAAACTCTCTTTCTCTCTCCTTTTTTTATTTTTCAGGTTTTATTCCTGCATAAGCATTAGATAAATAAATAAGTAAACTCCTTTAAAGACCACAATAAATAACTTATGATACTGCATAAGCCACAGTGCCAGAGAGATATGAGCAAGATGAATAAGCAGAGGAACCACTCCCAATTAAAAGAACAAGAGAAATCCCCTGAAAGAATGATCAATGAAATAGACATTGATAGCCTACTGGATCAAGATTTCAAAAAAGGAGTGATCAAAATCTTGAAGGAACTAAAAGAGATAGTGTTTAGAGATACAAAAAATGTCAAAAATGAAATTGGAGCTATAAAGAAGAGCCAAGCAGAATTGGTAAACTCATTGGCTGAGATGAGAGCTGATCTAAGGGCTGTCCAAGGCAGACTAGATAATGCAGAGGAATGAATTAGTGACCTAGAAGACAGGACAACAGAAAGCACCCAATCAGACCAACTGCAAGATAAACAAATAAAAACAAATGAAAGCAACATAAGGGACCAATGGGATAATATAAAGTATGCCAATCTTCACATAATAGAGGTCCCAGAAGGGAAGGAAAGATCAAACGGGATTGAAAAGGTTTTTGAAGAAATCATGACTGAAAACTTCCCAAACTTAAAGAAGGATTCAGATATCCAAATACAGGAAGCTCAAAGGGTCCCAAACAGGAAGAACCCAAACAGACCCACACCAAGACATATCATAATCAGGATGGCCAGAGTCAAGGATAAAGAAATGATCCTAAAGGCAGCAAGAGAAAAGCAAAGAGTGAGTTACAAGGGAACCCCCATAAGGCTCTCAGCTGATTTCTCTACACAAACACTAGAGGCCAGAAGGGAGTGGCAAGATATATACAAAGTCCTGAATGAAAAAAAGATGCAGCCTAGGATACTTTATCCAGCAAGGCTATCTTTTAGAAAAGAAGGAGAGATAAAGAATTTCACAGACAAGCAAAATCTTAGAGTTTAGCAACACTAAACCCATGCTAAAAGAAATATTGAAAGGTCTACTCTAAATAGAAAAGAAGCAGGATGCTACAGAAATGAGAAACTCATAACTGGAAAGGTGATAACTCATGAATAACAAATAAAATAAACACGAAATTGTAAAAGAAGACATTTAAATCATTAAAAGTGGGAGAGGGAAGCAAGAAAATATAAAGTATTTTTTTCTTTTGTTTTTAATTTTTTTGTTGTCAGTAGGATGGGTTCGAGATATAGTAATGGGCTAATAGACTTACAGAAAGGGGTAACCACAAGCCAAAAACTTACAAGGGAGTCACAAAAACTAAATAAAAGCCATGATAATACAAACGAAAATTACCAAACCACAAAAGGAAGAAGAAAGGAACAATTCCAAATCAATTGCAAAAATAAGTTCAAAATGGCAATAAACGCACATCTATCATTCATTACTGTAAATGTTAATGGACTAAATGATCTAATCAAAATGCCTAGAGTGGCAGACTGGATAATAAAGCAAGAACTTTCAATATGCTGCATACAAGAGACCCACTTTAGGGAGAAGGACACATATAGATTGAGAGTGAAAGGATGGAAAGGGATATTCCATGCAAATGGAAAAGCCAAAAAAAGCAAGTGTTGCAGTACTGATTTCAGACAAAATAGACTTTAAAACAAAGGCCATAAAGATAAAGAAGGACATTTTATACTGAATAAAGGAGTGATACAAGATGAGGATATTACACTCGTTAATATATATGCAACCAATATAGGAGCATCTAGATACATAAAACAATTACTAACAGAGACAAAGTGGGATATTGATGTGAATACAATCACAGTTGGAGATTTTAACACCGCATTAACATCACTACACAGATCTTCCAGACAGAAAATAAATAAGGCAACAGAGAAACTAAATAATACAATAGAAAAATTAGATTTGGTGGATATTTTCAGAGCATTACACCCCCCAAAAATAGGATATATATTCTTTTCCAGTGCACATGGACAATTTTCTAGGATTGATCATGTACTTGAGCACAATAGAAACCTCAACAATTTTAAGAAGATAGAAATTATCTCAAGCATCTTTACTCACCACAATGCCATGAAACTAGAAATCAACAACAGAGAAACAAAGGATAAAAAAAGAAAAGCATGGAGATTAAACAATATGCTATTAAAAAAACCAATGGGTCAATGAGAAAATCAAAGTGGAAATTAAAAAATACCTTGAGACAAATGAAAATGAAAGCACAACCACTCAAAACCTATGGGACACAGCAAAGGCAGTGCTAAGAGGGAAGTTTATAGTGATACAGGCCTTCCTCAAAAAAGAAAAACAATCTCAAATAAACAATTTAACACACCAACTAAAAGAACTAGAAAAAGAATAACAAAAACCCCAAAAGGCAGCAGAAGGAAGGAAATTATAAAGATTAGGATGGAAATAAATGAAATAGAGATTTAAAAAAAAATAGAAAAAAAAATCAATCAAACCAAAAGCTGGTTTTTTGAAAAAGTAAATAAAATCAATAAAACCTCTGGCCAAACTCACAAAGAAGCAAAATGAGAGAGCACAAATTAGCAAAGTAAGAAAGGAAAATGGAGAAATTACAACAAATAGTATAGAAATATAGAATATCATACGACAGTATTATGAAAAACTATATGGAACCAAACTAGATAACCTAGAGGAGATGGACAAGTTTCTGGAAAAATACAATCCACCAAGACTGAATCAAGAAGAAACTGACCACTTGAACAAATCGATCACTAGAAATGAAATCGAAATAGCAATAAATAACCTCCCTACAAATAAAAGTCCAGGTCTGGATGGCTTCACTGGGGAATTCTACCAAACATACAAAGAAGAAATCATACCAGTCCTTCTCAAACTCTTCCAGAAGACT
The DNA here is from genome assembly GCF_009834535.1 of Camelus ferus. Taxonomy (NCBI): domain Eukaryota; kingdom Metazoa; phylum Chordata; class Mammalia; order Artiodactyla; family Camelidae; genus Camelus; species Camelus ferus. Next base: position 56,073,004 of record NC_045709.1, read on the forward strand.
GAAAAGGAAGGAAGACTCCCAAATTCATTCTATGAAGCCACCATCACCCTGATACCAAAACCAGGTAAAGACACTACCAAAAAAGAGAATTATAAGCCAAATCACTGGTGAACATAGATGCCAAAATCCTCACCAAAATATTAGCAAATAGAATTAACAACACATAAAAAAGAGTATACATCATGACCAAGTAGGGTTCATCCCAGGGACACAAGGGTGGTTCAACATACACAAATCAACCAATATAATACATCACATCAACAAGAGAAAGGACAAAAACCACATGATCATCTCAATAGATGCAGAAAAAGCATCTGATAAAATTCAACACCCATTTATGATAAAAACTCTCACCAAAGTGGGTATAGAGAGAACATATCTCAACATAATAAAAGCTATATATGACAAACCTACAGCCAGCATAGTACTCAATGGTGAAAAACTCAAAAGTTTCCCATCTGGGAAATCTGGGACAAGACAAGGATGGCCACTATCACCACTCTTATTCAACATAGTCTTGGAAGTCCTAGCCACAGCAATCAGGCAAGAGAAAGAAATCAAAGGGATTCAAATTGGAAAAGAAGTCAAGTGTCATTATATGCCAATGACGTGTTACTATATATAGAAAACCCTAAAAGGTTCACACAAAAACTACCAGAACTAATAGAAGAATTCAGCAAGGTAGCAGGTTATAAGATTAATGTTCAAAAATCAGTTGCATTTCTTTATGCTATTGATGAACCAACAGAAAAAGAAAGTAAAGAAATAATCCCCTTTAAAATAGCACCCAAAGTAATAAGATATCTAGGAATAAATCTAAACAAGGAGGTGAAAGAATTATACACAGAAAACTATAAACCATTGATGAAGGAAATTAAAGAAGACTTTAAAAAATTGAAAGATATCCCATGCTCCTGGATTGGAAGAATCAATATTGTTAAAATGGTCACACTGCCCAAAGCAACCTACAGATTGAATGCAATCCCTATCAAATTACCCAGGATATATTTCACAGAACTAGAACAGATCATAATAAAATGTATATGGAAACACAAAAGACCTAGAATTGCCAAAGCATTACTGAAGAGAAAGAAAGAGGCTGGAGGATTAACTCTCCCAGACTTCAGACAATACTATAGAGTTACAGTCATCAAGACAGAATGGTATTGGTACAAAAACAGACATACAGACCAATGGGACAGAACAGAGAGCCCAGCAATGAATCCACAAACTTTTGGTCAACTAATCTTTGACAAGGGAGGCAAGAATATACAATGGAATAAAGACAGTCTCTTCAGCAAATGGTGTTGGGAAAACTGGACAGCAGCATGTAAAGCAATGAAGCTAGAACACTCCCTTACACCATATACAAAAATCAACTCAAAATGGATTAAAGACTTAAACATAAGACAAGATACAGTAAATCTCCTAGAAGAAAATATAGGCAAAACATTATCTGACATACATCTCAAAAATGTTCTCCTAGGACAATCTACCCAAGCAATAGAAATAAAAGCAAGAATAAACAAAAGGGACCTAAAGAAACTTACAAACTTCTGCACAGCAAAGTAAACCATAAGTAAAACAAAAAGACAACCTACGGAATGGGAGAAAGTTTTTGCAAATGAAACCGACAAAGTCTTGATCTCCAGAATATATAAGCACCTCATATGACTTAATAAGAAACAAACAAACAACCCAATCCAAAAATGGGCAAAAGACCTAAACATGCAATTCTCCAAGGAAGACATACAAATGATCAATAGGCACATGAAAAAATGCTCAATATCAGTAATTATCAGAGAAATGCAAATCAAAACTACAATGAGGTATCACCTCACACCAGTCAGAATGGCCATCATCCAAAAATCCACAAATGACACATGCTGGAGAGGCTGTGAAGAAAGGGTAACCCTCCTACACTGCTGGTGGGAATGCAGTTTGGTGCAGCCACTGTGGAAAGCAGTATGGAAATTCCTCAAAAGACTAGGAATAGACTTACCATATGACCCAGTAATCCTGCTCCTGGGCATATATCCAGAAGGAACCCTACTTCAGGATGACACCTGCACCCCAATGATCATAGCAGCACTATTTACAATAGCCAAGACATGGAAACAGCCTAAATGTCCATCAGTGGATGACTGGATAAAGAAGAGGTGGTATATTTATACAATGGAATACTACTCAGCCATAAAAACCGACAACATAATGCCATTTGCAGCAACATGGATGCTCCTGGAGAATGTCATTCTAAGTGAAGTAAGCCAGAAAGAGAAAGAAAAATACCATATGAGATCACTCATATGTGGAATCTAAAACAAAAACAAAAACAAAGAAACAAAGCATAAATACAAAACAGAAATAGACTCATAGACATAGAATACAAACTTGTGGTTGCCAAGGGGGCAGAGAGTGGGAAGGGATAGATGGGATTTCAAAATTGTAGAATAGATAAACAAGAGTATACTGTATAGCACAGGGAAATATATACAAGATCTTATCGTAGCTCACAGAGAAAAAAATGTGAGAATGAATATTTATATGTTCATGTATGAATGAAAAATTGTGCTCTACAGTGGAATTTGACACAACATTGTAAAATGATTATAAATCAATAACAAATTTAAAAAAAGAATATCAGAAGTGAGTCTGAATCTTATTTATTATTTGGTTGCTTAGCAACTGAACCTTCTTAAAATTAATTAATTTCCATTTTCTAAACCGTGGCTGGTTTCAAAGCCCTTAGTCTTAAGGCTTAAAATGCCTCCACTTCTGGAGGCTAATGCATGAGCTCTAGGACTAGCTTCAGCAATCAAATACAGGTAGCTAAATGTTTTGATTTGATGATGGTGACAGAGAAATGAAGGAGGATATAGAATTTTTTTCCTAATAGTAGAAGCCTTGCATTTAGGGGAAGTTACAGATACAATACCAGCTGTGGACTCTGGGCTAAAGTGTCAGCTGAAGAAGTGACAGGACGTAGCCCTCAGGAGTAGTAAGTTTCTTGTTTGGTTCCATCTCGTGAATGGAGAATGGAGTTGCGATCCTGCTGCCATAATCTCCTCCTCATGTCTATATTCCTAAAATGTTTTTCTACCTACTTTGATATTTTGTGCATTAATATTATTTTAACTCATTCGTTTTTTGAAAAAAAATTGTTCTAAACTCATTACCCTTGCTAGTGAGGAAGAACCTTGCCTGATACAGACACTGAAACTAACCGAGTCTTCAGAAAATTGAGGAATCAAGGAATGATTTTTCTAGCTTGCCTAAGAATAAAGGAAGAAAGAATTCTAGCCAATATTAGAGGCTGGGACTATGGCAGCAAAGTATAGAATTAAAAAATAACTTGTGACTAGGCATAAAATTAACTTTGGGGGAATTGAGCTGTTGCTGGAATAAAACCTGGAAGGCATAAAGAAAGGTCACTGCTTCTAATGGTACCTGATGAATTAAAGAAAGAAGATGTACCCGCATTCTTAACTATACACCTCAGAGCATGAAATGAGTCTCAGGATTTTATGATTGTGCTAAAAGAATTGTGTGCTCTTGTAACTATTTATTAGAGATAAATGGAGTGAAAAACAAAACCAAACCAACAAATCCTCAAATTGTGACTCTAGGGATTGCTCTAACCCTGGATCAGTCAGGAAAAAAAAATCATTTCAGTTATTTTCCCAGGGAACACTTACAGGGAATCAATATTACAAGGTCAAAAAGAAGTCTTTAATAGACAGAACTTGTAAGTCCAGGAGCCATAACCACTCTTGGAGTTATTAAAATCTAGAACTTTGCAAGGGAAGCTCTGACAAACGGGGTTTCTAACCCCTTAATAGAAGCTCGTGCTTTGTTAGTGCAGGTGCCTCAGAAGGTCAGAAGAGAGTCCCCTCGAAACTGAGGCTCAGACATCTCTCTGTCTCTTTGTATGTCTGCTGCTATGACTTTTCTGAGTAGATGGCTCACTTAAGCTACCGAAAGGCAAAGGAATCAAACTTCAGTTTGCCTTGTACGCAGGACTGCTGACTCCTCAGTGTCTGAGTCAATGTCCCAATAGCATACCTCATTTTTATCTTGCCCACCCATCAGCCATCATTAGGGCTTCTTTTCTAATATCCTGACATAAGTCTTTCCATAGCCTTCACAATTTTTTTGGCTGAGGACAAAGAAGACTCAGCATGAAGGAACAAAGCACACAGCAGAGAATCAATGGAGTTAGAGCCTGGCCACCAAAACCCTGAACAATAGGATTTCAGCAAATAAGCAGTAAAAATGGGTATTGGGAGAGATAAGAAAAGAGGAGAAGGAAGAAGAAACATTTAGCTGATAATATAAAAAGGACTACTTGACATAAGCCCAAAATGAGGCTCCTTATTAGGAAATATTGCCATCTAGTGTGAACTGATTTCACGTACATCCCTATTGCCACAGAGTGTTGCTCGTACACTTTACTGAAGACCTAGCGTCTATGTCTGCAGAATGGAAATTTATCATTAAATTCCGTAAACTTTAAAAAAAAACTGATGGAATCCTATATTATTTTAGCTAAATAGAATATTACCACACAATATCAAGAACAAAATAGCATAAACTGCAATACCTTACTAAATAAAAAAAAATAATAAATAAAAGCTTAATCCACTGACTCAATTTATTACTCTTGAGATTTCAGTCTTGAGGTTTTCCTATGTTCTCCCTTTAGTGATTTAAGTACAAATCCTGCTGATTCTTTAATGTTACTTTCATGAAAGTGTTTTCACCTGCAGTGAAAAAGAAGAGTGTGTGTTTTATATATTTTTTTCTTTTTCTAACATTCTGCCAAATATAATTTTAAGAAATGGTTAATAGGAACTATCTTTGCAGTCTAGTCTGTAAAGAAAAAAAAATCAATGTTTTTTTTCTCCTAAAAGTGAAGACTAGAATGCTAAAATTCTTTATGTGACTGACATTAGAGCAGATGGTATAAATCAATAACTGTCTTTTTGTTTCGAGGTATTTTTAGAAGTAGAGAGATACATGGTATAAATAGAATAATATTCCATTTTACTTCCTTGTATAAGGCTTGCAACTAGCTCACATTTCTCAGTTACTAATTGACATGGATTTAAGATACACTGATCTTAATATAGGGCTAACCTATTATGCTTAGATAAGTTTTTAGTTGTAGAATTTTTCAAACAAATAAAAACTTACTTTCAGAGAAGAAAAATAATGTGACATCTTTGCTTCTTGAAGCTTCATCTCTCATTTTGGATTTAATTTATTTTGAAAGTCCATTTTTAAATAATTCTTTCAGAGAAGATTTTTAAAAATTTGATTGGATTATCAATACTTAATTGTATTTCTTAAAGAATATTTAGCAGGTAGTAGAATCCTTTATTTGTTATCATCATATTGAAGATATAAGTTTATTTTTATCTGGTCTCTGCTTCTCCAGAAATATCCACTTTGAATTGACTTGTTGATCCATTTGGGGAACTGGATTCTGTCTTTCTGGTAAGTTCTAAGATTTTTTCTTCATCTTTGCTATTGTGCAGTGTCACTACTATATGTCTAGAAACTGATCTCTTTTTTGTTTAGCCAGAGCAGAACTTTGTGTGATACGTCAGTCTCTGCAATCTGAGTGTCAGTACTGACTTGATGGCTGAAAATGACATGTGCAGAATCCTTCATCCTTATCCCACACATGTGGAAGGAAGATAAAGATCTTTGAAAGCCTCTATATGAAATTTAGGTTTCAATATTCAGTGTAATTGTGAGAGATTTGTAAGGTACAGGTAAAGTAGAAATCATCTACCTGTACATTTTTGTTCCTTCTGCTAAGGAGCAAACAATACAACATTACTCAAGTGTTCCTTCCCAGCTTTCTGGATGTAAAGAGCTAGTTGCATTTGGGCAATTCTGGTAACTGTGATTTCTTAATTTTAACTTCCTTCTCTCTTTTTTTCCCCACTCTTAGTTTCTTCATGCTGCATGAGCTGGTGTTACCAGGACTTCTTGTCCCCCTGTGTGCATTGAGGCTTGGGGACCTTAACACAAATGGCGGTGCTCTGCAAATGCTATGCAATACAGTCCTTTGTCTCTAACCCAGACCAATAGTTCTGCCCCAATTCAAGAAACAGGAGGCCAATTTGTTAACTTTCAAGTACAGTAGAGCCTCAAACCTTTCACCTCTCTTTGCACATGGATGTATCTTGATCTCAACTTTGCCAGTATTGATCTCAGAGATTGTAGTGTTGTTCCTTGCTTTAAGTCCTAATATATTTTTTCAAGTATATTTTATTCCCTTATTTTTATTCTAACTGATTTAATGTACTTTACCAATTCTAGAAATGTCTTATCAAAATGATGTTTTCAATATTACATTTGCTCCATCTGCTTTATTAGTATTTTTGGGAAATCTTTTTATAAGTTTATGCGCAAATTTATCTTATCTTCATAGTTTCTTGAATTCTCTTAATTATCACCCATCTTTTAAATTTCTTATTGTGTGTTTTATAATATCCTCAGTTTTGTCTCCTAACTTATCAATTTCCTCTTCCACTGTATATGTTTTAAATGAATCTGCCTAAAGGGTGTTGCATTTGCCCTTTAGTCAAATTTCTTTAATAGAAATAAATTTTTGCCTCTTTTTCACAGCAGCTTGTAACTTTTCATATTATCTTGTTTTTTTATATATCTCTAATACTTTAATCTTTTAATTATCATAAATAAATCTATTTTTATATTTTCTTTCAGATGATAATACTATTAGCTCAAGGTCTTAGAGTTTTGATAATTTTTGTTATATCTGCTTATTCTAGATGATGGTTGATTGCATCCTCACATATTTGCAATTTTGGATTACTCATAGTTTAGAATGTCTGTATTATCTTTTGCAACCTGGTTTGAGGAAGCCTCTTTCTGAAATACATATGTGGATCCATCTTTGGCCTCTGTATAAACATTCTATTCCAAAACCTAATTTTATAGCCCCAACATCTCTCTCATAGCAGCCATACCATATACCTCCCTTAGCAGCCACCACATTGCTTGCTATATCTGGTGTCTCACAGCCACTCTCATGTTAAATGATGAGCTAAAATGACTCACAGAATCAGTAGCATGTGGTAGTACGGCTAAGATTTATCACATCGAAAGATGCAGAGCGAGGGCAATATAAAACATATGCATCAGTGAAATCCAGAAGGGGTCAGACGCAGGCATTCAAGTCATTCCCCTACCAAGTCCCACAGGACACATTTTCTTTTCTTGTATAAACTATAAGGATGCATGCAAAATGCCTCAGCTCGAGGAAGCCCACTCAAATCTCAGAGTCCAAGTCTTTCATGGATGACTGGCCACGTTCTACTACACAACCAGCCATGATAACAGAAGCTCAGGATTCCAACAGTGAAAGCAGGTGCATCATTAACCTTGAAGTTTCCATGAAAATCATCCTCACAGCGCCTGAAAACCTGGTACAGCATGTTACAGTGCTTCAGGTGTACAAAGCTACCATCAATCAGTAACATAAGAATATTCTCAAGATCATCCTTCCAGGGCTTGGCCAAGAGCCAATTTGGGTTCCAAGTGACTATCAAGACATGCAAGGACTAAGAAACCAACTCTGCCATGTTGATCTCTTTTCCCGCCTGCTTTTGGCTCAGTTTTTCACTTGCTTGTTTAATTCTGTTATTTGGGCATTTTTCTTTCCTGTTTATAAATAACCAAAATACTGTTTAATTTTTCTTAGCATTTATAAGTGTTTTTAGAAGAAGTCTTTTTTTAGTTTTTCTTAGTTCTCCATCTTGTCCTTTTTATATTCCTTTATATGTCAGACCCTGACTTTAGATTAAATGGTTATTTGTGCACACCTGTGTAACTTGACTTTTCTCAGAGTGGCAATAAAGAGTTGATTGTGCTGAAGTTTGCTTACAGAGCATATTCAGTGCAAACAACTTACTAGTAACTTGGTATCTAACTTCTATCTATCTATCTATCTACCTTCTATCATCATCATCTACCATCAATCTTCACTTTGTTAAAGAACTGTAAGGAAAAAGTTGTAATCCCAGAAGTGAAAGAATTAAGTAAGACAAAAAAAAAAAATTCAACTGTGATGTGTACCCTTCTGCAACTTTTTCTTTTGCATCACAAATCATTCTAGTTCAAGAAAAAAGAGGACTATTTCAAAGAGGTGAAATGTCTTTTCTACACCATCACAGAGTCACAAATTCTCCTTTAAGTTAGATTTCATTTGAATTCTCAATGGAGATAAGACTACCTTTGGAAAAATGTTATGTTATACTTAAGAACAATATTAATATTTTATATTTCGTATTCTTCACTTTGCATGCTTTGCTTAGATACATGAATTTGGAACTACTGAATTTTCACTGTAACTTATTAAGTTGTGTTTTGCACGTGTTCTACTCCTCAGTTGTGACTGGAGTTTCTCTAGAAGCATTTGTGTAACTTTCCTCTTATTAGCTGGATCCTTGTTTTCCCTGGTTCATTACTGTTTATCAAGTGAGACCTCAAGTTTTCAATTCCATAATGGCTGACAAATACATTTCTAAAAGTCTATTTAAAATACGGTTAGAATTAAAGCATAACAGCCCCAGGCAAATTACCATGATGAAGCCTGAAAATGTATTTGTCCTCCTTGTTCATTTTTTCATTCAGCACATTTATCAGGCAACTACTGTGTGGTCAGTGTGCTGTCCTAAACACTGAGGATACAGAACTGAGGAAACAAGTGAAAACTGAACTATCCTTATGGAGATTATCATATATTTTGCATCTAAATCCTTTGAGGAAAATTATCATGTAACACTAATACAATTTTTCTGTGCAGGAAAAATGATCATCTCTTGAGTGAACTTATGAAGTACTGTTTTCCTTTGACACACTTTATCCATTACAATGCCCAAAACTGACCTCTTTAATAAATAAATTTTAATACACATCTAAAAGACAATCATCCTCATGGAAATTAATTCTTGACCGAAAAATCAGATTTTTGCTTCATGACAAAACATTAATTTAAAATGGTAGAATCACCATTTCAACCAGTTCTGATGGTCTGTTTACCTCTGGAAAGGAGAGCATGGGGTTGTTGCTTTTTCAGTTTAGAATACTCTTCCTGTCCTTCATAATGCAATGCATCCTTATTTAACTTTTAAGAAAGAAATCCAGTATTAAATCCTATATGCATCCTACTGGTCCCCTCTACCATCCTGAGGGAAGTAACCACCTTTCTAATGAGCTATTATTATATCATATGGTGACCTTATACATCTATCGTATTCATAGTTAGAACAAAACAGTGGTTACCAGTGGGGAAAGGAGAGTGGAGACGGACAAAACAGAGGTAGAGGATTAAAATGTACAAACTACTATGTATCAAATAAATAAGCTGCAAGGATGTTTTGTAGAACACAAGGAAAAAGGGCCATGATTTTATAAATTTTAATGGAGTATAATCCATAAAAATACTGAATCACTATGTTGTACATTTGAAACTAATATAATGTTGTAAATCAACTATACTTCAATGAAAAAATTCCACTTAACATTGTATATTGTATTAATTAACTACTTAATATTTTACCACTTTTGATAGGTTGAGAACTCCTAAAACAGTTTGTTAATGATTTGTCCATTTTTTAATTTCTCTAGTGAACTAATACTATATCATATGGTCACCTTAAAAATCTATCTAATATATTCTATTCTATTTATTATTTATTTATGTATCTATCTGTTTGTTTGTATGCTTATTTATATTACTACTCCCTTTGATAGGTTGGGAACTCCTAAGATGTGAAGTTTGTCAAGGATTTGTTCATTTTTTATTTCTCTGAAGCACAGGGCCTGATGTTGGGCACATTTTGGCTCATCTATTAATATACTGTTTTATTAAAATTTAATGAGTGATTTTCATATAAAATATCAGAAGTGCAAAGACTTTCTAAGCAATTGTCTTACCTTTGTAAGCTTAAGTAATACTGATAACTTGCTTGATATGTTTCATTTCTGTTTTACTGAAATATGTTTGTTTCATTAATGTATGATATAGTTTCATTCTATAATGGAAAATAGGTTTTTTTGTTGTTGTTTTTTATTTTTTTTTTGTATAGAAGGGTGAGTGTCTTGCCAGAATGTTGAAATTATATTATCCTTATTACTAGGAACTAGAATTGAATAAATGTGTCCTAGATACATTACAATAAATGCTGCTTCTCTTGGTAGACTTTACACATCTAAGCTCTACATGAGTGATGGATTTTGTAGACAGAATGGGAGTTAAGCAGCGAAGGATCCAGGTTATGACTTTTTAAATTTTTTTTAAACAAGATAAACATATGTTAGATCTGATGCACAAGCTGTGCTTTAAAAACAAGCTTTTAAAATGCTTTATATCATTCACTTGGGAATGGGTGTTATTGTTATTCTATAGTTAAGCTTTTCTAAAATTTCCTCTTCTACACTTTTTCAGGAGGGAAAAGGTGAAGGCTCTATCCATGCTTGGTTCCCTGTGCACTGCTAGAATGGTGTTAGCACAGAGTAAGAGCTCTCCAATGAGATTCACAAATTGATGATGAAGGTCAAGTACCAGAAGTCCCTCTTTGATGGGAGATTCATATTCCAAGATGTGTACGGAGTCTCTGGTATTTCCTCAATTCAAGAATGCAAAAGCTCTTTAACTCCTGCTTTACAATCACATCCATACTCAGAACTTTTAAGGGTCTACAGTATGCAGAGATGTCCTTAGTGATGAGTCTCAATGCTTTAAGAAAAATTGTCAGGGCAGATGATTGCTCACCAAAAACTGTACATACATCAATGAGTAGACTGACAAGCTTTGTTTAGTGTCTTGAGTGATTATTAATTAACAATTTGAGTGAGTAGAACTTCAACATGACAGACAGTAAGGGCTAAATGCAGAAATAATACTGAAATATTATTCTAGAATAATCTGGGCATTTTTGAACTATACTAATACCTCTAGCTGACATTTTCAGTTTTGATATTTCCATATGTTATATCATAAAATGTTTTTAAAATATTAAAAATTAAAAGCAAAATTGTAATAGTTTTCCTATTTTGCCAAGCGGATCTCCTGTTAAACTACCAAATGAATTTATGCTCGTGCTTTAACTTATTTTATGTTTCTAATAACATTGGACATGGCTTAAAACTTAGTAGAGAAAATAGAACCTTGGTATCCATGATTATATCGTCCTTAAATCTCTGTCTCTTTTTTTTTTTTCCTGTATATTAGAGCTTGTAAAAACAAAAACAGAAGAGGGGCTTGATTACAGTAGCTCAAGCAAATAAGGACTTATTTATCTCACACAAAAATAAATCTACAGTTGGTACCCTAAGACTGAAATCCTTCTCAGTAATGACAGGGAATGGTCTCCTTCTGTCTTTTGCTACATTTTCCATAGCAGTGAGTATCACACTCCAGCTATCACCAGCATTCTGGAAAAGAAGGAGAAAAAGCTTCAAGGTAGCACAGTTGACCTCTGCTTTCATCTCAGAGGCCAGAAGTGAGTTGCATGAATGCTCTTAGGTTGGGCATTTAGGAACATTTTGTGTTGAGTAGGCCAGTCTACAGTATCTGTCACACTTTCTTCTGCAATGCCACTATATTGTTATCATTCCAATCCAGCAGCTGAGTTTTCTTATTCTGTACTTACTGGTTTCTCTAAATTGAAATGCATTTAAATGCTATCACCTTATAGTTGCAATGGTAATGGATATCACTACAATTCCCTATTGAATTCTCACTGAGTTTATCAAAAGCTTTTTAGAAATGAGCATCAAGAGAAATGATAAGATATATGGTATACAAGAGAAAAAAATTTCCAATGGCAGGTTTTGTGGTGGTTGAGAAACTCATTTACAGTCTATGCATTCTCTGCCATGAAGAGAAGATACAAAGAATGTTGTATTCATTGTCTCTTCCTATGATATTGGCTCCCTCTAATGCAGCTCCAATCTTTTGCTGAGTGTGATCTAAGGCAGCCAGATTTTTTTTTTTTTGTCTCTCAATGAATTCTGTTTTTTTTTTTTTTTTGGCATCTATTCTTAGAGTACAATGGATATGTAATACGACTCGGTACAGAGGGAAATGGACAGTGCCAATGCTGTAATGCCGTGTATAGGAGTTATTTGTCAATAATCATTATGGGGAGGTGAGGTCAATATGCTCACAATGAACAACAAATGCCGGTGATTTATTCTTTCTTATTCTGATGCTGTGCTAGTGAAAAAAAAATAACCATAAAATCATCTTTAAGCACTACCATACTTGGAGAACTTGATTGGCAGAATAATCCAATATTTTGCTTCAGAAGCCCTGCATTAGATGAATGCCTTCCAGGGCCTGAACATTTCCTTAGGGAGTATGCACACTGCACTCTAGAGCAATGCCACTAAAAAGTGGAATATATGTGTGGCTAGGAACCATTTGTACATCCAGTTTTCTGCTAGACACTGACCTGAAAACATGTCTTTCCAAAGAAATTCATGTAAAAGATGATCTGCATTGCTTATGCAAGTTGTGGTACTAATCTAGAAGTAAAATCCTGAAAACATTAATGGCAAGACAGTAAATTCTCTGTTTTATCAAGGTAGTGATGAAAAATTACTTCTTAAAAAAAAGTATTGTGATAAATAATAAAGTAAGGTTTTAAGTTTTAAGTCCTTGTAGCAGAATATCTAGAGAGATTAGATTACTTGTTTCTCATCTGTGAGCTTCATGCAGTAGAGTTAAAGGAAACGTACACACGCCCTCCATCTCCCCTAACACTAAGAGAGTCTGGTATCCTAAATGTTACTGTATTCCATTTGGTCAGGAGATTAAGATTTATTTGTTTTTAGAAGTCATAAATTGGTCATACCTTGGCAGCCAAGAGACTATACATGGCCTATATACTTATTTTATTTGGTCTACATAAAGCAAAAAAATGAGCCAACATTTTGATTTTAAAAAACATCAAGTAAAAATCCACATTTCTGATTTCTCTTTCTGAACCAGTCGCTCTGGTTATGCTAATTCCATATTTTTGCAGAGCAACTTCAGCTGTAGTTGGGCAGCCCCGGGCCCCTGCAAATCGACATGCACTTAATCACATAGGTTGCTTCAATCCCTTATATTACCTGCCTAGCCCCTGCAGAACCATACCTGAATATGAAAAACAGAAATTAAAAAGAGAGATAAATAGGATGAACTACTATGATGTCAGAAGATCCTAAAACTACACACAGAAGGGGTGGCTTGATTAGTTAGAGTATTTTTCAGGATGTTCAGTAGATTGGAGTTATAAAGTGCATAACATTAATGACATCAGGCTGTGAGTCAACCAGGAGACAAAATTCTGCCCAGTGGAATGTTTAAAAAAAATTAAACAAAAAACCTAAAGTCTTGTTTTATTTGCTCCCTTTCTATGTGTATGTGTATTTATAATCTGCCATTGAGATGCAGTTGAATATTGTAAGTATCTCTGCATACAACCTTTAGATCTATTTCTTTATCAGTTCTCTACTATAAGGAATAATCACATCAGTATATGCAATGGTTAATTTTACACATCAACTCCTCTAGGCCATGGTACCCAGTTTTTGGTCAAACATTGACTCTGATGTTGCTACAAAGGCAAATTTAGATGTAATTAACATTTAAATAAGTAGACTTTGGAAGTCTTATCCAGTTGATTGACAGCCTTAAGAAAAAAGATGGAGGCCTCTCAAGGAAGAAAGAATTCTGCTGCCACACAGCCTTTGGACTTGAGACTACAACAGCAGCTCTTCCCTGGGTCTCCAGCCAGCCAGCCTGTCCTACAGATTTCAGATTTTCAGTCCTCACAGTTGTGTGAGCCAGGTCCTTAAAATTCCTTAAAATTGACTCTCTCTCTCTCTCTCTCGCTCTCTCTGTCCATGTGCATACACACACACACCCTAACGATTCTGTTTCTCTAGAGAACCCTAATACACAGTGTAGATCTTACTTCTTTCCTCTGCTTCTTATGTGTCACCTGATCTAATAAAAATATTATTTTAAATTATTTATCTTACATATAAACATATATATGTATAAGGAACCTTTCAGAGCTGATAAAAATTTTAATTGGAGTAGTGATTATAGCATATACACCTGCATATTCCAGTCAAAATTTACCATACCGTCTCTCTTCTGATTCCTGTTACCTTGATTGGTTCTTTTCACTTTTGAACTTAATACGAGTGGAATCATACGAGCAACAGGTTCTCTTTTGTCCCTAGGCTCTTCCAATTATTATAGTATTGCTGAGATGAGTGTAATTTGTTGCTTATAAAAGTAGATAATTATTTTTTATTGCTGAGTACTTTCCCAATGTATAAAAATATCATGATGTATTTATCTGTTCTCTGTGAACATTTTGGTTGCTTCCAGTTTCTGACTGCTATGAAAATAGCAGTTATGAACATTTTTATACACACCTTTTGGTGCATATTTCTTCATTTTTCTTTAGTAAACTTCTAGCTGGGAAATCATAGCTTAGTAGGAGATATAAAGGTCTAAAATTATTATTTTAAAACCTGTCAAGTTTTCCAAAGTAGCTACACAATTTTATACTCCCACTTGCATGTATAGGAATTCCAGTTGCTCCTCTTAATCACACTTACAATGGTGAATATTTTGATCTATCAAAGAGACTCATTTTTCCATTTATTTTTAAAAACTTGATTTTCCACTTGTTTTGAGCTTCTTTAATACTTTCAACAGTATTTTGTAGTTCTAAGGGTAAATATCTTGAACTTCATTTCAAAATTTATTCCTAGCTATTTTATAATTTTTTGTTATTGGAACAGAATTGAAATTTTTTGATATTGCTCATTGAAGGTGTATGGAGATACAATTAATTTGTATGTATTAATCTTGTATATTTCAACTTTGTTGAACCTGTTTATTCTAATATTCTCATGGTGGATTTTTTTAGGATTTTTGTATGTAAGATTATGTCATGTGTAAGCAGAGACAGTTTTATTCTTCCGTTTTAAAATCTGAATTCCTTTTATTTATCTTTCTTGCTTAATTGTCTTGGTTAGAACCTAAAGCACATTGTTGATTAGAAGTGGCCAGAACTGACACTTGTTCTTTGCCTTGTTCTCGATCTTAAGGGGAACACATTTATCTATTTTGTATGATGGATGTTTGCTGTGGGTTTTTCAGAGATTCCCATTAGCAAGTTAAGGAAGTTCCTCTGATTTCTGAATTGCTATCATGAAAGGGTATTAGATCTTGTCAAATTCTCTGAGATAAGGTCTCTGCTGAGATGATCATGCAGTTTTTTTTTTTTTATCTTTGTTTTTTCATATGGTATATTGTTACATTGATTAATTTTAGTATATTTTGCTACCTACATTCCTGGGATAAATCCCATTTGGTTATATTGTGTAATCATTTTTATATGTTGCTGTATTGAGGAAGAAAACATCAGCAAAGATAAAACACCTGTTGCTTGCACTGTCACGCCGTTGGCTTCTGTAATCTTGCTCGCTTCTTGTATCAGCCAGTAACAGCTGTTGAGAAACTTACTGCACTTAGCCTGGAAGGTCCCTAATACCCAAGAGCCTAACATGTATAAAAGGCGGTCAAAGCTCAAGCCCGGTGCTCAGCCTTTGGAGGTGACTCTGCTGGGACAGCCCCAGTGCAGAATAAACCAGTTTTTTCTGATCCTCCGAGTGCATGCCGACTGTCTCTTCCCGCAGGCAGAATTCTCCCCTTACAGTCTTTAATTTGCTGGTATTTTCTTGAGGATTTTTTTCCCCTATATTTAAAAGGGATTTTGGTCTTCTTTTCATCTGATATCCATGTCTGATTTTAGTACCAGGGGAATACTGGCCTCATAAAATAAATTGGAAAGTGCTCTCTCTCCCCTTTAATTTTTGGAATAGTTTATAAAAGATTTCTAGTAATTCTGTTTTAAGTGTTGGTAGATTTTTATCAGTGAAACTACCTAGTTTTAAAATTACTAATTCAATTTTTATGCTGGCTTAGATATATTCAGATTACTGTTTCTTTTTCAACTGTTTCAGTAGTCTCTAATTTTCCAAGAATTTGTCAATTTCATCTACGTTTCTAGTTTGCTGGCGCATAGTCGTTCACAGTATTCTCTTAGAATCCTTTTTATATCTATAAAGTCTGTAGTGATGTTTTATCCTCTCATACCTGGTTTTGGTAATTTGTGTCTTCTGGGAATTAGGGGATTTTGTTGCTTTTTTTTTTTTTTTTCCTGTGAGATCATATCAAAACTTTATAACCTCCATTACAAACTAAATTAGACTTACTACATTTTTTTAAGTTGTAAATTGATTTGAAAGAAAGAGTATAATACTTGGAACAGAAATAAGCAAGTCTCAGAGGAACCAATCATAACACTAATTGATTCTGGAAATGTAATGTTCCCTAACATGATTAATTTGTGTTTATTATTCATGGTAACTGAATATCTCCTCAAATGCCAGACCCAAGAAGATTCTTGCTACTTCCTGCTACAGTGGGTTCTTCGTTTTTTTTCTTCTAATCTAGTTATAGAAATATAAATTGTCTGTGACTTTCAAACTAACAATTAGCTTCCTTTTTTTTAAACCTCCCCTTTTGAGTCTTCACTCACTTGTTGCAAGAAAGAACCTTCATGCTCAGAAGACCTGTTTCAAATAAACCATCAATGTAGATTAAAAAAAAAAAGTTTGCAACCTACTTTTTTTTTTCAATTTTGTTGATCTTTTCAAAACAACAACTTTTTGTTTTGTTGATTTTTTCCCATTGTTTTTCTATTCCCTAATTCATTCGTTTTAGCCATAATAGACTTCCATTTCTCTATTTCTTTTGGGTTTAGTTTGCTGTTGCTTTTCTAGTTTCTTAAGGTAGAAGTTTAAGTCATTGATTTGAGATGTTTGATTTCTTTTAATATGTGTATTGATATCTATAAATGCCACCCAATCACTGTTTTAGCTGCATACCAAAAGTTTGGTTGAATTTTCTTTTAGTTTTCATTCATCTCAAAGTATTTTCTGTCTCCCTCATGAATACTTCATTGTCATTAAAGGGTGTAATATTTAGTGTCCACATATTAGTGAATTCCCCAAATTTCATTCTTTTGATTTCTAATTAAATTCCATTATGGTGAAAGAATATGTTTTGCATGATTTTAATCCTTCTAAATTTATTGAGGCTTGCTTTTTATCAAAGTAAGTGGTCTATCTTGATGAATTTTCCACATGCACTTGAGAAGAATGTTTATTTTTTCATTGTTGGATGGAGCATTCTATAGAGATGTGTTAGGTCCAGTTGATTTACAGTGTAATTCAAGTCATCTGTTCCCATGTTGACTTCCGCCTAGTTGTTCTAGCCACCACTGAAAGTGAGTTATGACAGCCTCAACTATCATTTTTATATTACCTACTTCTCCTTTCAGTCCTTTCAGTTCTTACTTCATGTATTTTGGAGTTCTATTTTTAGGTACATCTATGTTTACATCTTCCTGATGTATTGACTATACACACACACACACACACACACACACACACACACACACACAAAATACAATATATGTATAAATGGAGGTACTGAAGATTGAATCCAAGACCTAAGCCTGTGCTCTACCCCTGAGCTATACCAAACCCCCACCATCCATGTTGACCTTGTTATCATCAAAATGGTCTTTTTCAGTCTCTAGCAACAATATTTTTTATCTTTAAGCCTATTTTGTCTGGTATCAGTATAGCCATTCCACTCTTTGGCTTATTTTTTGATGGTACTTTTTTTCCTCTCATCCTTTTACTTTCAATCTATTCGTATCTTTGAATGTAAAGTGAGTCCTCGTAGACAGCATTTAGTTTGGATCTTTTAAAAAATAATCTGTTCTATAAGTCTCTAACATTAGATTGGGTGTTTTAATTTATTTATACTTGATGTATTTTCTAAAAAGGTAGGAATAACTTGTAAAATGTAGATATAATTTTCTATATGTCTTATGTAACTTTTGTGCCAAATCCAGGCTTGGTGAGGAGAAATACTCATTATATAGAATTCCTGGCTTTGAGCTGTATGCAGTAACTGGTGGACTATCGGAGTTACTGTTGTTTACATACTTTAATTTAGACCAAGAGATTAAAGAAAAATTTAATTATAGGAATTATAAGAAAATGCAATGCAGTATAAATGGTCCTCTGTTATTTTTTTAGTCACTGGCCATTGAACATGTATGATATAAAACAAATTTTAAACCAGGTTATAGCTTTAAGATTTTGATTTGCAAGTTGACATGCACACTTACAGCATCTTTTGTTTTGCAAAGTATAAAGAATTTCAATATTGGTTTCTTTCTATATTTGGGATGATAATCAGTGGCGATATAATCAAATCAGTTTTTATAAGAACACTTTTTTTCACATTCTTATGATGAATTGTAAAGCAGGAGAGAAATGTGCAACTTAAATTCAGCTCTCTCATGGTTGAGCATTTTTTAATCAGCATCACCACAGGGTGTCTCATTTTCTCCTTTTGGTGTGATTCTTTTCTGTATTCAATAACAATTGTGGTTAATAATGGTTATGATAATAGACACTATACTTATTGAATTTGTATTCAGATCCAGACCCTGAGCTATTAATGTCACATTCTCATATGCTTGGATGCCTACTTTTCTTAATATCTCTACCTCTCTTTCTCTCTCTCTCTATCTCTTTGTTTCCTTAAACTCAGCCTCTTCATTCAACTATAAGAACTGCTGGTTTATAAATGTTCCTCAATTGTTAATAATAAGATTTATTTGTAAGAAAAAAAAAGGTTGTCAGTCATAAAACAGTGTGTGCTGGACTGAGATTTATTCAGTAGAAGCAAACTACACTGTGGTTCTGCTACAGCAGATGTATTAGTAAGTGTATGTATTAGTGAGTGTATATATTAGTGAGTATATGTTAGTGATTGTGTATGTATAGATATATAAAGAGGGTTTTTTAAAAGAAATTGGCTCATGCAATTTTGAAGGCTGGCAAGTCCAAAATTTGCAGGGTGGGCTAGCAGCCTGGAGACCAGGGCTAAGCCAGTGCTGTAGTTAAAATCCATGGGCAGTTGATCTGAAGACACACACAGGGAGAGCCGGAGAAGTTACAGTTCAAATTCAAAGGCCGTCTGCTGGCCAAACTTCATCTTGCTTGGGAAAGATCAGTCTTACGTTCTTCTGAGACTTTCAACAGATTGCACAAGTCTTACACACACTGCGGAGGGCAACCTGTGTTACTAAACGCTCACCAGTTTAAATATCAATCACATCCAAAAAACTCTTTACAGTAACATCCAGAATAATGCTTGACTACTTACTTAAAACCCATGGCCCGACACCTCTGTCAATGTGACACCCAAATGCTTTTCCTTAAACTGTATTTTTTTTTTAGAGTGAAGGTAGATTTATTCAGAGAGCTACCTACTCCATGAGAGCAAGTCATCTCAAAAGGCAAGAGAAAGGCCCTTAAATTGTATTTAATCTCCAAAGAAAGAAAATAACAAAGTCATACTTCAGCTTAATGGAATACAAATGCTCTGCATACATAGAAAACATAATCTTCGCCCAGAAGAGGATGGAAACTCCTAGAGTGATGTTTATTCTTCTTGATATCCCATAACTTACATACCATGATGTAAAGTTAACAATATTTAAATACATACCATGATGTAAAGTTAACAATATTTAAATACTATGATAGAATTCAGCACATCTTATGTTATATGACAGGGGAATAAGAGAATGGAGACAACAAAACTATTTACATATAAATGTATATATTAATATATACAAAATGCATACTACATATATATCACACAGATAGACTTGCACATATAAATATGATATATATTGTGCATATGTATATGTATATCATGCATACATATTCATAACATTACATTTCAAGGTGTTCATTTGATCATCATATGTCATAACTTTACATGTATAATAAAAGTGTTCTTTTTGTGGTCCATGTATTATACAATTAATTGTTCCATAGAAAAGCATTAAAGATACAATGAAAAGAGATAGAACTTGAAGAAGGTGGTCTAGTGTTGCTTACCCATGTGTGGCACTAATCATTTTAAGGTCAAAACATGACATAAGAATATATTGTAGCCTGTTCCAACTTTAGCATCTTTGTGATTTTAATCTCAAGTTGCAGTCCTGGCTGAGAAAAAAAAATGAAATAAATAAAAATTGATCAACATCTGAAATTCTCATATATTGAAACTCTGTCATTTTTGAGGTGAGCCTTGTCTTGCATGAAAGATTCTTTTTTCTAATCACCAGAACACTGCCTTGTCCATCCCCCTTACCTGCACAACCAGCTGTGGCCAGGTGTTGAAGTTCTTCACACACAGAGGTCTGAACAGCCTGTTCATCCAGCCCATGCAGTTTGCATTGCTCAGACCTGCACCAGTTACAAACATTCACCTACCTGCATACACCTGCCGAGACAGCTGCAAGAGGCTAGTTCTCATTAGGGGGTATTTTGGTCCCTAAAATATCACTTCTTTTGCCAGTTTCTCAAGGTTTTCTTGCCAAGGCCTCATGTGTTAGAGTATGAAGGTAATCATTTTGCATATGCTCCTAAAATCCAAGTTTTGAAACAATTAGGAAGTAGATATAGAATGAGCTAGAGATCAAAATACACACAAAATGTGTTATGTTGTTATGTTTTTATAGGAGTCTCCAGCTTGTGTCTGAGACACAATATTTCCTTCATCACCACCCTGGACACTGGGACCCACTGAACAAGATGGGCAGTTTTCCAGCCAGCTCTGCAGAAGATTACACTCTTCCCTGGATAGGGTTGTTAAAGATGTGAAGCAAAAATCTTATATTTTATGTATGTAAATTGTTAGAACCATAATGAAAAATTGTCATTATCTTATAAACTTAAGCATGCACACTCCTGTTATTATGTGAGGACATTCATAGCAAAATTATACAAATGCACACACAAATCCTCATACATACTCCTGTTTTATGTTTACCTTTTTACCTTGTATAAAGATATATGCATATAAATTATGGGCAGATATGTGGAGAAGGTTGGCACTGATACTGCTTAAATTATGTTATTTTTAATATGCACCGGCATATATTATTGGATAAAATATGAAAGTTATAAATACATAACAATGCTCATTTTGTTCTGGGAAACATGGTATGTCTTGTTCTCATGCTCATCAACCATATATTCACAATATTTTATGTGCACAGAAGATTTGGCCCATCCTGACTGGGAGCAACATGATTTACTTTCAGTGTGAGCTGTGACTCAAGCTCTAAATATTATTTAATGATGCCAATGTGCCCCACATGTTTGAGGGCTACAAAAACAGCTAGAGATACAAATACAGCTCTGAAGATGCTTCCTATGAAATAGAAGGAGGAGGATATGGAAACAAATGCAGTGAAGTTCTATACATGCTACGGTATGAATTTGTATAAGATATACTAGAGGTAGAAAAGCGAGAGCAACAATTTCCATTTGAGAATGTTATGTCAGGAATGGCTTCCTAAATGCACTGTAACTTGAATACAGTCACAAGCTACAAGGTGATTTTCCGGGGCTGACTGATGTGGAGAAAGATTTTCTTGGAAGGAGATTAGGGGAATCAAAGACTCAAGAAAATCTGAATAATCAAAAGCTCTGGAGGCCATATTTTTGAAAGACAAAAAATATTTTAGTTCATAGATATCTTTAAGGAAAGAACAACCAGAAATATAACCAAGGATTCACATTTCTTTAACATCAGAAGGGAAAATAGCATGAGATAGAAAAGTAGCATTATTTGGACTTCAAATTTAAAATATTTAAAATGTGAATCTTTCATATGAACAGGAAAAGAAAATTCACCATTCATTTTTTTCTTAAGCATGCATACATACTGGTGAATTTCATTATGGCCGAGGGAAAAATCTCATGATTCTGTACTCTTTTAAATCAGATACCCTGTATTTTCAAAACCTTTTTGAATTTCATGCATTCTAGCCCATTAATGGGAAAGGTGTTTCTTGGTATTAGTCTATAACATCACCATTGTGGTGGAACCTGGCATATCTCACCAGCCTCAAAAGCTAATACAACATTTTCATGGAAACAAACTAAATATGTAAAATATGATTGTTTTATTATTACCTACATATTAATAGTTTCAGTATAAAACAGTAAGCAATTTATTATTTTTTTTAGTTCTTATTTTTTACTGAAGTGTAGTGATTTACAATGTCAGTTTCATGTGTACAGCAAAGGGATTCAGTTATATACATATTTTTTTCAGATTCTTTTCTATTATAGCTCATTACAAGAAATTGGATATATTTCCTGGTGCTATACAGTAGGCTCTTGTTGTTTATCTATTTTATATATAGTAATATGTATCTATTAGTCCCAAACTTCTAATCTATTCCTCCCCTTCTTTTCCTCCTTGGTAACAACAGTTTGTTTTCTCTGTCCATGAGTCTATTTCTGATTTGTAAGTATTTTTTTTTTAGCTCCACACGTAAGTGACATCATATGAAATTTGTCTTTCTCTGACTTAACTTCACTTAATATGATAATCTCTAGGTCCATCTATGTTGCTGCAAATGGCATTATTTCATTTTTTATAGCTGACTAATATTCCATTGTGTGTGTGTGTGTGTGTGTGTGTGTGTGTGTGTGTGTGTGTGTGTGTGTATATATATATATACCACACCTTTATTCATTCATCTGTGAATGGATATTTAGGTTGCTTCCATGACTTGGACATTGTAAATAGTGCTGCTGTGAACATTGGGGTACATGTGTTTTTTTCAAATTAGAGTTTTCTCTGGATATATGCCCAGGAGTGGGATTGCTATATCATATAGTAAGTCTATGTTTAGTTTTTTAAGGAACTTCCATACTGTTCTCCATAGTGGCTGCACCAAACTACATTCTCACCAACAGTGTAGGAGGTTTCCTTTTTCTCCACACCCTCTCTAGTATTTATTATTTGTAGACTTTTTAATGATGGCCAACAGTAAGCATTTTATACTTCCAAGGTTGATATGAGAAAACACATGAATTCATATCTATATCTATATCTATATATATGCAATACTCAACTTACCATGTAGTGTAATATTTAAAAACTCCAAATGCAAAATAAGCATAATACAGAGAATAACATAACTTTGAACAGAAAGGGAAAATGTCTCACAAAGCCCATATACTTTTCATCTAGCAGCTAATGTGATATTTATAAAGCTGATTGAATAAGTTTGATTTTCTAGCTTCCCACTGGCCTCACATGGTGAATCTTTGGCTAAAAGTTACCAGTTGCAAAGAAGGGTTGGGTCTGTAGAACACATCAGTAGTGAGAAGTGAACAGTCTAACTGAGAGGGCACATTTACTTTAAAAATGTAGCCAT
This sequence comes from Camelus ferus, assembly GCF_009834535.1. Taxonomy (NCBI): domain Eukaryota; kingdom Metazoa; phylum Chordata; class Mammalia; order Artiodactyla; family Camelidae; genus Camelus; species Camelus ferus. The sequence goes on from NC_045709.1 coordinate 56,096,454, forward strand.
GATGTAGTAAAGAAAACCACAAATGTTGTGTCAGTTATAACAATCCTTAAGCACAAGAGTAGTTGAATTGTGTTAAATATTTCTTGTTTACTGAAGCAGCACATTAAGAAAGCACTCTGATTCATTAATTTGTTTTTCAAATTGCAACTGTAATAATCTCTTCAAAGATGAAGATTGATTATACCACTTAAATGCTTCAAAATTTTCAGTAAATTCCTATTGCTCTTAGGAGTTAATCTCTCACATTAAAATACTTTTCTTTTTATTGCTGGAAGATTTTGCCTCTAATTTCATGTAGTAAATCATAACAATCTCACTTCCTCAAGGATATCTCCCCTGAACCTTTCTAGATTAGGTAATTTCTCCCTATCATACAATCTCAGAGTATTTTTCTTCTTTTGAAATTTTCATCACTCATAGATGCTTCTTTAATGACTGTCTTCTTACTGAGACTTGAAAATCCGTGAGGTCAGATATATGATTGCTTTCATCAAATTGCTATTTAATGAATTAATTGGTACCTAAATGTAATTTATACATTTGATTTAATTTTATACCTTTGATTTGAAATACCACCAAACTAGAAAAACCTGATATGTCTTTAGCAATGCACAAAGAAAAACAAATGAGTGCTATAAAGACCAAGGTGAAACTTCTACTAAAGAAAGTGAAACAAAACAATTTTCGAGTATTGATGGTTAAATTATTGCTAAACTCTTATAACAATTGTTATTAACTATCAGACTAATTGAGCTGTTTTAAAACAGAATAAATGAATTAATCATGCTCTGAAGCACACCTAAAAATTTACTCACAGGTATTTCATTTCCTAATGTTTTAAAAAATGTAATATTTTGGAACTGGGAGACCAGACTAGACAGGAAACAAAAGCCTTCCTTGTACTATATGAAGGTTGTGTTTCAAGACACCTGTATCAATTTCCTATGATTGTTATAACATTTTAGAAACCAATTTAGTGGCCTAAAACAATATCAGCCTGGACCTCAGAGGTCTAAACTGAGTAGGCAGAGCTGTGTTCCTTCTGGCAGCTTATCAGAAGAGTCCATTTCTTTGCTTTTTGTGGTTTATAGACACTGTCAGCATCCCTTGGCTTGTGTTCACACATTACTTAGAACCTTGTTTTCATGATAACAGCTCCTTCTCTGACTCACTCTCCTGCCTCTCTCTTCTCCTTATGTGCAGGCATATGGGTCCACTTGGATAACCTCGGGTTATCTCCCTGTGAGCTGGCCTTGAGATAAGTAAAGGCCATGGGACCCAAGGCCACGATTACAGTATGTTTGTAGTATGAAGTAAATAGTGATTGTACGCATGCACCTGTTATGTAGCTTTTAGAACAAAGAAAATAGAAGTATGCATGCACTTACTGATGTTTCTGTAAGCCTCATGAACAAAGAAAACGGCACTGCGCGTGTGTAAGGAGAGAACAGGTAAAAAGTAGGACAGGTGCATCACAGGCAAGTGCACCACCCTGTGGCAACAGACTAAAGTGTTGTTAACCCCATGGTGTCTCCTGCTGAAGTCTGCATGGCGGTATGGCAACTCCTCATGCATTTTTTTCATTGGAGCCACTCACCTTCTAGAACCCCACGTCAGCCCTCCTCTGCTGACAGTCCCCATTTTAAGATTTTAATTTAATCACACCAGCAAAATCCCTTTTGCCAGTGTTAAAGTAACATATTTACAGGTTCTGTGGATTAAGACAAGGATATCTTTGGGGGAGCCATTATTCAGCCCAGTGGAACACCAGAATATTGTGTCTCACGAACTATCTGAAGA